>NC_091470.1:272109542-272412573 GCF_036971445.1 Narcine bancroftii
TCTGATTCCCCGCCTCTGATTCCCCGCCTCTGATTCCCTGCCACTGATTCCCTGCCCCTGATACCCCACCTCTGATTCCCCATATCTGATTCCCTGCCTCTGATTCCCCGCCTCTGATTCCCTGCCACTGATTCCCTGCCCCTGATACCCCACCTCTGATTCCCCGTGTCTGATTCCCTGCCTCTGATTCCCCGCCTCTGATTCCCCGCCTCTGATTCCCTGCCACTGATTCCCTGCCCCTGATACCCCACCTCTGATTCCCCATATCTGATTCCCCGCCTCTGATTCCCCGCCTCTGATTCCCTGCCACTGATTCCCTGCCACTGATACCCCACCTCTGATTCCCCATATCTGATTCCCTGCCTCTGTTTCCCCGCCTCTGATTCCCCGCCTCTGTTTCCCCATATCTAATTCCCCACCTCAGATGCCCCAACTCTGATACCCCGCCTCTGATTCCCCAGCTCTGATTCCCCACCTCTGATTCCCCGCATCCGATTCCCCATATCTGATTCCCCGCCTCTGTTTCCCCGCCTTTGATTCCCCGCCTCTGTTTCCCCATATCTGATTCCCCGCCTCTGATTCCCAACTATGATTCCCCGCCTCTGATTCCCCAGCTCTGATTCCCCGCCTCTGATTCCCCGCGTTCTATTCCCTGCCTCTGATTCCCCGCCTGTGATTCCCCATCTCTGATTCACCACCTCTGATTCCCCACCTCTGATTCCCCATATCTAATTCCCCGCCTCTGTTTGCCCGCCTCTGATTCCCCGCCTCTGTTTCCCCATATCTGATTCCCCGTGTCTGATTCCCTGCCTCTGATTCCCCGCCTCTGATTCCCCGCCTCTGATTCCCTGCCACTGATTCCCTGCCCCTGATACCCCACCTCTGATTCCCCATATCTGATTCCCTGCCTCTGTTTCCCCGCCTCTGATTCCCCGCCTCTGATTCCCCATATCTGATTCCCCGCCTCTGATTCCCCAACTCTGATTCCCCGCCTCTGATTCCCCAGCTCTGAATCCCCGCCTCTGATTCCCCGCGTCTGTTTCCCCGCCTCTGATTCCCCGCCTCTGTTTCCCCATATCTAAGTCCCCGACTCTGATTCCCCAACTCTGATTCCCCACCTCTGATTCCCCAGCTCTGATTCCCCGCCTCTGATTCCCCGCATCTGATTCCCTGCATCTGATTCCCAGCCTCTGATTCCCTGCCTCTGATTCCCAACCTCTGATTCCCCACCTCTGATTCCCCATATCTGATTCCCCGCCTCTGTTTCCCCGCCTCTGATTCCCCGCCTCTGTTTCCCCATATCTGATTCCCGGCCTCTGATTCTCCGCCTCTGATTCCCCGCCTCTGATTCCCTGCCTCTGATTCCCCATCTCCGATTCCGCACATCGGATTCCCTGCCTCTGATTCCCCGCCTCTGATTCCCCGCCTCTGATTCCCTGCTTCTGATTCCCAACCTCTGATTCCCAACCTCTGATTCCCCATATCTGATTCCCCGCCTCTGTTTCCCCACCTCTGATTCCCCGCCTCTGATTCCCCAGCTCTGATTCACCGCCTCCGATTCCCCGCATCTGATTCCCTGCCTCTGATTCCCCGCCTCTGATTCCAGGCCTCTGATTCCCCGCATCTGATTCCCTGCATCTGATTCCCAGCCTCTGATTCCCTGCCTCTGATTCCCAACCTCTGATTCCCCACCTCTGATTCCCCATATCTGATTCCCCGCCTCTGTTTCCCCGCCTCTGATTCCCCGCCTCTGTTTCCCCATATCTGATTCCCGGCCTCTGATTCTCCGCCTCTGATTCCCCGCCTCTGATTCCCTGCCTCTGATTCCCCATCTCCGATTCCGCACATCGGATTCCCTGCCTCTGATTCCCCGCCTCTGATTCCCCGCCTCTGATTCCCTGCTTCTGATTCCCAACCTCTGATTCCCAACCTCTGATTCCCCATATCTGATTCCCCGCCTCTGTTTCCCCACCTCTGATTCCCTGCCTCTGATTCCCCAGCTCTGATTCACCGCCTCCGATTCCCCGCATCTGATTCCCTGCCTCTGATTCCCCGCCTCTGATTCCAGGCCTCTGATTCCCCGCATCCGATTCCCCATATCTGATTCCCCGCCTCTGTTTCCCCGCCTTTGATTCCCCGCCTCTGTTTCCCCATATCTGATTCCCCGCCTCTGATTCCCAACTATGATTCCCCGCCTCTGATTCCCCAGCTCTGATTCCCCGCCTCTGATTCCCCGCGTTCTATTCCCTGCCTCTGATTCCCCGCCTGTGATTCCCCATCTCTGATTCACCACCTCTGATTCCCCACCTCTGATTCCCCATATCTAATTCCCCGCCTCTGTTTGCCCGCCTCTGATTCCCCGCCTCTGTTTCCCCATATCTGATTCCCCGTGTCTGATTCCCTGCCTCTGATTCCCCGCCTCTGATTCCCCGCCTCTGATTCCCTGCCACTGATTCCCTGCCCCTGATACCCCACCTCTGATTCCCCATATCTGATTCCCTGCCTCTGTTTCCCCGCCTCTGATTCCCCGCCTCTGATTCCCCATATCTGATTCCCCGCCTCTGATTCCCCAACTCTGATTCCCCGCCTCTGATTCCCCAGCTCTGAATCCCCGCCTCTGATTCCCCGCGTCTGTTTCCCCGCCTCTGATTCCCCGCCTCTGTTTCCCCATATCTAAGTCCCCGACTCTGATTCCCCAACTCTGATTCCCCACCTCTGATTCCCCAGCTCTGATTCCCCGCCTCTGATTCCCCGCATCTGATTCCCTGCATCTGATTCCCAGCCTCTGATTCCCTGCCTCTGATTCCCAACCTCTGATTCCCCACCTCTGATTCCCCATATCTGATTCCCCGCCTCTGTTTCCCCGCCTCTGATTCCCCGCCTCTGTTTCCCCATATCTGATTCCCGGCCTCTGATTCTCCGCCTCTGATTCCCCGCCTCTGATTCCCTGCCTCTGATTCCCCATCTCCGATTCCGCACATCGGATTCCCTGCCTCTGATTCCCCGCCTCTGATTCCCCGCCTCTGATTCCCTGCTTCTGATTCCCAACCTCTGATTCCCAACCTCTGATTCCCCATATCTGATTCCCCGCCTCTGTTTCCCCACCTCTGATTCCCCGCCTCTGATTCCCCAGCTCTGATTCACCGCCTCCGATTCCCCGCATCTGATTCCCTGCCTCTGATTCCCCGCCTCTGATTCCAGGCCTCTGATTCCCAGCATCTGATTCCGGCCTCTGATTCCCGGCCTCTGATTCCCTGCTTCTGATTCTGATTCCCTGCCTCTGATTCCCCATCTCTAATTCCGCACATCTGATTCCTTGCCTCTGATTCCCCACCTCTGATTCCCCATATCTGATTCCCCGCCTGGGTTTCCCCGCCTCTGATTCCCCGCCTCTGTTTCCCAATATCTAAGTCCCCGCCTCTGATTCCCCAAATCTGATTCCCCACCTCTGATTCCCCAGCTCTGATTCTCCGCCTCTGATTCCCCGCATCTGATTCCCTGCATCTGATTCCAAGCCTCTGATTCCCTGCCTCTGATTCCCAACCTCTGATTCCCCACCTCTGATTCCCCATATCTGATTCCACGCCTCTGTTTCCCGGCCTCTGATTCCCCGCCTCTGATTCCCCGCCTCTGATTCCCTGCCTCTGATTCCCCATCTCCGATTCCGCACATCTGATTCCCTTCCTCTGATTCCCCGCCTCTGATTTTCCGCCTCTGATTCCCTGCCTCTGATTCCCAACCTCGGATTCCCCACCTCTGATTCCCCATATCTGATTCCCCGCCTCTGTTTCCCCGCCTCTGATTCCCCGCCTCTGATTCCCAACTCTGATTCCCCGCCTCTGATTCCCCATATCTGATTCCCCGCCTCTGTTTCCCCGCCTCTGATTCCCCGCCTCTGATTCCCAACTCTGATTCCCCGCCTCTGATTCCCCAGCTCTGATTCCCCGTGTTTGATTCCCTGCCTCTGATTCCCTGCCCTGATTCCCCATCTCTGTTTCACCGCCTTTGATTCGCCACCTCTGATTCCCCATATCTGATTCCCCGCCTCTGTTTCCCCGACTCTGATTCCCTGCCTCTGATTCCCAACCTCTGATTCCACACCTCTGATTCCCCATATCTGATTCCCCGCCTCTATTTCCCCATATCTGATACCCCGCCTCTGATTCCCCAACTCTGATTCCCCGCCTCTGATTCCCCAGCTCTGATTCCCCGACTCTGATTCCCGGCATCCGATTCCCTGCCTCTGATTCCCCGCCTCTGATTCCCCATCTCTGATTCCTCGCCTCTGATTCGCCGTGTCTGATTCACTGCCTTTAATTCCCCGACTCTGATTCCCCGCCTCTGATTCCCTGCCACTGATTCCCTGCCCCTGATTCCCCACCTCTGATTCCCCACATCTGATTCCCCGCCTCTGTTTCCCCGCCTCTGATTCCCCGCCTCTGATTCCCCATATCTGATTCCCTGCCTCTGATTCCCCAACTCTGATTCCCCGCCTCTGATTCCCCAGCTCTGAATCCCCGCCTCTGATTCCCCGCGTCTGATTCCCTGCCTCTGATTCCCCGCCTTGATTCCCCATCTCTGATTCACAACCTCTGATTCCCCACCTCTGATTCCCTATATTTGATTCCCCGCCTCTGTTTCCCCGCCTCTGATTCCCCGCCTCTGATTCCCCATATCTGATTCCCCGCCTCTGATTGCCCACCTCTGATTCCCAGCCTCTGATTCGCCAGCTCTGATTCCCCGCCTCTGATTCCCCGCATCTGATTCCCTGCCTCTGATTCCCCGACTCTGATTCCCCATCTCTGATTCACCGCCTTTGATTCGCCAGCTCTGATTCCCCATATCTGATTCCCCACCTCTGATTCCCGGCCTCTTATTCCCAGCATCTGATTCCCGGCCTCTGATTCCCGGCCTCTGATTCCCCGCTTCTGATTCTGATTCCCTGCCTCTGATTCCCCATCTCTGATTCCGCACATCTGATTCCCTGCCTCTGATTCCCCACCTCTGATTCCCCATATCTGATTCCTCGCCTCTGTTTCCCCGCCTCTGATTCCCCGCCTCTGTTTCCCCATATCTAATTCCCCACCTCAGATGCCCCAACTCTGATACCCCGCCTCTGATTCCCCAGCTCTGATTCCCCACCTCTGATTCCCCGCATCCGATTCCCCATATCTGATTCCCCGCCTCTGTTTCCCCGCCTCTGATTCCCCGCCTCTGTTTCCCCATATCTGATTCCCCGCCTCTGATTCCCAACTATGATTCCCCGCCTCTGATTCCCCAGCTCTGATTCCCTGTGTCTGATTCCCTGCGTTCTATTCCCTGCCTCTGATTCCCCGCCTGTGATTCCCCATCACTGATTCACCACCTCTGATTCCCCACCTCTGATTCCCCATATCTAATTCCCCGCCTCTGTTTGCCCGCCTCTGATTCCCCGCCTCTGTTTCCCCATATCTGATTCCCCGTCTCTGAATCCCCAACTCTGATTCCCTGCCTCTGATTCCCCATCTCTGATTCCCCGCCTTTGATTCCCCCCGTCTGATTCCCAGCCTCTGAATCCCCGTGTCTGAATTCCTGCCTCTGATTCCCCGCCTCTGATTCCCCATCTCTGATTCCTCTGATTCCCCACATCTGATTCCCCATCTCTGATTCCGCACATCCGATTCCCTGCCTCTGATTCCCCACCTCTGTTTCCCCATATCTGATTCCCCGTCTCTGAATCCCCAACTCTGATTCCCTGCCTCTGATTCCCCAGCTCTCATTCCCCGCCTTTGATTCCCCCCGTCTGATTCCCAGCCTCTGAATCCCCGTGTCTGATTTCCTGCCTCTGATTCCCCGCCTCTGATTCCCCATCTCTGATTCCTCTGATTCCCCATATCTGATTCCCCATCTCTGATTCCGCACATCCGGTTCCCTGCCTCTGATTCCCCAACTCTGATTCCCCACCTCTGATTCCCCAGCTCTGATTCCCCGCCTCAGATTCCCCGCGTCTGATTCCCTGCCTCTGATTCCCCGCCTCTGATTCCCCATCTCTGATTCCCCACCTCTGATTCCCCGTGTCTGATTCCCTGCCTCTGATTCCCCGCCTCTGAATCCCAGCCTCTGATTCCCCATATCTGATTCCCCGCCTCTGATTCCCTGCCTCTGATTCCCCAGCTCTGATTCCCCGCCTTTGATTCCCCCCGTCTGATTCCCAGCCTCTGAATCCCCGTGTCTGATTTCCAACCTTTGATTCCCCGCCTCTGATTCCCCATCTCTGATTCACCGCCTCTGATTCCCCATCTCTGATTCCCCACCTCTGATTCCCCATATCTGATTCCCTGCCTCTGTTTCCCCGCCTCTGATTCCCCACCTCTGTATCCCCATATCTGATTCCCCGCCTCTGATTCCCCAACTCTAATACCCCGCCTCTGATTCCCCAGCTCTGATTCCCCGCCTCTGATTCCCCGCATCTGATTCCCTGCCTCTGATTCCCCGCCTCTGATTCCAGGCCTCTGATTCCCAGCATCTGATTCCGGCCTCTGATTCCCGGCCTCTGATTCCCTGCTTCTGATTCTGATTCCCTGCCTCTGATTCCCCATCTCTGATTCCGCACATCTGATTCCTTGCCTCTGATTCCCCACCTCTGATTCCCCATATCTGATTCCCCGCCTGGGTTTCCCCGCCTCTGATTCCCCGCCTCTGTTTCCCAATATCTAAGTCCCCGCCTCTGATTCCCCAAATCTGATTCCCCACCTCTGATTCCCCAGCTCTGATTCCCCGCCTCTGATTCCCCGCATCTGATTCCCTGCATCTGATTCCAAGCCTCTGATTCCCTGCCTCTGATTCCCAACCTCTGATTCCCCACCTCTGATTCCCCATATCTGATTCCCCACCTCTGTTTCCCCGCCTCGGATTCCCCGCCTCTGTTTCCCCATATCTGATTCCCGGCCTCTGATTCCCCGCCTCTAATTCCCCGCCTCTGATTCCCTGCCTCTGATTCCCCATCTCCGATTCCCCTCGTCTAATACCCCGCCTCTGATTCTCCGCCACTGATTCACCGCATCTGATTCCACGCCTCTGATTCCCCGCCTCTGATTCCCCGCCTCTGATTCCCCGCCTCTGATTCCCCGCCTCTGATTCCCCGCCTATGTTTACCCGCCTCTGATTCCCCGCCTCTGATTCCACGCCTCTGATTCCCCGCCTCTGATTCCCCGCCTCTAATTCCCCGCCTCTGATACCGCACCTCTGATGTCCCGCATCTGATTCCCTGCATCTGATTCCCCGCCTCAGATTCCCCGCCTCTGATTCCCCGCCTCTGATTCCCCACTTCTGATTGCCCGCCTCTGATTCCCTGCCTCTGATTCCCCGCCTCTGATTCCCCACATCTGATTCCCCACTTCTGATTCCCCGCCTCTGATTCCCCGCCTCTGATTCCACGCCTCTGATTCCCCGCCTCTGATTCCCCGCCTCTGATTTCCCGCCTCTGATTCCCCTCATCTAATACCCCACCTCTGATTCCCCGCCTCTGATTCCCCGCATCTGATTCCCCGCCTCTGATTCCCCGCCTCTGATTCACCGCCTCTGATTCCCCGCCTCTGATTCCCTGCCTCTGATTCCCCGCCTATGTTTACCCGCCTCTGTTTACCCGCCTGTTTCCCCGCCTCTGATTCCCCACCTCAGATTCCCTACCTCAGATTCCGTGACTCTGATTCCCTGCCTCTGAGTCCCTGCCTCTGATTCCCTGCATCTGAATGCCCATCTCTGATTCTCAACCTCTGATACCCCGCCTCTGATTCCCCACCTCTGATTCCCCGCTTCTGATTCCCCGCCTCTGATTCCCCGCCTCTGATTCCCCGCCTCTGATTCCCCGCCTCTGATTCCCCACCTCTGATTCACTGCCTCCCTTTCCGCTCAACTTTCCTGGCCTACGTTTCCCCACATATCTTTCCCCGCCTCTGATTCCCTGCCTCTGATTCCCCGCCTCTGATTCCCCGCCTCTGATTCCCCACCACTGTCTCTACGCCTCTCTTTTGCCTGCACTCTTTCCCCTCCACTCTTTCCGTGCCTCTCTTTCCCTCCCTCAATTTCAACAACTCTGTTTGATCTGTTCTGTGTAACTCATTTTCAACATACAAGTTCCAACCACTATGTTTCGCCCATCTCTTTCGCCGCCTCTATTTATGCACCTATGTTTACCCGCTTCTGTTTACCCGCCTGTTTCCCCACATCTCTTTCCCCACCTCTGATTCCACGCCTCTGATTCGCCGCCTCTGATTGCCCCCCTCTGATTCCCTGCCTCTGATTCCCCGCCTCTGATTCCCCGCCTCTGATTCACCGCCTCCCTTTCCGTGCATCTTTCCTGGCCTACGTTTCCCCACATCTCTTTCCCCACCTCTGATTCCACGCCTCAGATTCGCCGTCTCTGATTTCCCGCCTCTGATTCCCTGCCTTTGATTCCCCGCCTCTGATTCCCCGCCTCTGATTCCCCCCTCTGATTCCCCGCCTCTGATTCCCCGCCTCTGATTCCCCGCCTCTGATTCCCCGCCTCTGATTCCCAACTCTGATTCCCCGCCTCTGATTCCCCAGCTCTGATTCCCCGTGTTTGATTCCCTGCCTCTGATTCCCTGCCCTGATTCCCCATCTCTGTTTCACCGCCTTTGATTCGCCACCTCTGATTCCACATATCTGATTCCCCGCCTCTGTTTCCCCGACTCTGATTCCCTTCCTCTGATTCCCAACCTCTGATTCCACACCTCTGATTCCCCATATCTGATTCCCCGCCTCTATTTCCCCATATCTGAATCCCCGCCTCTGATTCCCCAACTCTGGTTCCCCGCCTCTGATTCCCCAGCTCTGATTCCCCGACTCTGATTCCCGGCGTCCGATTCCCTGCCTCTGATTCCCCGCCTCTGATTCCCCATCTCTGATTCCCCGCCTCTGATTCCCCGTGTCTGATTCTCTGCCTCTGATTCCCCGCCTCTGATTCCCCGCCTCTGATTTTCTGACACTGAATCCCTTCCCCTGATTCCCCACCTCTGATTCCCCATATCTGATTTCCCGCCTCTGTTTCCCCGCCTCTGATTCCCCGCCTCTGATACCCCGCTTCTGATTCTGATTCCCTACCTCTGATTCCCCATCTCTGATTCACCACATCTAATTCCCTGCCTCTGATTCCACGCCCCTGATTCCCCACCTCTGATTCCCCATATCTGAATCCCCGCCTCTGTTTCCACGCCTCTGATTCCCTGCCTCTGATTCCCAACCTCTGATTCCCCACCCCTGATTCCCCATATCTGATTCCCCGCCTCTGTTTCCCTGCCTCTGATTCTCCGACCCTGTTTCCCCATATCTGATTCCCCGCCTATGATTCCCCAACTCTGATTCCCCACCTCTGATTCCCCAGCTCTTATTCCCCGCCTCTGATTCCCCGTGTTTTATTCCCTGCCTCTGATTCCCCGCCTCTGATTCCCCATCTCTGATTCACCGCCTTTGATTCGACACCTCTGATTCCCCATATCTGATTCCCCACCTCTGTTACCCCGCCTCTGATTCCCCGCCTCTGATTCCCCATATATCATTCCCCGCCTCTGAATCCCCATCTCTGATTCCCGGACTCTGATTCCCCACCTCTGATTCCCGGCCTCTTATTCCCGGCATCTGAATCCCGGCCTCTGATTCCCGGCCTCTGATTCCCCGCTTCTGATTCTGATTCCCTGCCTCTGATTCCCCATCTCTGATTCCGCACATCTGATTCCCTGCCTCTGATTCCCCACCTCTGATTCCCCAAATCTGATTCCGCACCTCTGTTTCCCCGCCTCTGATTCCCCGCCTCTGTTTCCCCATATCTAATTCCCCACCTCTGATGCCCCAACTCTGATACCCCGCCTCTGATTCCCCAGCTCTGATTCCCCGCCTCTGATTCCCCGCATCCGATTCCCCATATCTGATTCCCCGCCTCTGTTTCCCCGCCTTTGATTCCCCGCCTCTGTTTCCCCATATCTGATTCCCCGCCTCTGATTCCCAACTATGATTCCCCGCCTCTGATTCCCCAGCTCTGATTCCCCGCCTCTGATTCCCCGCGTTCTATTCCCTGCCTCTGATTCCCCGCCTGTGATTCCCCATCTCTGATTCACCACCTCTGATTCCCCACCTCTGATTCCCCTTATCTAATTCCCCGCCTCTGTTTGCCCGCCTCTGATTCCCCGCCTCTGTTTCCCCATATCTGATTCCCCGTGTCTGATTCCCCGCCTCTGATTCCCCGCCTCTGATTCCCTGCCACTTATTCCCTGCCCCTGATACCCCACCTCTGATTCCCCATATCTGATTCCCTGCCTCTGTTTCCCCGCCTCTGATTCCCCGCCTCTGATTCCCCGCCTCTGATTCCCCGCCTCTGATTCCCCAACTCTGATTCCCCGCCTCTGATTCCCCAGCTCTGATACCCGCCTCTGATTCCCCGCGTCTGTTTCCCCGCCTCTGATTCCCTGCCTCTGTTTCCCCATATCTAAGTCCCCGACTCTGATTCCCCAACTCTGATTCCCAACCTCTGATTCCCCAGCTCTGATTCCCCGCCTCTGATTCCCCGCATCTGATTCCCTGCATCTGATTCCCAGCCTCTGATTCCCTGCCTCTGATTCCCAACCTCTGATTCCCCACCTCTGATTCCCCATATCTGATTCCCCGCCTCTGTTTCCCCGCCTCTGATTCCCCGCCTCTGTTTCCCCATATCTGATTCCCGGCCTCTGATTCCCCGCCTCTGATTCCCCGCCTCTGATTCCCTGCCTCTGATTCCCCATCTCCGATTCCGCACATCGGATTTCCTGCCTCTGATTCCCCGCCTCTGATTCCCCGCCTCTGATTCCCTGCTTCTGATTCCCAACCTCTGATTCCCCACCTCTGATTCCCCATATCTGATTCCCCGCCTCTGTTTCCCCGCCTCTGATTCCCCGCCTCTGATTCCCCAACTCTGAATCCCCGCCTCTGATTCCCCGCATCTGTTTCCCCGCCTCTGATTCCCCGCCTCTGATTCCCCAACTATGAATCCCCGCCTCTGATTCCCCAGCTCTGATTCCACGCCTCTGATTCCCCGTGTTTGATTCCCTGCCTATGATTCCCTGCCCTGATTCCCCATCTCTGATTCACCGCCTTTAATTCGCCACCTCTGATTCCCCATATCTGATTCCCCTCCTCTGTTTCCCCGCCTCTGATTCCCAACCTCTGATTCCACACCTCTGATTCCCCATATCTGATTCCCCGCCTCTGTTTCCCCGCCTCTGATTCCCCGCCCCTGTTTCCCCATATCTGATTCCCCACCTCTGATTCTCCTACTCTGCTTCCCCGCCTCTGATTCCCCAGCTCTGATTCCCCGCCTCTGATTCCCCGTTTTTGATTCCCTGCCTCTGATTCCCCGCCTCTGATTCCCCATCTCTGATTCACCGCCTTTGATTCGCCACCTCTGTTTCCCCATATCTGATTCCCCACCTCTGTTTCCCCGCCTCTGATTCCCCGCCTCTGATTCCCCATATCTGATTCCCCGGCTCTGATTGCCCACCTCTGATTCCCCGCCTCTGATTCGGCAGCTCTGATTCCCCGCCTCTGATTCCCCGCATCTGATTCCCTGCCTCTGATTCCCCGCCTCTGATTCCCCATCTCTGATTCACCGCCTTTGATTCGCCACCTCTGATTCCCCATATCTGATTCCCCACCTCTGTTTCCAGGCCTCTGATTCCCCGCCTCTGATTCTCCATATCTCATTCCCCGCCTCTGAATCCCCATCTCTGATTCCCGGACTCTGATTCCCCACCTCTGATTCCCGGCCTCTTATTCCCAGCATCTGATTCCCGGCCTCTGATTCCCGGCCTCTGATTCCCCGCTTCTGATTCTGATTCCCTGCCTCTGATTCCCCATCTCTGATTCCGCACATCTGATTCCCTGCCTCTGATTCCCCACCTCTGATTCCCCATATCAGATTCCCCGCCTCTGTTTCCCCGCCTCTGATTCCCCGCCTCTGTTTCCCTATATCTAATTCCCCACCTCTGATGCCCCAACTCTGATTCCCCACCTCTGATTCCCCAGCTCTGATTCCCCGCCTCTGATTCCCCGCATCCGATTCCCCATATCTGATTCCCCGCCTCTGATTCCCCGCCTCTGATTCCCCGCCTCTGTTTCCCCATATCTGATTCCCCGCCTCTGATTCCCAACTATGAATCCCCGCCTCTGATTCCCCAGCTCTGATTCCCTGCCTCTGATTCCCTGCGTTCTATTCCCTGCCTCTGATTCCCCGCCTGTGATTCCCCATCACTGATTCACCACCTCTGATTCCCCACATCTGATTCCCCATATCTAATTCCCCACCTCTGTTTGCCCGCCTCTGATTCCCCGCCTCTGTTTCCCCATATCTGATTCCCCGTCTCTGAATCCCCAACCCTGATTCCCGCCTCTGATTCCCCAGCTCTGATTCCCCGCCTTTGATTCCCCCCGTCTGATTCCCAGCCTCTGAATCCCCGTGTCTGATTTTCTGCCTCTGATTCCCCGCCTCTGATTCCCCATCTCTGATTCACCGCCTCTGATTCCCCACCTCTGATTCCCCATCTCTGATTTCGCACATCCGATTCCCTGCCTCTGATTCCCCACCTCTGATTCCCCGTGTCTGATTCCCTTCCTCTGATTCCCCGCCTCTGAATACCAGCCTCTGATTCCCCATCTCTGATTCCGCACATCCGATTCCCTGCCTCTGATTCCCCACCTCTGATTCCCCGTGTCTGATTCCCTGCCTCTGATTCCCCGCCTCTGAATACCAGCCTCTGATTCCCCATATCTGATTCCCCGCCTCTGATTCCCTGCCTCTGATTCCCCAGCTCTGATTCCCCGCCTTGGATTCCCCCCGTCTGATTCCCAGCCTCTGAATCCCCGTGTCTGATTTCCTGCCTCTGATTCCCCGCCTCTGATTCCCCATCTCTGATTCACCGCCTCTGATTCCCCATCTCTGATTCCCCACCTCTGATTCCCCGTGTCTGATTCCCCGTGTCTGATTCCCTGCCTCTGATTCCACGCCTCTGATTCCCCATATCTGATTCCCTGCCACTGATTCCCCGCCTCTGATTCCACATCTCTGATTCACCACCTCTGATTCCCGGCCTCTGATTGCCCACCTCTGATTCCCCGCCTCTGATTCGCCAGCTATGATTCCCCCCCTCTGATTCCCCGCGTCTGATTCCCCGCCTCTGATTCCCCAACTCTAATACCCCGCCTCTGATTCCCCAGCTCTGATTCCCCTCCTCTGATTCCCCGCATCTGATTCCCTGCCTCTGATTCCCCGCCTCTGATTCCAGGCCTCTGATTCCCAACCTCTGATTCCCCACCTCTGATTCCCAATATCTGATTCCCCGCCTTAGTTTCACCGCCTCTGATTCCCCGCCTCTGTTTCCCCATATCTGATTCCCCGCCTCTGATTCCCCAACTCTGATTCCCCGCCTGTGATTCCCCAGCTCTGATTCCCCGCATCTGATTCCCCATATCTGATTCCCATCCTCTGATTGCCCACCTCTGATTCCCCGCCTCTGATTCGCCAGCTCTGATTCCCCGCCTCTGATTCCCCGCATCTGATTCCCTGCCTCTGATTCCCCGCCTCTGATTCCCCATCTCTGATTCCCCGCCTGTGATTCCCCAGCTCTGATTCCCCGCCTCTGATTCCCCAGCTCTGATTCCCAGCCTCTGATTCCCCGTGTTTGATCCCCTGCCTCTGATTACCTTCCTCTGATTCCCGGCCACTGATACCCCGCTTCTGATTCTGATTCCCTGCCTCTGATTCCCCATCTCTGATTCACCACATCTAATTCCCTGCCTCTGATTCCACGCCCCTGATTCCCCACCTCTGATTCCCCATATCTGAATCCCCGCCTCTGTTTCCACGCCTCTGATTCCCTGCCTCTGATTCCCAACCTCTGATTCCCCACCCCTGATTCCCCATATCTGATTCCCCGCCTCTGTTTCCCTGCCTCCGATTCCCCGCCCCTGTTTCCCCATATCTGATTCCCCGCCTCTGATTCCCCAACTCTGATTCCCCGCCTCTGATTCCCCAGCTCTGATTCCCCGCCTCTGATTCCCCGTGTTTGATTCCCTGCCTCTGATTCCCCGCCTCTGATTCCCCATCTCTGATTCACCGCCTTTGATTCTCCACCTCTGATTCCCCATATCTGATTCCCCACCTCTGTTACCCCGCCTCTGATTCCCCGCCTCTGATTCCCCATATATCATTCCCCGCCTCTGAATCCCCATTCTGATTCCCGGACTCTGATTCCCCACCTCTGATTCCCGGCCTCTTATTCCCGGCATCTGAATCCCGGCCTCTGATTCCCGGCCTCTGATTCCCCGCTTCTGATTCTGATTCCCTGCCTCTGATTCCCCATCTCTGATTCCGCACATCTGATTCCCTGCCTCTGATTCACCACCTCTGATTCCCCATATCTGATTCCTCGCCTCTGTTTCCCCGCCTCTGATTCCCCGCCTCTGTTTCCCTATATCTAATTCCCCACCTCAGATGCCCCAACTCTGATACCCCGCCTCTGATTCCCCAGCTCTGATTCCCCGCCTCTGATTCCCCGCATCGGATTCCCCATATCTGATTCCCCGCCTCTGTTTCCCCGCCTTTGATTCCCCGCCTCTGTTTCCCCATATCTGATTCCCCGCCTCTGATTCCCAACTAAGATTCCCCGCCTCTGATTCCCCAGCTCTGATTCCCCGCCTCTGATTCCCCGCGTTCTATTCCCTGCCTCTGATTCCACTCCTGTCATTCCCCATCTCTGATTCACCACCTCTGATTCCCCACCTCTGATTCCCCATATCTAATTCCCCGCCTCTGTTTGCCCGCCTCTGATTCCCCGCCTCTGTTTCCCCATATCTGATTCCCCGTGTCTGATTCCCTGCCTCTGATTCCCCGCCTCTGATTCCCCGCCTCTGATTCCCTGCCACTGATTCCCTGCCCCTGATACCCCACCTATGATTCCCCATATCTGATTCCCTGCCTCTGTTTCCCCGCCTCTGATTCCCCGCCTCTGATTCCCCATATCTGATTCCCCGCCTCTGATTCCCCAACTCTGATTCCCCGCCTCTGATTCCCCAGCTCTGAATCCCCGCCTCTGATTCCCCGCGTCTGTTACCCCGCCTCTGATTCCCCGCCTCTGTTTCCCCATATCTAAGTCCCCGACTCTGATTCCCCAACTCTGATTCCCCACCTCTGATTCCCCAGCTCTGATTCCCCGCCTCTGATTCCCCGCATCTGATTCCCTGCATCTGATTCCCAGCCTCTGATTCCCTGCCTCTGATTCCCAACCTCTGATTCCCCACCTCTGATTCCCCATATCTGATTCCCCGCCTCTGTTTCCCCGCCTCTGATTCCCCGCCTCTGTTTCCCCATATCTGATTCCCGGCCTCTGATTCTCCGCCTCTGATTCCCCGCCTCTGATTCCCTGCCTCTGATTCCCCATCTCCGATTCCGCACATCGGATTCCCTGCCTCTGATTCCCCGCCTCTGATTCCCCGCCTCTGATTCCCTGCTTCTGATTCCCAACCTCTGATTCCCCACCTCTGATTCCCCATATCTTATTCCCCGCCTCTGTTTCCCCGCCTCTGATTCCCCGCCTCTGATTCCCCAACTCTGAATCCCCGCCTCTGATTCCCCAGCTCTGATTCCCCGCCTCCGATTCCCCGCATCTGATTCCCTGCCTCTGATTCCCCGCCTCTGATTCCAGGCCTCTGATTCCCAGCATCTGATTCCGGCCTCTGATTCCCGGCCTCTGATTCCCTGCTTCTGATTCTGATTCCCTGCCTCTGATTCCCCAGCTCTGATTCCCCGCCTCTGATTCCCCGCATCTGATTCCCTGCATCTGATTCCAAGCATCTGATTCCCTTCCTCTGATTCCCAACCTCTGATTCCCCACCTCTGATTCCCCATATCTGATTCCCCGCCTCTGTTTCCCCGCCTCGGATTCCCCGCCTCTGTTTACCCATATCTGATTCCCGGCATCTGATTCCCCGCCTCTGATTCCCCGCCTCTGATTCCCTGCCTCTGATTCCCCATCTCCGATTCCGCACATCTGATTCCCTTCCTCTGATTCCCCGCCTCTGATTTTCCGCCTCTGATTCCCTGCCTCTGATTCCCAACCTCGGATTCCCCACCTCTGATTCCCCATATCTGATTCCCCGCCTCTGTTTCCCCGCCTCTGATTCCCCGCCTCTGATTCCCAACTCTGATTCCCCGCCTCTGATTCCCCAGCTCTGATTCCCCGTGTTTGATTCCCTGCCTCTGATTCCCTGCCCTGATTCCCCATCTCTGTTTCACCGCCTTTGATTCGCCACCTCTGATTCCCCATATCTGATTCCCCGCCTCTGTTTCCCCGACTCTGATTCCCTGCCTCTGATTCCCAACCTCTGATTCCACACCTCTGATTCCCCATATCTGATTCCCCGCCTCTATTTCCCCATATCTGATTCCCCGCCTCTGATTCCCCAACTCTGATTCCCCGCCTCTGATTCCCCAGCTCTGATTCCCCGACTCTGATTCCCGGCATCCGATTCCCTGCCTCTGATTCCCCGCCTGTGATTCCCCATCACTGATTCACCACCACTGATTCCCTACCTCTGATTCCCCATATCTAATTCCCCGCCTCTGTTTGCCCGCCTCTGATTCCCCGCCTCTGTTTCCCCATATCTGATTCCCCGCCTCTGATTCCCCATATATCATTCCCCGCCTCTGAATCCCCATTCTGATTCCCGGACTCTGATTCCCCACCTCTGATTCCCGGCCTCTTATTCCCGGCATCTGAATCCCGGCCTCTGATTCCCGGCCTCTGATTCCCCGCTTCTGATTCTGATTCCCTGCCTCTGATTCCCCATCTCTGATTCCGCACATCTGATTCCCTGCCTCTGATTCACCACCTCTGATTCCCCATATCTGATTCCTCGCCTCTGTTTCCCCGCCTCTGATTCCCCGCCTCTGTTTCCCTATATCTAATTCCCCACCTCAGATGCCCCAACTCTGATACCCCGCCTCTGATTCCCCAGCTCTGATTCCCCGCCTCTGATTCCCCGCATCGGATTCCCCATATCTGATTCCCCGCCTCTGTTTCCCCGCCTTTGATTCCCCGCCTCTGTTTCCCCATATCTGATTCCCCGCCTCTGATTCCCAACTAAGATTCCCCGCCTCTGATTCCCCAGCTCTGATTCCCCGCCTCTGATTCCCCGCGTTCTATTCCCTGCCTCTGATTCCACTCCTGTCATTCCCCATCTCTGATTCACCACCTCTGATTCCCCACCTCTGATTCCCCATATCTAATTCCCCGCCTCTGTTTGCCCGCCTCTGATTCCCCGCCTCTGTTTCCCCATATCTGATTCCCCGTGTCTGATTCCCTGCCTCTGATTCCCCGCCTCTGATTCCCCGCCTCTGATTCCCTGCCACTGATTCCCTGCCCCTGATACCCCACCTATGATTCCCCATATCTGATTCCCTGCCTCTGTTTCCCCGCCTCTGATTCCCCGCCTCTGATTCCCCATATCTGATTCCCCGCCTCTGATTCCCCAACTCTGATTCCCCGCCTCTGATTCCCCAGCTCTGAATCCCCGCCTCTGATTCCCCGCGTCTGTTACCCCGCCTCTGATTCCCCGCCTCTGTTTCCCCATATCTAAGTCCCCGACTCTGATTCCCCAACTCTGATTCCCCACCTCTGATTCCCCAGCTCTGATTCCCCGCCTCTGATTCCCCGCATCTGATTCCCTGCATCTGATTCCCAGCCTCTGATTCCCTGCCTCTGATTCCCAACCTCTGATTCCCCACCTCTGATTCCCCATATCTGATTCCCCGCCTCTGTTTCCCCGCCTCTGATTCCCCGCCTCTGTTTCCCCATATCTGATTCCCGGCCTCTGATTCTCCGCCTCTGATTCCCCGCCTCTGATTCCCTGCCTCTGATTCCCCATCTCCGATTCCGCACATCGGATTCCCTGCCTCTGATTCCCCGCCTCTGATTCCCCGCCTCTGATTCCCTGCTTCTGATTCCCAACCTCTGATTCCCCACCTCTGATTCCCCATATCTTATTCCCCGCCTCTGTTTCCCCGCCTCTGATTCCCCGCCTCTGATTCCCCAACTCTGAATCCCCGCCTCTGATTCCCCAGCTCTGATTCCCCGCCTCCGATTCCCCGCATCTGATTCCCTGCCTCTGATTCCCCGCCTCTGATTCCAGGCCTCTGATTCCCAGCATCTGATTCCGGCCTCTGATTCCCGGCCTCTGATTCCCTGCTTCTGATTCTGATTCCCTGCCTCTGATTCCCCAGCTCTGATTCCCCGCCTCTGATTCCCCGCATCTGATTCCCTGCATCTGATTCCAAGCATCTGATTCCCTTCCTCTGATTCCCAACCTCTGATTCCCCACCTCTGATTCCCCATATCTGATTCCCCGCCTCTGTTTCCCCGCCTCGGATTCCCCGCCTCTGTTTACCCATATCTGATTCCCGGCATCTGATTCCCCGCCTCTGATTCCCCGCCTCTGATTCCCTGCCTCTGATTCCCCATCTCCGATTCCGCACATCTGATTCCCTTCCTCTGATTCCCCGCCTCTGATTTTCCGCCTCTGATTCCCTGCCTCTGATTCCCAACCTCGGATTCCCCACCTCTGATTCCCCATATCTGATTCCCCGCCTCTGTTTCCCCGCCTCTGATTCCCCGCCTCTGATTCCCAACTCTGATTCCCCGCCTCTGATTCCCCAGCTCTGATTCCCCGTGTTTGATTCCCTGCCTCTGATTCCCTGCCCTGATTCCCCATCTCTGTTTCACCGCCTTTGATTCGCCACCTCTGATTCCCCATATCTGATTCCCCGCCTCTGTTTCCCCGACTCTGATTCCCTGCCTCTGATTCCCAACCTCTGATTCCACACCTCTGATTCCCCATATCTGATTCCCCGCCTCTATTTCCCCATATCTGATTCCCCGCCTCTGATTCCCCAACTCTGATTCCCCGCCTCTGATTCCCCAGCTCTGATTCCCCGACTCTGATTCCCGGCATCCGATTCCCTGCATCTGATTCCCCGCCTCTGATTCCCCATCTCTGATTCCCCGCCTCTGATTCGCCGTGTCTGATTCCCTGCCTTTGATTCCCCGCCTCTGATTCCCCGCCTCTGATTCCCTGCCACTGATTCCCTGCCCCTGATTCCCCACCTCTGATTCCCCACATCTGATTCCCCGCCTCTGTTTCCCCGCCTCTGATTCCCCGCCTCTGATTCCCCATATCTGATTCCCTGCCTCTGATTCCCCAACTCTGATTCCCCGCCTCTGATTCCCCAGCTCTGAATCCCCGCCTCTGATTCTCCGCGTCTGATTCCCTGCCTCTGATTCCCCGCCTTGATTCCCCATCTCTGATTCACAACCTCTGATTCCCCACCTCTGATTCCCTATATTTGATTCCCCGCCTCTGTTTCCCCGCCTCTGATTCCCCGCCTCTGATTCCCCATATCTGATTCCCCGCCTCTGATTGCCCACCTCTGATTCCCAGCCTCTGATTCGCCAGCTCTGATTCCCCGCCTCTGATTCCCCGCATCTGATTCCCTGCCTCTGATTCCCCGCCTCTGATTCCCCATCTCTGATTCACCACCTTTGATTCGCCACCTCTGATTCCCCATATCTGATTCCCCACCTCTGATTCCCGGCCTCTTATTCCCAGCATCTGATTCCCGGCCTCTGATTCCCGGCCTCTGATTCCCCGCTTCTGATTCTGATTCCCTGCCTCTTATTCCCCATCTCTGATTCCGCACATCTGATTCCCTGCCTCTGATTCCACACCTCTGATTCCCCATATCTGATTCCCCGCCTCTGTTTCCCCGCCTCTGATTCCCCGCCTCGGTTTCCCTATATCTAATTCCCCACCTCTGATGCCCCAACTCTGATTCCCCGCCTATGATTCCCCAGCTCTGATTCCCCGCCTCTGATTCCCTGCATCCGATTCCCCATATCTGATTCCCCGCCTCTGTTTCACCGCCTCTGATTCCCCGCCTCTGTTTCCCCATATCTGATTCCCGCCTCTGATTCCCAACTATGAATCCCCTCATCTGATTCCCCAGCTCTGATCCCCTGCCTCTGATTCCCCGCGTTCTATTCCCTGCCTCTGATTCCCCGCCTGTGATTCCCCATCACTGATTCACCACCACTGATTCCCTACCTCTGATTCCCCATATCTAATTCCCCGCCTCTGTTTGCCCGCCTCTGATTCCCCGCCTCTGTTTCCCCATATCTGATTCCCCGCCTCTGATTCCCCATATATCATTCCCCGCCTCTGAATCCCCATTCTGATTCCCGGACTCTGATTCCCCACCTCTGATTCCCGGCCTCTTATTCCCGGCATCTGAATCCCGGCCTCTGATTCCCGGCCTCTGATTCCCCGCTTCTGATTCTGATTCCCTGCCTCTGATTCCCCATCTCTGATTCCGCACATCCAATTCCCTGCTACTGATTCCCCAACTTTGATTCCCCACCTCTGATTCCCCAGCTCTGATTCCCCGCCTCAGATTCCCCGCGTCTGATTCCCTGCCTCTGATTCCCCGCCTCTGATTCCCTGCCGCTGATTCCCCATATCTGATTCCCTGCCTCTGATTCCCCAACTCTGATTCCCCGCTTCTGATTCCCCAGCTCTGAATCCCCGCCTCTGATTCCCCGCGTCTGATTCCCTGCCTCTGATTCCCCGCCTCTGATTCCCCATCTGTGATTCACAACCTCTGATGCACTACCTCTGATTCCCCATATCTGATTCCCTGCCTCTGTTTCCCCGCCTCTGATTCCCCACCTCTGTTTCCCCATATCTGATTCCCCGCCTCTGATTCCCCAACTCTAATACCCCGCCTCTGATTCCCCAGCTCTGATTCCCCGCCTCTGATTCCCCGCATCTGATTCCCTGCCTCTGATTCCCCGCCTCTGATTCCAGGCCTCTGATTCCCAGCATCTGATTCCGGCCTCTGATTCCCGGCCTCTGATTCCCTGCTTCTGATTCTGATTCCCTGCCTCTGATTCCCCATCTCTGATTCCGCACATCTGATTCCCTGCCTCTGATTCCCCACCTCTGATTCCCCATATCTGATTCCCCGCCTCTGTTTCCCCGCCTCTGATTCCCCGCCTCTGTTTCCCAATATCTAAGTCCCCACCTCTGATTCCCCAAATCTGATTCCCCACCTCTGATTCCCCAGCTCTGATTCCCCGCCTCTGATTCCCCGCATCTGATACCCTGCATCTGATTCCAAGCCTCTGATTCCCTGCCTCTGATTCCCAACCTCTGATTCCCCACCTCTGATTCCCCATATCTGATTCCCCGCCTCTGTTTCCCCGCCTCGGATTCCCCGCCTCTGTTTCCCCATATCTGATTCCCGGCCTCTGATTCCCCGCCTCTGATTCCCCATATCTGATTCCCTGCCTCTGATTCCCCAACTCTGATTCCCCGCCTCTGATTCCCCAGCTCTGAATCCCCGCCTCTGATTCCCCGCGTCTGATTCCCTGCCTCTGATTCCCCGCTTTGATTCCCCATCTCTGATTCACAACCTCTGATTCCCCACCTCTGATTCCCTATATTTGATTCCCCGCCTCTGTTTCCCCGCCTCTGATTCCCCGCCTCTTATTCCCCATATCTGATTCCCCGCCTATGATTGCCCACCTCTGATTCCCAGCCTCTGATTCGCCAGATCTGATTCCCCGCCTCTGATTCCCCGCATCTGATTCCCTGCCTCTGATTCCCCGCCTCTGATTCCCCATCTCTGATTCACCGCCTTTGATTCGCCACCTCTGATTCCCCATATCTGATTCCCCACCTCTGTTTCCCCGCCTCTGATGCCCCGCCTCTGATTCTCCATATCTCATTCCCCGCCTCTGAATCCCCATCTCTGATTCCCGGACTCTGATTCCCCTCCTCTGATTCCCGGCCTCTTATTCCCATCATCTGAATCCCGGCCTCTGATTCCCGGCCTCTGATTCCCCGCTTCTGATTCCCTGCCTCTGATTCCCCATCTCTGATTCCGCACATCTGATTCCCTGCCTCTGATTCCCCACCTCTGATTCCCCATATCTGATTCCCCGCCTCTGTTTCCCCGCCTCTGATTCCCCGCCTCTGTTTCCCTATATCTAATTCACCACCTCTGATGCCCCAACTCTGATTCCCCGCCTCTGATTCCCCAGCTCTGATTCCCCGCCTCTGATTCCCTGCATCCGATTCCCCATATCTGATTCCCCGCCTCTGTTTCCCCGCCTCTGATTCCCCGCCTCTGTTTCCCCATATCTGATTCCCGCCTCTGATTCCCAACTATGATTCCCCTCCTCTGATTTCCCAGCTCTGATTCCCTGCCTCTGATTCCCCGCGTTCTATTCTCTGCCTCTGATTCCCCGCCTGTGAATCCCCATCACTGATTCACCACCTCTGATTCCCTACCTCTGATTCCCCATATCTAATTCCCCGCCTCTGTTTGCCCGCCTCTGATTCCCCGCCTCTGTTTCCCAATATCTGATTCCCCGCATCTGAATCCCCAACTCTGATTCCCTGCCTCAGATTCCCCAGCTCTGATTCCCCGCCTTTGATTCCCCCCGTCTGATTCCCAGCCTCTGTTTCCCTATATCTAATTCCCCACCTCAGATGCCCCAACTCTGATACCCCGCCTCTGATTCCCCAGCTCTGATTCCCCGCCTCTGATTCCCCGCATCGGATTCCCCATATCTGATTCCCCGCCTCTGTTTCCCCGCCTTTGATTCCCCGCCTCTGTTTCCCCATATCTGATTCCCCGCCTCTGATTCCCAACTAAGATTCCCCGCCTCTGATTCCCCAGTTCTGATTCCCCGCCTCTGATTCCCCGCGTTCTATTCCCTGCCTCTGATTCCCCGCCTGTCATTCCCCATCTCTGATTCACCACCTCTGATTCCCCACCTCTGATTCCCCATATCTAATTCCCCGCCTCTGTTTGCCCGCCTCTGATTCCCCGCCTCTGTTTCCCCATATCTGATTCCCCGTGTCTGATTCCCTGCCTCTGATTCCCCGCCTCTGATTCCCCGCCTCTGATTCCCTGCCACTGATTCCCTGCCCCTGATACCCCACCTATGATTCCCCATATCTGATTCCCTGCCTCTGTTTCCCCGCCTCTGATTCCCCGCCTCTGATTCCCCATATCTGATTCCCCGCCTCTGATTCCCCAACTCTGATTCCCCGCCTCTGATTCCCCAGCTCTGAATCCCCGCCTCTGATTCCCCGCGTCTGTTACCCCGCCTCTGATTCCCCGCCTCTGTTTCCCCATATCTAAGTCCCCGACTCTGATTCCCCAACTCTGATTCCCCACCTCTGATTCCCCAGCTCTGATTCCCCGCCTCTGATTCCCCGCATCTGATTCCCTGCATCTGATTCCCAGCCTCTGATTCCCTGCCTCTGATTCCCAAACTCTGATTCCCCACCTCTGATTCCCCATATCTGATTCCCCGCCTCTGTTTCCCCGCCTCTGATTCCCCGCCTCTGTTTCCCCATATCTGATTCCCGGCCTCTGATTCTCCGCCTCTGATTCCCCGCCTCTGATTCCCTGCCTCTGATTCCCCATCTCCGATTCCGCACATCGGATTCCCTGCCTCTGATTCCCCGCCTCTGATTCCCCGCCTCTGATTCCCTGCTTCTGATTCCCAACCTCTGATTCCCCACCTCTGATTCCCCATATCTTATTCCCCGCCTCTGTTTCCCCGCCTCTGATTCCCCGCCTCTGATTCCCCAACTCTGAATCCCCGCCTCTGATTCCCCAGCTCTGATTCCCCGCCTCCGATTCCCCGCATCTGATTCCCTGCCTCTGATTCCCCGCCTCTGATTCCAGGCCTCTGATTCCCAGCATCTGATTCCGGCCTCTGATTCCCGGCCTCTGATTCCCTGCTTCTGATTCTGATTCCCTGCCTCTGATTCCCCAGCTCTGATTCCCCGCCTCTGATTCCCCGCGTCTGATTCCCTGCCTCTGATTCCCCGCCTTGATTCCCCATCTCTGATTCACAACCTCTGATTCCCCACCTCTGATTCCCTATATTTGATTCCCCGCCTCTGTTTCCCCGCCTCTGATTCCCCGCCTCTGATTCCCCATATCTGATTCCCCGCCTCTGATTGCCCACCTCTGATTCCCAGCCTCTGATTCGCCAGCTCTGATTCCCCGCCTCTGATTCCCCGCATCTGATTCCCTGCCTCTGATTCCCTGCCTCTGATTCCCCATCTCTGATTCACCACCTTTGATTCGCCACCTCTGATTCCCCATATCTGATTCCCCACCTCTGATTCCCGGCCTCTTATTCCCAGCATCTGATTCCCCGCTTCTGATTCTGATTCCCTGCCTCTTATTCCCCATCTCTGATTCCGCACATCTGATTCCCTGCCTCTGATTCCACACCTCTGATTCCCCATATCTGATTCCCCGCCTCTGTTTCCCCGCCTCTGATTCCCCGCCTCGGTTTCCCTATATCTAATTCCCCACCTCTGATGCCCCAACTCTGATTCCCCGCCTCTGATTCCCCAGCTCTGATTCCCCGCCTCTGATTCCCTGCATCCGATTCCCCATATCTGATTCCCCGCCTCTGTTTCACCGCCTCTGATTCCCCGCCTCTGTTTCCCCATATCTGATTCCCGCCTCTGATTCCCAACTATGAATCCCCTCCTCTGATTCCCCAGCTCTGATCCCCTGCCTCTGATTCCCCGCGTTCTATTCCCTGCCTCTGATTCCCCGCCTGTGATTCCCCATCACTGATTCACCACCACTGATTCCCTACCTCTGATTCCCCATATCTAATTCCCCGCCTCTGTTTGCCCGCCTCTGATTCCCCGCCTCTGTTTCCCCATATCTGATTCCCCGCCTCTGATTCCCCATATATCATTCCCCGCCTCTGAATCCCCATTCTGATTCCCGGACTCTGATTCCCCACCTCTGATTCCCGGCCTCTTATTCCCGGCATCTGAATCCCGGCCTCTGATTCCCGGCCTCTGATTCCCCGCTTCTGATTCTGATTCCCTGCCTCTGATTCCCCATCTCTGATTCCGCACATCCAATTCCCTGCTACTGATTCCCCAACTTTGATTCCCCACCTCTGATTCCCCAGCTCTGATTCCCCGCCTCAGATTCCCCGCGTCTGATTCCCTGCCTCTGATTCCCCGCCTCTGATTCCCTGCCGCTGATTCCCCATATCTGATTCCCTGCCTCTGATTCCCCAACTCTGATTCCCCGCTTCTGATTCCCCAGCTCTGAATCCCCGCCTCTGATTCCCCGCGTCTGATTCCCTGCCTCTGATTCCCCGCCTCTGATTCCCCATCTGTGATTCACAACCTCTGATGCACTACCTCTGATTCCCCATATCTGATTCCCTGCCTCTGTTTCCCCGCCTCTGATTCCCCACCTCTGTTTCCCCATATCTGATTCCCCGCCTCTGATTCCCCAACTCTAATACCCCGCCTCTGATTCCCCAGCTCTGATTCCCCGCCTCTGATTCCCCGCATCTGATTCCCTGCCTCTGATTCCCCGCCTCTGATTCCAGGCCTCTGATTCCCAGCATCTGATTCCGGCCTCTGATTCCCGGCCTCTGATTCCCTGCTTCTGATTCTGATTCCCTGCCTCTGATTCCCCATCTCTGATTCCGCACATCTGATTCCCTGCCTCTGATTCCCCACCTCTGATTCCCCATATCTGATTCCCCGCCTCTGTTTCCCCGCCTCTGATTCCCCGCCTCTGTTTCCCAATATCTAAGTCCCCACCTCTGATTCCCCAAATCTGATTCCCCACCTCTGATTCCCCAGCTCTGATTCCCCGCCTCTGATTCCCCGCATCTGATACCCTGCATCTGATTCCAAGCCTCTGATTCCCTGCCTCTGATTCCCAACCTCTGATTCCCCACCTCTGATTCCCCATATCTGATTCCCCGCCTCTGTTTCCCCGCCTCGGATTCCCCGCCTCTGTTTCCCCATATCTGATTCCCGGCCTCTGATTCCCCGCCTCTGATTCCCCATATCTGATTCCCTGCCTCTGATTCCCCAACTCTGATTCCCCGCCTCTGATTCCCCAGCTCTGAATCCCCGCCTCTGATTCCCCGCGTCTGATTCCCTGCCTCTGATTCCCCGCTTTGATTCCCCATCTCTGATTCACAACCTCTGATTCCCCACCTCTGATTCCCTATATTTGATTCCCCGCCTCTGTTTCCCCGCCTCTGATTCCCCGCCTCTGATTCCCCATATCTGATTCCCCGCCTATGATTGCCCACCTCTGATTCCCAGCCTCTGATTCGCCAGATCTGATTCCCCGCCTCTGATTCCCCGCATCTGATTCCCTGCCTCTGATTCCCCGCCTCTGATTCCCCATCTCTGATTCACCGCCTTTGATTCGCCACCTCTGATTCCCCATATCTGATTCCCCACCTCTGTTTCCCCGCCTCTGATGCCCCGCCTCTGATTCTCCATATCTCATTCCCCGCCTCTGAATCCCCATCTCTGATTCCCGGACTCTGATTCCCCTCCTCTGATTCCCGGCCTCTTATTCCCATCATCTGAATCCCGGCCTCTGATTCCCGGCCTCTGATTCCCCGCTTCTGATTCCCTGCCTCTGATTCCCCATCTCTGATTCCGCACATCTGATTCCCTGCCTCTGATTCCCCACCTCTGATTCCCCATATCTGATTCCCCGCCTCTGTTTCCCCGCCTCTGATTCCCCGCCTCTGTTTCCCTATATCTAATTCACCACCTCTGATGCCCCAACTCTGATTCCCCGCCTCTGATTCCCCAGCTCTGATTCCCCGCCTCTGATTCCCTGCATCCGATTCCCCATATCTGATTCCCCGCCTCTGTTTCCCCGCCTCTGATTCCCCGCCTCTGTTTCCCCATATCTGATTCCCGCCTCTGATTCCCAACTATGATTCCCCTCCTCTGATTTCCCAGCTCTGATTCCCTGCCTCTGATTCCCCGCATTCTATTCTCTGCCTCTGATTCCCCGCCTGTGAATCCCCATCACTGATTCACCACCTCTGATTCCCTACCTCTGATTCCCCATATCTAATTCCCCGCCTCTGTTTGCCCGCCTCTGATTCCCCGCCTCTGTTTCCCCATATCTGATTCCCCGCCTCTGAATCCCCAACTCTGATTCCCTGCCTCAGATTCCCCAGCTCTGATTCCCCGCCTTTGATTCCCCCCGTCTGATTCCCAGCCTCTGAATCCCCGTGTCTGATTTCCTGCCTCTGATTCCCCGCCTCTGATTCCCCATCTCTGATTCACCGCCTCTGATTCCCCACCTCTGATTCCACATCTCTGATTCCGCACATCCAATTCCCTGCCTCTGATTCCCCAACTCTGATTCCCCACCTCTGATTCCCCAGCTCTGTTTCCCCGCCTCAGATTCCCCGCGTCTGATTCCCTGCCTCTGATTCCCCGCCTCTGATTCCCTGCCTCTGATTCCCCATATCTGATTCCCCGCCTCTGATTCCCCAACTCTGATTCCCCGCTTCTGATTCCCCAGCTCTGAATCCCCGCCTCTGATTCCCCGCGTCTGATTCCCTGCCTCTGATTCCCCGCCTCTGATTCCCCATCTGTGATTCACAACCTCTGATGCCCCACCTCTGATTCCCCATATCTGATTCCCCGCCTCTGTTTCCCCGCCTCTGATTCCCCGCCTCTGATTCCCCATATCTGATTCCCCGCCTCTGATTGCCCACCTCTGATTCCCCGCGTCTGATACCCTGCCTCTGATTCCCCGCCTCTGATTCCCCATCTCTGATTCACCACCTCTGATTCCCGGCCTCTGATTCCCCATCTCTGATTCCGCACATCCGATTCCCTGCCTATGATTCCCCACCTCTGATTCCCCGCCTCTGAATCCCCATATCTGATTCCCTGCCTCTGTTTCCCCACCTCTGATTCCCT
This sequence comes from Narcine bancroftii, assembly GCF_036971445.1. Classification (NCBI taxonomy): domain Eukaryota; kingdom Metazoa; phylum Chordata; class Chondrichthyes; order Torpediniformes; family Narcinidae; genus Narcine; species Narcine bancroftii. Next base: position 272,137,440 of record NC_091470.1, read on the forward strand.
ACCTCTGTTTCCCCATATCTGATTCCCCGCCTCTGATTCCCCAACTCTAATACCCCGCCTCTGATTCCCCAGCTCTGATTCCCCGCCTCTGATTCCCCGCATCTGATTCCCTGCCTCTGATTCCCCGCCTCTGATTCCAGGCCTCTGATTCCCATCATCTGATTCCAGCCTCTGATTTCCGGCCTCTGATTCCCTGCTTCTGATTCTGATTCCCTGCCTCTGATTCCCCATCTCTGATTCCGCACATCTGATTCCCCAGCTCTGATTCCCCGCCTCTGATTCCCTGCATCCGATTCCCCATATCTGATTCCCCGCCTCTGTTTCCCCGCCTCTGATTCCCCGCCTCTGTTTCCCCATATCTGATTCCCGCCTCTGATTCCCAACTATGAATCCCCTCCTCTGATTTCCCAGCTCTGATTCCCTGCCTCTGATTCCCCGCGTTCTATTCTCTGCCTCTGATTCCCCGCCTGTGAATCCCCATCACTGATTCACCACCTCTGATTCCCTACCTCTGATTCCCCATATCTAATTCCCCGCCTCTGTTTGCCCGCCTCTGATTCCCCGCCTCTGTTTCCCCATATCTGATTCCCCGCCTCTGAATCCCCAACTCTGATTCCCTGCCTCAGATTCCCCAGCTCTGATTCCCCGCCTTTGATTCCCCCCGTCTGATTCCCAGCCTCTGAATCCCCGTGTCTGATTTCCTGCCTCTGATTCCCCGCCTCTGATTCCCCATCTCTGATTCACCGCCTCTGATTCCCCACCTCTGATTCCACATCTCTGATTCCGCACATCCAATTCCCTGCCTCTGATTCCCCAACTCTGATTCCCCACCTCTGATTCCCCAGCTCTGTTTCCCCGCCTCAGATTCCCCGCGTCTGATTCCCTGCCTCTGATTCCCCGCCTCTGATTCCCTGCCTCTGATTCCCCATATCTGATTCCCCGCCTCTGATTCCCCAACTCTGATTCCCCGCTTCTGATTCCCCAGCTCTGAATCCCCGCCTCTGATTCCCCGCGTCTGATTCCCTGCCTCTGATTCCCCGCCTCTGATTCCCCATCTGTGATTCACAACCTCTGATGCCCCACCTCTGATTCCCCATATCTGATTCCCCGCCTCTGTTTCCCCGCCTCTGATTCCCCGCCTCTGATTCCCCATATCTGATTCCCCGCCTCTGATTGCCCACCTCTGATTCCCCGCGTCTGATACCCTGCCTCTGATTCCCCGCCTCTGATTCCCCATCTCTGATTCACCACCTCTGATTCCCGGCCTCTGATTCCCCATCTCTGATTCCGCACATCCGATTCCCTGCCTATGATTCCCCACCTCTGATTCCCCGCCTCTGAATCCCCATATCTGATTCCCTGCCTCTGTTTCCCCACCTCTGATTCCCTACCTCTGTTTCCCCATATCTGATTCCCCGCCTCTGATTCCCCAACTCTAATACCCCGCCTCTGATTCCCCAGCTCTGATTCCCCGCCTCTGATTCCCCGCATCTGATTCCCTGCCTCTGATTCCCCGCCTCTGATTCCAGGCCTCTGATTCCCATCATCTGATTCCAGCCTCTGATTTCCGGCCTCTGATTCCCTGCTTCTGATTCTGATTCCCTGCCTCTGATTCCCCATCTCTGATTCCGCACATCTGATTCCCTACCTCTGATTCCCACCTCTGATTCCCCATATCTGATTCCCCGCCTCTGTTTCCCCGCCTCTGATTCCCCGCCTCTGTTTCCCAATATCTAAGTCCCCACCTCTGATTCCCCAAATCTGATTCCACACCTCTGATTCCCCAGCTCTGATTCCCCACCTCTGATTCCCCGCATCTGATTCCCTGCATCTGATTCGAAGCCTCTGATTCCCTGCCTCTGATTCCCAACATCTGATTCCCCACCTCTGATTCCCCATATCTGATTCCCCGCCTCTGTTTCCCCGCCTCGGATTCCCCGCCTCAGTTTCCCTATATCTGATTCCCGGCCTCTGATTCCCCGCCTCTGATTCCCCGCCTCTGATTCCCTGCCTCTGATTCCCCATCTCCGATTCCCTGCCTCTGATTCCCAACCTCTGATTCCCCACCTCTGATTCCCCATATCTGATTCCCCGCCTCTGTTTCCCCGCCTCTGATTCCCCGCCTCTGATTCCCAACTCTGATTCCCCGCCTCTGATTCCCCAGCTCTGATTCCCCGTGTTTGATTCCCTGCCTCTGATTCCCTGCCCTGATTCCCCATCTCTGTTTCACCGCCTTTGATTCGCCACCTCTGATTCCACATATCTGATTCCCCGCCTCTGTTTCCCCGACTCTGATTCCCTTCCTCTGATTCCCAAACTCTGATTCCACACCTCTGATTCCCCATATCTGATTCCCCGCCTCTATTTCCCCATATCTGAATACCCGCCTCTGATTCCCCAACTCTGATTCCCCGCCTCTGATTCCCCAGCTCTGATTCCCCGACTCTGATTCCCGGCGTCCGATTCCCTGCCTCTGATTCCCCGCCTCTGATTCCCCATCTCTGATTCCCCGCCTCTGATTCCCCGTGTCTGATTCCCTGCCTCTGATTCCCCGCCTCTGATTCCCCGCCTCTGATTCCCTGACACTGAATCCCTTCCCCTGATTCCCCACCTCTGATTCCCCATATCTGATTCCCCGCCTCTGTTTCCCCGCCTCAGATTCCCCGCCTCTGATTCCACATATCTGATTCCCTGCCTCTGATTCCCCAACTCTGATTCCGCGCCTCTGATTCCCCAGCTCTGAATCCCCGCCTCTGATTCCCCGTGTCTGATTCCCTGCCTCTGATTCCCCGCCTTGATTCCCCATCTCTGATTCACAACCTCTGATTCCCCACCTCTGATTCCCTATATTTGATTCCCCGCCTCTGTTTCCCCGCCTCTGATTCCCCGCCTCTGATTCCCCATATCTGATTCCCCGCCTCTGATTGCCCACCTCTGATTCCCCGCCTCTGTTTCGCCAGCTCTGATTCCCCGCCTCTGATTCCCCGCATCTGATTCCCTGCCTCTGATTCCCCGCCTCTGATTCCCCATCTCTGATACACCGCCTTTGATTCGCCACCTCTGATTCCCCATATCTGATTCCCCACCTCTGTTTCCCGGCCTCCGATTCCCCGCCTCTGATTCTCCATATCTCATTCCCCGCCTCTGAATCCCCATCTCTGATTCCCGGACTCTGATTCCCCACCTCTGATTCCCGGCCTCTTATTCCCAGCATCTGATTCCCGGCCTCTGATTCCCGGCCTCTGATTCCCCGCTTCTGATTCTGATTCCCTGCCTCTGATTCCCCATCTCTGATTCCGCACATCTGATTCCCTGCCTCTGATTCCCCACCTCTGATTCCCCATATCTTATTCCCCGCCTCTGTTTCCCCGCCTCTGATTCCCCGCCTCTGTTTCCCTATATCTAATTCCCCACCTCTGATGCCCCAACTCTGATTCCCCGCCTCTGATTCCCCGCCTCTGATTCCCCGCATCCGATTCCCCATATCTGATTCCCCGCCTCTGTTTCCCCGCCTCTGATTCCCCGACTCTGTTTCCCCATATCTGATTCCCCGCCTCTGATTCCCAACTATGATTCCCCGCCTCTGATTCCCCAGCTCTGATTCCCTGCGTCTGATTCCCTGCGTTCTATTCCCTGCCTCTGATTTCCCACCTGTGATTCCCCATCACTGATTCACCACCTCTGATTCCCCACCTCTGATTCCCCATATCTAATTCCCCGCCTCTGTTTGCCCGCCTCTGATTCCCCGCCTCTGTTTCCCCATATCTGATTCCCCGTCTCTGAATCCCCAACTCTGATTCCCTGCCTCTGATTCCCCAGCTCTGATTCCGCGCCTTTGATTCCCCCCGTCTGATTCCCAGCATCTGAATACCCGTGTCTGATTTCCTGCCTCTGATTCCCCGCCTCTGATTCCCCATCTCTGATTCCTCTGATTCCCCACATCTGATTCCCCATCTCTGATTCCGCACATCCGATTCCCTGCCTCTGATTCCCCAACTCTGATTCCCCACCTCTGATTCCCCAGCTCTGATTCCCCGCCTCAGATTCCCCGCGTCTGATTCCCTGCCGCTGATTCCCCGCCTCTGATTCCCCATCTCTGTTTCCCCACCTCTGATTCCCCGTGTCTGATTCCCTGCCTCTGATTCCCCGCCTCTGAATCCCAGCCTCTGATTCCCCGCCTCTGATTCCCTGCCTCTGATTCCCCGCCTCTGAATCCCAGCCTCTGATTCCCCGCCTTTGATTCCCCCCGTCTGATTCCCAGCCTCTGAATCCCCGTGTCTGATTTCCTGCCTCTGATTCCCCGCCTCTGATTCCCCATCTCTGATTCACCGCCTCTGATTCCCCATCTCTGATTCCCCACCTCTGATTCCCCATATCTGATTCCCTGCCTCTGTTTCCCCGCCTCTGATTCCCCACCTCTGTATCCCCATATCTGATTCCCCGCCTCTGATTCCCCAACTCTAATACCCCGCCTCTGATTCCCCAGCTCTGATTCCCCGCCTCTGATTCCCCGCATCTGATTCCCTGCCTCTGATTCCCCGCCTCTGATTCCAGGCCTCTGATTCCCAGCATCTGATTCCGGCCTCTGATTCCCGGCCTCTGATTCCCTGCTTCTGATTCTGATTCCCTGCCTCTGATTCCCCATCTCTGATTCCGCACATCTGATTCCTTGCCTCTGATTCCCCACCTCTGATTCCCCATATCTGATTCCCCGCCTGGGTTTCCCCGCCTCTGATTCCCCGCCTCTGTTTCCCAATATCTAAGTCCCCGCCTCTGATTCCCCAAATCTGATTCCCCACCTCTGATTCCCCAGCTCTGATTCCCCGCCTCTGATTCCCCGCATCTGATTCCCTGCATCTGATTCCAAGCCTCTGATTCCCTGCCTCTGATTCCCAACCTCTGATTCCCCACCTCTGATTCCCCATATCTGATTCCCCGCCTCTGTTTCCCCGCCTCGGATTCCCCGCCTCTGTTTCCCCATATCTGATTCCCGGCCTCTGATTCCCCGCCTCTGATTCCCCGCCTCTGATTCCCTGCCTCTGATTCCCCATCTCCGATTCCCCTCGTCTAATACCCCGCCTCTGATTCTCCGCCACTGATTCACCGCATCTGATTCCACGCCTCTGATTCCCCGCCTCTGATTCCCCGCCTCTGATTCCCCGCCTCTGATTCCCCGCCTCTGATTCCCCGCCTATGTTTACCCGCCTCTGATTCCCCGCATCTGATTCCCCACCTATGTTTACCCGCCTCTGTTTACTCGCCTGTTTTCCCGCCTCTGGTTCCCCAACACAGATTCCCTGCCTCAGATTCCCTGCCTCTGATTCCCCACTTCTGATTCCCCGCCTCTGATTCACCGCCTCTGTTTCCCCGCCTCTGATTCCCCGCCTCTGATTCCCCACTTCTGATTGCCCGCCTCTGATTCCCTGCCTCTGATTCCCCGCCTCTGATTCCCCACATCTGATTCCCCACTTCTGATTCCCCGCCTCTGATTCCCCGCCTCTGATTCCACGCCTCTGATTCCCCGCCTCTGATTCCCCGCCTCTGATTCCCCGCCTCTGATTCCCCTCATCTAATACCCCACCTCTGATTCCCCGCCTCTGATTCCCCGCATCTGATTCCCCGCCTCTGATTCCCCGCCTCTGATTCACCGCCTCTGATTCCCCGCCTCTGATTCCCCACCTCTGATTCACTGCCTCCCTTTCCGCTCAACTTTCCTGGCCTACGTTTCCCCACATATCTTTCCCCGCCTCTGATTCCCTGCCTCTGATTCCCCGCCTCTGATTCCCCGCCTCTGATTCCCCACCACTGTCTCTACGCCTCTCTTTTGCCTGCACTCTTTCCCCTCCACTCTTTCCGTGCCTCTCTTTCCCTCCCTCAATTTCAACAACTCTGTTTGATCTGTTCTGTGTAACTCATTTTCAACATACAAGTTCCAACCACTATGTTTCGCCCATCTATTTCGCCGCCTCTATTTATGCACCTATGTTTACCCGCTTCTGTTTACCCGCCTGTTTCCCCACATCTCTTTCCCCACCTCTGATTCCACGCCTCTGATTCGCCGCCTCTGATTGCCCCCCTCTGATTCCCTGCCTCTGATTCCGCGCCTCTGATTCCCCGCCTCTGATTCACCGCCTCCCTTTCCGTGCATCTTTCCTGGCCTACGTTTTCCCACATCTCTTTCCCCACCTCTGATTCCACGCCTCAGATTCGCCGTCTCTGATTTCCCGCCTCTGATTCCCTGCCTCTGATTCCACGCCTCTGATTCCCCGCCTCTGATTCCCCCCTCTGATTCCCCGCCTCTGATTCCCCGCCTCTGATTCCCCGCCTCTGATTCCCCGCCTCTGATTCCCAACTCTGATTCCCCGCCTCTGATTCCCCAGCTCTGATTCCCCGTGTTTGATTCCCTGCCTCTGATTCCCTGCCCTGATTCCCCATCTCTGTTTCACCGCCTTTGATTCGCCACCTCTGATTCCACATATCTGATTCCCCGCCTCTGTTTCCCCGACTCTGATTCCCTTCCTCTGATTCCCAACCTCTGATTCCACACCTCTGATTCCCCATATCTGATTCCCCGCCTCTATTTCCCCATATCTGAATCCCCGCCTCTGATTCCCCAACTCTGATTCCCCGCCTCTGATTCCCCAGCTCTGATTCCCCGACTCTGATTCCCGGCGTCCGATTCCCTGCCTCTGATTCCCCGACTCTGATTCCCCATCTCTGATTCCCCGCCTCTGATTCCCCGTGTCTGATTCCCTGCCTCTGATTCCCCGCCTCTGATTCCCCGCCTCTGATTCCCTGACACTGAATCCCTTCCCCTGATTCCCCACCTCTGATTCCCCATATCTGATTCCCCGCCTCTGTTTCCCCGCCTCAGATTCCCCGCCTCTGATTCCCCATTTCTGATTCCCTGCCTCTGATTCCCCAACTCTGATTCCCCGCCTCTGATTCCCCAGCTCTGAATCCCCGCCTCTGATTCCCCGTGTCTGATTCCCTGCCTCTGATTCCCCGCCTTGATTCCCCATCTCTGATTCACAACCTCTGATTCCCCACCTCTGATTCCCTATATTTGATTCCCCGCCTCTGTTTCCCCGCCTCTGATTCCCCGCCTCTGATACCCCATATCTGATTCCCCGCCTCTGATTGCCCACCTCTGATTACCCGCCTCTGATTCGCCAGCTCTGATTCCCCGCCTCTGATTCCCCGCATCTGATTCCCTGCCTCTGATTCCCCGCCTCTGATTCCCCATCTCTGATTCACCGCCTTTTATTCGCCACCTCTGATTCCCCATATCTGATTCCCCACCTCTGTTTCCCGGCCTCTGATTCCCCGCCTCTGATTCTCCATATCTCATTCCCCGCCTCTGAATCCCCATCTCTGATTCCCGGACTCTGATTCCCCACCTCTGATTCCCGGCCTCTTATTCCCAGCATCTGATTCCCGGCCTCTGATACCCGGACTCTGATTCCCCGCTTCCGATTCTGATTCCCTGCCTCTGATTCCCCATCTCTGATTCCGCACATCTGATTCCCTGCCTCTGATTCCCCACCTCTGATTCCCCATATCTTATTCCCCGCCTCTGTTTCCCCGCCTCTGATTCCCCGCCTCTGTTTCCCTATATCTAATTCCCCACCTCTGATGCCCCAACTCTGATTCCCCGCCTCTGATTCCCCAGCTCTGATTCCCCGCCTCTGATTCCCCGCATCCGATTCCCCATATCTGATTCACCGCCTCTGTTTCCCCGCCTCTGATTCCCCGCCTCTGTTTCCCCATATCTGATTCCCCACCTCTGATTCCCAACTATGATTCCCCGCCTCTGAATCCCCAGCTCTGATTCCCTGCGTCTGATTCCCTGCGTTCTATTCCCTGCCTCTGATTCCCCGCCTGTGATTCCCCATCACTGATTCACCACCTCTGATTCCCCACCTCTGATTCCCCATATCTAATTCCCCGCCTCTGTTTGCCCGCCTCTGATTCCCCGCCTCTGTTTCCCCATATCTGATTCCCCGTCTCTGAATCCCCAACTCTGATTCCCTGCCTCTGATTCCCCAGCTCTGATTCCCCGCCTTTGATTCCCCCCATCTGATTCCCAGCCTCTGAATCCCCGTGTCTGATTTCCTGCCTCTGATTCCCCGCTTCTGATTCCCCATCTCTGATTCCTCTGATTCCCCACATCTGATTCCCCATCTCTGATTCCGCACATCCGATTCCCTGCCTCTGATTCCCCAACTCTGATTCCCCACCTCTGATTCCCCAGCTCTGATTCCCCGCCTCAGATTCCCCGCGTCTGATTCCCTGCCTCTGATTCCCCGCCTCTGATTCCCCATCTCTGATTCCCCACCTCTGATTCCCCGTGTCTGATTCCCTGCCTCTGATTCCCCGCCTTTGATTCCCCCCGTCTGATTCCCAGCCTCTGAATCCCCGTGTCTGATTTCCTGCCTCTGATTCCCTGCCTCTGATTCCCCAGCTCTGATTCCCCACCTTTGATTCCCCCGTCTGATTCCCAGCCTCTGAATCCCCGTGTCTGATTTCCTGCCTCTGATTCCCCGCCTCTGATTCCCCATCTCTGATTCACCGCCTCTGATTCCCCATCTCTGATTCCCCACCTCTGATTCCCCATATCTGATTCCCTGCCTCTGTTTCCCCGCCTCTGATTCCCCACCTCTGTATCCCCATATCTGATTCCCCGCCTCTGATTCCCCAACTCTAATACCCCGCCTCTGATTCCCCAGCTCTGATTCCCCGCCTCTGATTCCCCGCATCTGATTCCCTGCCTCTGATTCCCCGCCTCTGATTCCAGGCCTCTGATTCCCAGCATCTGATTCCCTTCCTCTGATTCCCAACCTCTGATTCCACACCTCTGATTCCCCATATCTGATTCCCCGCCTCTATTTCCCCATATCTGAATCCCCGCCTCTGATTCCCCAACTCTGATTCCCCGCCTCTGATTCCCCAGCTCTGATTCCCCGACTCTGATTCCCGGCGTCCGATTCCCTGCCTCTGATTCCCCGACTCTGATTCCCCATCTCTGATTCCCCGCCTCTGATTCCCCGTGTCTGATTCCCTGCCTCTGATTCCCCGCCTCTGATTCCCCGCCTCTGATTCCCTGACACTGAATCCCTTCCCCTGATTCCCCACCTCTGATTCCCCATATCTGATTCCCTGCCTCTGTTTCCCCGCCTCAGATTCCCCGCCTCTGATTCCCCATTTCTGATTCCCTGCCTCTGATTCCCCAACTCTGATTCCCCGCCTCTGATTCCCCAGCTCTGAATCCCCGCCTCTGATTCCCCGTGTCTGATTCCCTGCCTCTGATTCCCCGCCTTGATTCCCCATCTCTGATTCACAACCTCTGATTCCCCACCTCTGATTCCCTATATTTGATTCCCCGCCTCTGTTTCCCCGCCTCTGATTCCCCGCCTCTGATACCCCATATCTGATTCCCCGCCTCTGATTGCCCACCTCTGATTACCCGCCTCTGATTCGCCAGCTCTGATTCCCCGCCTCTGATTCCCCGCATCTGATTCCCTGCCTCTGATTCCCCACCTCTGATTCCCCATCTCTGATTCACCGCCTTTGATTCGCCACCTCTGATTCCCCATCTCTGATTCCTCTGATTCCCCACATCTGATTCCCCATCTCTGATTCCGCACATCCGATTCCCTGCCTCTGATTCCCCAACTCTGATTCCCCACCTCTGATTCCCCAGCTCTGATTCCCCGCCTCAGATTCCCCGCGTCTGATTCCCTGCCTCTGATTCCCCGCCTCTGATTCCCCATCTCTGATTCCCCACCTCTGATTTCCCGTGTCTGATTCCCTGCCTCTGATTCCCCGCCTTTGATTCCCCCCGTCTGATTCCCACCTCTGAATCCCCGTGTCTGATTTCCTGCCTCTGATTCCCTGCCTCTGATTCCCCAGCTCTGATTCCCCACCTTTGATTCCCCCCGTCTGATTCCCAGCCTCTGAATCCCCGTGTCTGATTTCCTGCCTCTGATTCCCCGCCTCTGATTCCCCATCTCTGATTCACCGCCTCTGATTCCCCATCTCTGATTCCCCACCTCTGATTCCCCATATCTGATTCCCTGCCTCTGTTTCCCCGCCTCTGATTCCCCGCCTCTGATTCCCCATATCTGATTCCCCGCCTCTGATTGCCCACCTCTGATTCCCCGCCTCTGTTTCGCCAGCTCTGATTCCCCGCCTCTGATTCCCCGCATCTGATTCCCTGCCTCTGATTCCCCGCCTCTGATTCCCCATCTCTGATACACCGCCTTTGATTCGCCACCTCTGATTCCCCATATCTGATTCCCCACCTCTGTTTCCCGGCCTCCGATTCCCCGCCTCTGATTCTCCATATCTCATTCCCCGCCTCTGAATCCCCATCTCTGATTCCCGGACTCTGATTCCCCACCTCTGATTCCCGGCCTCTTATTCCCAGCATCTGATTCCCGGCCTCTGATTCCCGGCCTCTGATTCCCCGCTTCTGATTCTGATTCCCTGCCTCTGATTCCCCATCTCTGATTCCGCACATCTGATTCCCTGCCTCTGATTCCCCACCTCTGATTCCCCATATCTTATTCCCCGCCTCTGTTTCCCCGCCTCTGATTCCCCGCCTCTGTTTCCCTATATCTAATTCCCCACCTCTGATGCCCCAACTCTGATTCCCCGCCTCTGATTCCCCGCCTCTGATTCCCCGCATCCGATTCCCCATATCTGATTCCCCGCCTCTGTTTCCCCGCCTCTGATTCCCCGACTCTGTTTCCCCATATCTGATTCCCCGCCTCTGATTCCCAACTATGATTCCCCGCCTCTGATTCCCCAGCTCTGATTCCCTGCGTCTGATTCCCTGCGTTCTATTCCCTGCCTCTGATTTCCCACCTGTGATTCCCCATCACTGATTCACCACCTCTGATTCCCCACCTCTGATTCCCCATATCTAATTCCCCGCCTCTGTTTGCCCGCCTCTGATTCCCCGCCTCTGTTTCCCCATATCTGATTCCCCGTCTCTGAATCCCCAACTCTGATTCCCTTCCTCTGATTCCCCAGCTCTGATTCCGCGCCTTTGATTCCCCCCGTCTGATTCCCAGCATCTGAATACCCGTGTCTGATTTCCTGCCTCTGATTCCCCGCCTCTGATTCCCCATCTCTGATTCCTCTGATTCCCCACATCTGATTCCCCATCTCTGATTCCGCACATCCGATTCCCTGCCTCTGATTCCCCAACTCTGATTCCCCACCTCTGATTCCCCAGCTCTGATTCCCCGCCTCAGATTCCCCGCGTCTGATTCCCTGCCGCTGATTCCCCGCCTCTGATTCCCCATCTCTGTTTCCCCACCTCTGATTCCCCGTGTCTGATTCCCTGCCTCTGATTCCCCGCCTCTGAATCCCAGCCTCTGATTCCCCGCCTCTGATTCCCTGCCTCTGATTCCCCGCCTCTGAATCCCAGCCTCTGATTCCCCGCCTTTGATTCCCCCCGTCTGATTCCCAGCCTCTGAATCCCCGTGTCTGATTTCCTGCCTCTGATTCCCCGCCTCTGATTCCCCATCTCTGATTCACCGCCTCTGATTCCCCATCTCTGATTCCCCACCTCTGATTCCCCATATCTGATTCCCTGCCTCTGTTTCCCCGCCTCTGATTCCCCACCTCTGTATCCCCATATCTGATTCCCCGCCTCTGATTCCCCAACTCTAATACCCCGCCTCTGATTCCCCAGCTCTGATTCCCCGCCTCTGATTCCCCGCATCTGATTCCCTGCCTCTGATTCCCCGCCTCTGATTCCAGGCCTCTGATTCCCAGCATCTGATTCCGGCCTCTGATTCCCGGCCTCTGATTCCCTGCTTCTGATTCTGATTCCCTGCCTCTGATTCCCCATCTCTGATTCCGCACATCTGATTCCTTGCCTCTGATTCCCCACCTCTGATTCCCCATATCTGATTCCCCGCCTGGGTTTCCCCGCCTCTGATTCCCCGCCTCTGTTTCCCAATATCTAAGTCCCCGCCTCTGATTCCCCAAATCTGATTCCCCACCTCTGATTCCCCAGCTCTGATTCCCCGCCTCTGATTCCCCGCATCTGATTCCCTGCATCTGATTCCAAGCCTCTGATTCCCTGCCTCTGATTCCCAACCTCTGATTCCCCACCTCTGATTCCCCATATCTGATTCCCCGCCTCTGTTTCCCCGCCTCGGATTCCCCGCCTCTGTTTCCCCATATCTGATTCCCGGCCTCTGATTCCCCGCCTCTGATTCCCCGCCTCTGATTCCCTGCCTCTGATTCCCCATCTCCGATTCCCCTCGTCTAATACCCCGCCTCTGATTCTCCGCCACTGATTCACCGCATCTGATTCCACGCCTCTGATTCCCCGCCTCTGATTCCCCGCCTCTGATTCCCCGCCTCTGATTCCCCGCCTCTGATTCCCCGCCTATGTTTACCCGCCTCTGATTCCCCGCATCTGATTCCCCACCTATGTTTACCCGCCTCTGTTTACTCGCCTGTTTTCCCGCCTCTGGTTCCCCAACACAGATTCCCTGCCTCAGATTCCCTGCCTCTGATTCCCCACTTCTGATTCCCCGCCTCTGATTCACCGCCTCTGTTTCCCCGCCTCTGATTCCCCGCCTCTGATTCCCCACTTCTGATTGCCCGCCTCTGATTCCCTGCCTCTGATTCCCCGCCTCTGATTCCCCACATCTGATTCCCCACTTCTGATTCCCCGCCTCTGATTCCCCGCCTCTGATTCCACGCCTCTGATTCCCCGCCTCTGATTCCCCGCCTCTGATTCCCCGCCTCTGATTCCCCTCATCTAATACCCCACCTCTGATTCCCCGCCTCTGATTCCCCGCATCTGATTCCCCGCCTCTGATTCCCCGCCTCTGATTCACCGCCTCTGATTCCCCGCCTCTGATTCCCCACCTCTGATTCACTGCCTCCCTTTCCGCTCAACTTTCCTGGCCTACGTTTCCCCACATATCTTTCCCCGCCTCTGATTCCCTGCCTCTGATTCCCCGCCTCTGATTCCCCGCCTCTGATTCCCCACCACTGTCTCTACGCCTCTCTTTTGCCTGCACTCTTTCCCCTCCACTCTTTCCGTGCCTCTCTTTCCCTCCCTCAATTTCAACAACTCTGTTTGATCTGTTCTGTGTAACTCATTTTCAACATACAAGTTCCAACCACTATGTTTCGCCCATCTATTTCGCCGCCTCTATTTATGCACCTATGTTTACCCGCTTCTGTTTACCCGCCTGTTTCCCCACATCTCTTTCCCCACCTCTGATTCCACGCCTCTGATTCGCCGCCTCTGATTGCCCCCCTCTGATTCCCTGCCTCTGATTCCGCGCCTCTGATTCCCCGCCTCTGATTCACCGCCTCCCTTTCCGTGCATCTTTCCTGGCCTACGTTTTCCCACATCTCTTTCCCCACCTCTGATTCCACGCCTCAGATTCGCCGTCTCTGATTTCCCGCCTCTGATTCCCTGCCTCTGATTCCACGCCTCTGATTCCCCGCCTCTGATTCCCCCCTCTGATTCCCCGCCTCTGATTCCCCGCCTCTGATTCCCCGCCTCTGATTCCCCGCCTCTGATTCCCAACTCTGATTCCCCGCCTCTGATTCCCCAGCTCTGATTCCCCGTGTTTGATTCCCTGCCTCTGATTCCCTGCCCTGATTCCCCATCTCTGTTTCACCGCCTTTGATTCGCCACCTCTGATTCCACATATCTGATTCCCCGCCTCTGTTTCCCCGACTCTGATTCCCTTCCTCTGATTCCCAACCTCTGATTCCACACCTCTGATTCCCCATATCTGATTCCCCGCCTCTATTTCCCCATATCTGAATCCCCGCCTCTGATTCCCCAACTCTGATTCCCCGCCTCTGATTCCCCAGCTCTGATTCCCCGACTCTGATTCCCGGCGTCCGATTCCCTGCCTCTGATTCCCCGACTCTGATTCCCCATCTCTGATTCCCCGCCTCTGATTCCCCGTGTCTGATTCCCTGCCTCTGATTCCCCGCCTCTGATTCCCCGCCTCTGATTCCCTGACACTGAATCCCTTCCCCTGATTCCCCACCTCTGATTCCCCATATCTGATTCCCCGCCTCTGTTTCCCCGCCTCAGATTCCCCGCCTCTGATTCCCCATTTCTGATTCCCTGCCTCTGATTCCCCAACTCTGATTCCCCGCCTCTGATTCCCCAGCTCTGAATCCCCGCCTCTGATTCCCCGTGTCTGATTCCCTGCCTCTGATTCCCCGCCTTGATTCCCCATCTCTGATTCACAACCTCTGATTCCCCACCTCTGATTCCCTATATTTGATTCCCCGCCTCTGTTTCCCCGCCTCTGATTCCCCGCCTCTGATACCCCATATCTGATTCCCCGCCTCTGATTGCCCACCTCTGATTACCCGCCTCTGATTCGCCAGCTCTGATTCCCCGCCTCTGATTCCCCGCATCTGATTCCCTGCCTCTGATTCCCCGCCTCTGATTCCCCATCTCTGATTCACCGCCTTTGATTCGCCACCTCTGATTCCCCATATCTGATTCCCCACCTCTGTTTCCCGGCCTCTGATTCCCCGCCTCTGATTCTCCATATCTCATTCCCCGCCTCTGAATCCCCATCTCTGATTCCCGGACTCTGATTCCCCACCTCTGATTCCCGGCCTCTTATTCCCAGCATCTGATTCCCGGCCTCTGATACCCGGACTCTGATTCCCCGCTTCCGATTCTGATTCCCTGCCTCTGATTCCCCATCTCTGATTCCGCACATCTGATTCCCTGCCTCTGATTCCCCACCTCTGATTCCCCATATCTTATTCCCCGCCTCTGTTTCCCCGCCTCTGATTCCCCGCCTCTGTTTCCCTATATCTAATTCCCCACCTCTGATGCCCCAACTCTGATTCCCCGCCTCTGATTCCCCAGCTCTGATTCCCCGCCTCTGATTCCCCGCATCCGATTCCCCATATCTGATTCACCGCCTCTGTTTCCCCGCCTCTGATTCCCCGCCTCTGTTTCCCCATATCTGATTCCCCGCCTCTGATTCCCAACTATGATTCCCCGCCTCTGAATCCCCAGCTCTGATTCCCTGCGTCTGATTCCCTGCGTTCTATTCCCTGCCTCTGATTCCCCGCCTGTGATTCCCCATCACTGATTCACCACCTCTGATTCCCCACCTCTGATTCCCCATATCTAATTCCCCGCCTCTGTTTGCCCGCCTCTGATTCCCCGCCTCTGTTTCCCCATATCTGATTCCCCGTCTCTGAATCCCCAACTCTGATTCCCTGCCTCTGATTCCCCAGCTCTGATTCCCCGCCTTTGATTCCCCCCATCTGATTCCCAGCCTCTGAATCCCCGTGTCTGATTTCCTGCCTCTGATTCCCCGCTTCTGATTCCCCATCTCTGATTCCTCTGATTCCCCACATCTGATTCCCCATCTCTGATTCCGCACATCCGATTCCCTGCCTCTGATTCCCCAACTCTGATTCCCCACCTCTGATTCCCCAGCTCTGATTCCCCGCCTCAGATTCCCCGCGTCTGATTCCCTGCCTCTGATTCCCCGCCTCTGATTCCCCATCTCTGATTCCCCACCTCTGATTCCCCGTGTCTGATTCCCTGCCTCTGATTCCCCGCCTTTGATTTCCCCCGTCTGATTCCCAGCCTCTGAATCCCCGTGTCTGATTTCCTGCCTCTGATTCCCTGCCTTTGATTCCCCAGCTCTGATTCCCCACCTTTGATTCCCCCCGTCTGATTCCCAGCCTCTGAATCCCCGTGTCTGATTTCCTGCCTCTGATTCCCCGCCTCTGATTCCCCATCTCTGATTCACCGCCTCTGATTCCCCATCTCTGATTCCCCACCTCTGATTCCCCATATCTGATTCCCTGCCTCTGTTTCCCCGCCTCTGATTCCCCACCTCTGTATCCCCATATCTGATTCCCCGCCTCTGATTCCCCAACTCTAATACCCCGCCTCTGATTCCCCAGCTCTGATTCCCCGCCTCTGATTCCCCGCATCTGATTCCCTGCCTCTGATTCCCCGCCTCTGATTCCAGGCCTCTGATTTCCAGCATCTGATTCCCTTCCTCTGATTCCCAACCTCTGATTCCACACCTCTGATTCCCCATATCTGATTCCCCGCCTCTATTTCCCCATATCTGAATCCCCGCCTCTGATTCCCCAACTCTGATTCCCCGCCTCTGATTCCCCAGCTCTGATTCCCCGACTCTGATTCCCGGCGTCCGATTCCCTGCCTCTGATTCCCCGACTCTGATTCCCCATCTCTGATTCCCCGCCTCTGATTCCCCGTGTCTGATTCCCTGCCTCTGATTCCCCGCCTCTGATTCCCCGCCTCTGATTCCCTGACACTGAATCCCTTCCCCTGATTCCCCACCTCTGATTCCCCATATCTGATTCCCTGCCTCTGTTTCCCCGCCTCAGATTCCCCGCCTCTGATTCCCCATTTCTGATTCCCTGCCTCTGATTCCCCAACTCTGATTCCCCGCCTCTGATTCCCCAGCTCTGAATCCCCGCCTCTGATTCCCCGTGTCTGATTCCCTGCCTCTGATTCCCCGCCTTGATTCCCCATCTCTGATTCACAACCTCTGATTCCCCACCTCTGATTCCCTATATTTGATTCCCCGCCTCTGTTTCCCCGCCTCTGATTCCCCGCCTCTGATACCCCATATCTGATTCCCCGCCTCTGATTGCCCACCTCTGATTACCCGCCTCTGATTCGCCAGCTCTGATTCCCCGCCTCTGATTCCCCGCATCTGATTCCCTGCCTCTGATTCCCCGCCTCTTATTCCCCATCTCTGATTCACCGCCTTTGATTCGCCACCTCTGATTCCCCATCTCTGATTCCTCTGATTCCCCACATCTGATTCCCCATCTCTGATTCCGCACATCCGATTCCCTGCCTCTGATTCCCCAACTCTGATTCCCCACCTCTGATTCCCCAGCTCTGATTCCCCGCCTCAGATTCCCCGCGTCTGATTCCCTGCCTCTGATTCCCCGCCTCTGATTCCCCATCTCTGATTCCCCACCTCTGATTCCCCGTGTCTGATTCCCTGCCTCTGATTCCCCGCCTTTGATTCCCCCCGTCTGATTCCCAGCCTCTGAATCCCCGTGTCTGATTTCCTGCCTCTGATTCCCTGCCTCTGATTCCCCAGCTCTGATTCCCCACCTTTGATTCCCCCCGTCTGATTCCCAGCCTCTGAATCCCCGTGTCTGATTTCCTGCCTCTGATTCCCCGCCTCTGATTCCCCATCTCTGATTCACCGCCTCTGATTCCCCATCTCTGATTCCCCACCTCTGATTCCCCATATCTGATTCCCTGCCTCTGTTTCCCCGCCTCTGATTCCCCACCTCTGTATCCCCATATCTGATTCCCCGCCTCTGATTCCCCAACTCTAATACCCCGCCTCTGATTCCCCAGCTCTGATTCCCCGCCTCTGATTCCCCGCATCTGATTCCCTGCCTCTGATTCCCCGCCTCTGATTCCAGGCCTCTGATTCCCAGCATCTGATTCCCTTCCTCTGATTCCCAACCTCTGATTCCACACCTCTGATTCCCCATATCTGATTCCCCGCCTCTATTTCCCCATATCTGAATCCCCGCCTCTGATTCCCCAACTCTGATTCCCCGCCTCTGATTCCCCAGCTCTGATTCCCCGACTCTGATTCCCGGCGTCCGATTCCCTGCCTCTGATTCCCCGACTCTGATTCCCCATCTCTGATTCCCCGCCTCTGATTCCCCGTGTCTGATTCCCTGCCTCTGATTCCCCGCCTCTGATTCCCCGCCTCTGATTCCCTGACACTGAATCCCTTCCCCTGATTCCCCACCTCTGATTCCCCATATCTGATTCCCTGCCTCTGTTTCCCCGCCTCAGATTCCCCGCCTCTGATTCCCCATTTCTGATTCCCTGCCTCTGATTCCCCAACTCTGATTCCCCGCCTCTGATTCCCCAGCTCTGAATCCCCGCCTCTGATTCCCCGTGTCTGATTCCCTGCCTCTGATTCCCCGCCTTGATTCCCCATCTCTGATTCACAACCTCTGATTCCCCACCTCTGATTCCCTATATTTGATTCCCCGCCTCTGTTTCCCCGCCTCTGATTCCCCGCCTCTGATACCCCATATCTGATTCCCCGCCTCTGATTGCCCACCTCTGATTACCCGCCTCTGATTCGCCAGCTCTGATTCCCCGCCTCTGATTCCCCGCATCTGATTCCCTGCCTCTGATTCCCCGCCTCTGATTCCCCATCTCTGATTCACCGCCTTTGATTCGCCACCTCTGATTCCCCATATCTGATTCCCCACCTCTGTTTCCCGGCCTCTGATTCCCCGCCTCTGATTCTCCATATCTCATTCCCCGCCTCTGAATCCCCATCTCTGATTCCCGGACTCTGATTCCCCACCTCTGATTCCCGGCCTCTTATTCCCAGCATCTGATTCCCGGCCTCTGATACCCGGACTCTGATTCCCCGCTTCTGATTCTGATTCCCTGCCTCTGATTCCCCATCTCTGATTCCGCACATCTGATTCCCTGCCTCTGATTCCCCACCTCTGATTCCCCATATCTTATTCCCCGCCTCTGTTTCCCCGCCTCTGATTCCCCGCCTCTGTTTCCCTATATCTAATTCCCCACCTCTGATGCCCCAACTCTGATTCCCCGCCTCTGATTCCCCAGCTCTGATTCCCCGCCTCTGATTCCCCGCATCCGATTCCCCATATCTGATTCCCCGCCTCTGTTTCCCCGCCTCTGATTCCCCGCCTCTGTTTCCCCATATCTGATTCCCCGCCTCTGATTCCCAACTATGATTCCCCGCCTCTGAATCCCCAGCTCTGATTCCCTGCGTCTGATTCCCTGCGTTCTATTCCCTGCCTCTGATTCCCCGCCTGTGATTCCCCATCACTGATTCACCACCTCTGATTCCCCACCTCTGATTCCCCATATCTAATTCCCCGCCTCTGTTTGCCCGCCTCTGATTCCCCGCCTCTGTTTCCCCATATCTGATTCCCCGTCTCTGAATCCCCAACTCTGATTCCCTGCCTCTGATTCCCCAGCTCTGATTCCCCGCCTTTGATTCCCCCCATCTGATTCCCAGCCTCTGAATCCCCGTGTCTGATTTCCTGCCTCTGATTCCCCGCTTCTGATTCCCCATCTCTGATTCCTCTGATTCCCCACATCTGATTCCCCATCTCTGATTCCGCACATCCGATTCCCTGCCTCTGATTCCCCAACTCTGATTCCCCACCTCTGATTCCCCAGCTCTGATTCCCCGCCTCAGATTCCCCGCGTCTGATTCCCTGCCTCTGATTCCCCGCCTCTGATTCCCCATCTCTGATTCCCCACCTCTGATTCCCCGTGTCTGATTCCCTGCCTCTGATTCCCCGCCTTTGATTCCCCCCGTCTGATTCCCAGCCTCTGAATCCCCGTGTCTGATTTCCTGCCTCTGATTCCCTGCCTCTGATTCCCCAGCTCTGATTCCCCACCTTTGATTCCCCCCGTCTGATTCCCAGCCTCTGAATCCCCGTGTCTGATTTCCTGCCTCTGATTCCCCGCCTCTGATTCCCCATCTCTGATTCACCGCCTCTGATTCCCCATCTCTGATTCCCCACCTCTGATTCCCCATATCTGATTCCCTGCCTCTGTTTCCCCGCCTCTGATTCCCCACCTCTGTATCCCCATATCTGATTCCCCGCCTCTGATTCCCCAACTCTAATACCCCGCCTCTGATTCCCCAGCTCTGATTCCCCGCCTCTGATTCCCCGCATCTGATTCCCTGCCTCTGATTCCCCGCCTCTGATTCCAGGCCTCTGATTCCCAGCATCTGATTCCGGCCTCTGATTCCCGGCCTCTGATTCCCTGCTTCTGATTCTGATTCCCTGCCTCTGATTCCCCATCTCTGATTCCGCACATCTGATTCCTTGCCTCTGATTCCCCACCTCTGATTCCCCATATCTGATTCCCTGCCTGGGTTTCCCCGCCTCTGATTCCCCGCCTCTGTTTCCCAATATCTAAGTCCCCGCCTCTGATTCCCCACCTCTGATTCCCCAGCTCTGATTCCCCGCCTCTGATTCCCCGCATCTGATTCCCTGCATCTGATTCCAAGCCTCTGATTCCCTGCCTCTGATTCCCAACCTCTGATTCCCCATCTCTGATTCCTCTGATTCCCCACATCTGATTCCCCATCTCTGATTCCGCACATCCGATTCCCTGCCTCTGATTCCCCAACTCTGATTCCCCACCTCTGATTCCCCAGCTCTGATTCCCCGCCTCAGATTCCCCGCGTCTGATTCCCTGCCTCTGATTCCCCGCCTCTGATTCCCCATCTCTGATTCCCCACCTCTGATTCCCCGTGTCTGATTCCCTGCCTCTGATTCCCCGCCTTTGATTTCCCCCGTCTGATTCCCAGCCTCTGAATCCCCGTGTCTGATTTCCTGCCTCTGATTCCCTGCCTTTGATTCCCCAGCTCTGATTCCCCACCTTTGATTCCCCCCGTCTGATTCCCAGCCTCTGAATCCCCGTGTCTGATTTCCTGCCTCTGATTCCCCGCCTCTGATTCCCCATCTCTGATTCACCGCCTCTGATTCCCCATCTCTGATTCCCCACCTCTGATTCCCCATATCTGATTCCCTGCCTCTGTTTCCCCGCCTCTGATTCCCCACCTCTGTATCCCCATATCTGATTCCCCGCCTCTGATTCCCCAACTCTAATACCCCGCCTCTGATTCCCCAGCTCTGATTCCCCGCCTCTGATTCCCCGCATCTGATTCCCTGCCTCTGATTCCCCGCCTCTGATTCCAGGCCTCTGATTTCCAGCATCTGATTCCCTTCCTCTGATTCCCAACCTCTGATTCCACACCTCTGATTCCCCATATCTGATTCCCCGCCTCTATTTCCCCATATCTGAATCCCCGCCTCTGATTCCCCAACTCTGATTCCCCGCCTCTGATTCCCCAGCTCTGATTCCCCGACTCTGATTCCCGGCGTCCGATTCCCTGCCTCTGATTCCCCGACTCTGATTCCCCATCTCTGATTCCCCGCCTCTGATTCCCCGTGTCTGATTCCCTGCCTCTGATTCCCCGCCTCTGATTCCCCGCCTCTGATTCCCTGACACTGAATCCCTTCCCCTGATTCCCCACCTCTGATTCCCCATATCTGATTCCCTGCCTCTGTTTCCCCGCCTCAGATTCCCCGCCTCTGATTCCCCATTTCTGATTCCCTGCCTCTGATTCCCCAACTCTGATTCCCCGCCTCTGATTCCCCAGCTCTGAATCCCCGCCTCTGATTCCCCGTGTCTGATTCCCTGCCTCTGATTCCCCGCCTTGATTCCCCATCTCTGATTCACAACCTCTGATTCCCCACCTCTGATTCCCTATATTTGATTCCCCGCCTCTGTTTCCCCGCCTCTGATTCCCCGCCTCTGATACCCCATATCTGATTCCCCGCCTCTGATTGCCCACCTCTGATTACCCGCCTCTGATTCGCCAGCTCTGATTCCCCGCCTCTGATTCCCCGCATCTGATTCCCTGCCTCTGATTCCCCGCCTCTTATTCCCCATCTCTGATTCACCGCCTTTGATTCGCCACCTCTGATTCCCCATCTCTGATTCCTCTGATTCCCCACATCTGATTCCCCATCTCTGATTCCGCACATCCGATTCCCTGCCTCTGATTCCCCAACTCTGATTCCCCACCTCTGATTCCCCAGCTCTGATTCCCCGCCTCAGATTCCCCGCGTCTGATTCCCTGCCTCTGATTCCCCGCCTCTGATTCCCCATCTCTGATTCCCCACCTCTGATTCCCCGTGTCTGATTCCCTGCCTCTGATTCCCCGCCTTTGATTCCCCCCGTCTGATTCCCAGCCTCTGAATCCCCGTGTCTGATTTCCTGCCTCTGATTCCCTGCCTCTGATTCCCCAGCTCTGATTCCCCACCTTTGATTCCCCCCGTCTGATTCCCAGCCTCTGAATCCCCGTGTCTGATTTCCTGCCTCTGATTCCCCGCCTCTGATTCCCCATCTCTGATTCACCGCCTCTGATTCCCCATCTCTGATTCCCCACCTCTGATTCCCCATATCTGATTCCCTGCCTCTGTTTCCCCGCCTCTGATTCCCCACCTCTGTATCCCCATATCTGATTCCCCGCCTCTGATTCCCCAACTCTAATACCCCGCCTCTGATTCCCCAGCTCTGATTCCCCGCCTCTGATTCCCCGCATCTGATTCCCTGCCTCTGATTCCCCGCCTCTGATTCCAGGCCTCTGATTCCCAGCATCTGATTCCCTTCCTCTGATTCCCAACCTCTGATTCCACACCTCTGATTCCCCATATCTGATTCCCCGCCTCTATTTCCCCATATCTGAATCCCCGCCTCTGATTCCCCAACTCTGATTCCCCGCCTCTGATTCCCCAGCTCTGATTCCCCGACTCTGATTCCCGGCGTCCGATTCCCTGCCTCTGATTCCCCGACTCTGATTCCCCATCTCTGATTCCCCGCCTCTGATTCCCCGTGTCTGATTCCCTGCCTCTGATTCCCCGCCTCTGATTCCCCGCCTCTGATTCCCTGACACTGAATCCCTTCCCCTGATTCCCCACCTCTGATTCCCCATATCTGATTCCCTGCCTCTGTTTCCCCGCCTCAGATTCCCCGCCTCTGATTCCCCATTTCTGATTCCCTGCCTCTGATTCCCCAACTCTGATTCCCCGCCTCTGATTCCCCAGCTCTGAATCCCCGCCTCTGATTCCCCGTGTCTGATTCCCTGCCTCTGATTCCCCGCCTTGATTCCCCATCTCTGATTCACAACCTCTGATTCCCCACCTCTGATTCCCTATATTTGATTCCCCGCCTCTGTTTCCCCGCCTCTGATTCCCCGCCTCTGATACCCCATATCTGATTCCCCGCCTCTGATTGCCCACCTCTGATTACCCGCCTCTGATTCGCCAGCTCTGATTCCCCGCCTCTGATTCCCCGCATCTGATTCCCTGCCTCTGATTCCCCGCCTCTGATTCCCCATCTCTGATTCACCGCCTTTGATTCGCCACCTCTGATTCCCCATATCTGATTCCCCACCTCTGTTTCCCGGCCTCTGATTCCCCGCCTCTGATTCTCCATATCACATTCCCCGCCTCTGAATCCCCATCTCTGATTCCCGGACTCTGATTCCCCACCTCTGATTCCCGGCCTCTTATTCCCAGCATCTGATTCCCGGCCTCTGATACCCGGACTCTGATTCCCCGCTTCTGATTCTGATTCCCTGCCTCTGATTCCCCATCTCTGATTCCGCACATCTGATTCCCTGCCTCTGATTCCCCACCTCTGATTCCCCATATCTTATTCCCCGCCTCTGTTTCCCCGCCTCTGATTCCCCGCCTCTGTTTCCCTATATCTAATTCCCCACCTCTGATGCCCCAACTCTGATTCCCCGCCTCTGATTCCCCAGCTCTGATTCCCCGCCTCTGATTCCCCGCATCCGATTCCCCATATCTGATTCCCCGCCTCTGTTTCCCCGCCTCTGATTCCCCGCCTCTGTTTCCCCATATCTGATTCCCCGCCTCTGATTCCCAACTATGATTCCCCGCCTCTGAATCCCCAGCTCTGATTCCCTGCGTCTGATTCCCTGCGTTCTATTCCCTGCCTCTGATTCCCCGCCTGTGATTCCCCATCACTGATTCACCACCTCTGATTCCCCACCTCTGATTCCCCATATCTAATTCCCCGCCTCTGTTTGCCCGCCTCTGATTCCCCGCCTCTGTTTCCCCATATCTGATTCCCCGTCTCTGAATCCCCAACTCTGATTCCCTGCCTCTGATTCCCCAGCTCTGATTCCCCGCCTTTGATTCCCCCCATCTGATTCCCAGCCTCTGAATCCCCGTGTCTGATTTCCTGCCTCTGATTCCCCGCTTCTGATTCCCCATCTCTGATTCCTCTGATTCCCCACATCTGATTCCCCATCTCTGATTCCGCACATCCGATTCCCTGCCTCTGATTCCCCAACTCTGATTCCCCACCTCTGATTCCCCAGCTCTGATTCCCCGCCTCAGATTCCCCGCGTCTGATTCCCTGCCTCTGATTCCCCGCCTCTGATTCCCCATCTCTGATTCCCCACCTCTGATTCCCCGTGTCTGATTCCCTGCCTCTGATTCCCCGCCTTTGATTCCCCCCGTCTGATTCCCAGCCTCTGAATCCCCGTGTCTGATTTCCTGCCTCTGATTCCCTGCCTCTGATTCCCCAGCTCTGATTCCCCACCTTTGATTCCCCCCGTCTGATTCCCAGCCTCTGAATCCCCGTGTCTGATTTCCTGCCTCTGATTCCCCGCCTCTGATTCCCCATCTCTGATTCACCGCCTCTGATTCCCCATCTCTGATTCCCCACCTCTGATTCCCCATATCTGATTCCCTGCCTCTGTTTCCCCGCCTCTGATTCCCCACCTCTGTATCCCCATATCTGATTCCCCGCCTCTGATTCCCCAACTCTAATACCCCGCCTCTGATTCCCCAGCTCTGATTCCCCGCCTCTGATTCCCCGCATCTGATTCCCTGCCTCTGATTCCCCGCCTCTGATTCCAGGCCTCTGATTCCCAGCATCTGATTCCGGCCTCTGATTCCCGGCCTCTGATTCCCTGCTTCTGATTCTGATTCCCTGCCTCTGATTCCCCATCTCTGATTCCGCACATCTGATTCCTTGCCTCTGATTCCCCACCTCTGATTCCCCATATCTGATTCCCTGCCTGGGTTTCCCCGCCTCTGATTCCCCGCCTCTGTTTCCCAATATCTAAGTCCCCGCCTCTGATTCCCCACCTCTGATTCCCCAGCTCTGATTCCCCGCCTCTGATTCCCCGCATCTGATTCCCTGCATCTGATTCCAAGCCTCTGATTCCCTGCCTCTGATTCCCAACCTCTGATTCCCCACCTCTGATTCCCCATATCTGATTCCCCGCCTCTGTTTCCCCGCATCTGATTCCCTGCATCTGATTCCAAGCCTCTGATTCCCTGCCTCTGATTCCCAACCTCTGATTCCCCACCTCTGATTCCCCATATGTGATTCCCCGCCTCTGTTTCCCCGCCTCGGATTCCCCGCCTCTGTTTCCCCATATCTGATTCCCGGCCTCTGATTCCCCGCCTCTGATTCCCCGCCTCTGATTCCCTGCCTCTGATTCCCCATCTCCGATTCCCCTCGTCTAATACCCCGCCTCTGATTCTCCGCCACTGATTCACCGCATCTGATTCCACGCCTCTGATTCCCCGCCTCTGATTCCCCGCCTCTGATTCCCCGCCTCTGATTCCCCGCCTCTGATTCCCCGCCTATGTTTACCCGCCTCTGATTCCCCGCCTCTGATTCCACGCCTCTGATTCCCCGCCTCTGATTCCCCACCTCTAATTCCCCGCCTCTGATACCGCACCTCTGATGTCCCGCATCTGATTCCCTGCATCTGATTCCCCGCCTCAGATTCCCCGCCTCTGATTTCCCGGCTCTGATTCCCCGCATCTGATTCCCCACCTATGTTTACCCACCTCTGTTTACTCGCCTGTTTTCCCGTCTCTGGTTTCCCAACACAGATTCCCTGCCTCAGATTCCCTGCCTC
The DNA here is from genome assembly GCF_036971445.1 of Narcine bancroftii. Classification (NCBI taxonomy): domain Eukaryota; kingdom Metazoa; phylum Chordata; class Chondrichthyes; order Torpediniformes; family Narcinidae; genus Narcine; species Narcine bancroftii. The sequence goes on from NC_091470.1 coordinate 272,162,984, forward strand.
TGATTCCCCACTTCTGATTCCCCGCCTCTGATTCACCGCCTCTGTTTCCCCGCCTCTGATTCCCCGCCTCTGATTCCCCACTTCTGATTGCCCGCCTCTGATTCCCTGCCTCTGATTCCCCGCCTCTGATTCCCCACATCTGAATCCCCACTTCTGATTCCCCGCCTCTGATTCCCCGCCTCTGATTCCACGCCTCTGATTCCCCGCCTCTGATTCCCCGCCTCTGATTCCCCGCCTCTGATTCCCCTCATCTAATACCCCACCTCTGATTCCCCGCCTCTGATTCCCCGCATCTGATTCCCCGCCTCTGATTCCCCGCCTCTGATTAACCGCCTCTGATTCCCCGCCTCTGATTCCCTGCCTCTGATTCCCCGCCTATGTTTACCTGCCTCTGTTTACCCGCCTGTTTCTCCGCCTCTGATTCCCCACCTCAGATTCCCTACCTCAGATTCCGTGACTCTGATTCCCTGCCTCTGATTCCCTGCCTCTGATTCCCTGCATCTGAATGCCCATCTCTGATTCTCAACCTCTGATACCCCGCCTCTGATTCCCCACCTCTGTTTCCCCGCTTCTGATTCCCCGCCTCTGATTCCCCGCCTCTGATTCCCCGCCTCTGATTCCCCGCCTCTGATTCCCCACCTCTGATACACTGCCTCCCTTTCCGCTCAACTTTCCTGGCCTACGTTTCCCCACATATCTTTCCCCGACTCTGATTCCCTGCCTCTGATTCCCCGCCTCTGATTCCCCGCCTCTGATTCCCCACCACTGTCTCTACGCCTCTCTTTTGCCTGCACTCTTTCCCCTCCACTCTTTCCGTGCCTCTCTTTCCCTCCCTCAATTTCAACAACTCTGTTTGATCTGTTCTGTGTAACTCATTTTCAACATACAAGTTCCAACCACTATGTTTCGCCCATCTCTTTCGCCGCCTCTATTTATGCACCTATGTTTACCCGCTTCTGTTTACCCGCCTGTTTCCCCACATCTCTTTCCCCACCTCTGATTCCACGCCTCTGATTCGCCGCCTCTGATTGCCCCCCTCTGATTCCCTGCCTCTGATTCCGCGCCTCTGATTCCCCGCCTCTGATTCACCGCCTCCCTTTCCGTGCATCTTTCCTGGCCTACGTTTCCCCACATCTCTTTCCCCACCTCTGATTCCACGCCTCAGATTCGCCGTCTCTGATTTCCCGCCTCTGATTCCCTGCCTCTGATTCCCCGCCTCTGATTCCCCGCCTCTGATTCCCCCCTCTGATTCCCCGCCTCTGATTCCCCGCCTCTGATTCCCTGCCTCTGATTCCCCGCCTCTGGTTCCCAACTCTGATTCCCCGCCTCTGATTCCCCAGCTCTGATTCCCCGTGTTTGATTCCCTGCCTCTGATTCCCTGCCCTGATTCCCCATCTCTGTTTCACCGCCTTTGATTCGCCACCTCTGATTCCACATATCTGATTCCCCGCCTCTGTTTACTCGACTCTGATTCCCTTCCTCTGATTCCCAACCTCTGATTCCACACCTCTGATTCCCCATATCTGATTCCCCGCCTCTATTTCCCCATATCTGAATCCCCGCCTCTGATTCCCCAACTCAGATTCCCCGCCTCTGATTCCCCAGCTCTGATTCCCCGACTCTGATTCCCGGCATCCGATTCCCTGCCTCTGATTCCCCGCCTCTGATTCCCCATCTCTGATTCCCCGCCTCTGATTCCCCGTGTCTGATTCCCTGCCTCTGATTCCCCGCCTCTGATTCCCCGCCTCTGATTCCCTGACACTGAATCCCTTCCCCTGATTCCCCACCTCTGATTCCCCATATCTGATTCCCCGCCTCTGTTTCCCCGCCTCTGATTCCCCGCCTCTGATTCCCCATATCTGATTCCCTGCCTCTGATTCCCCAACTCTGATTCCCCGCCTCTGATTCCCCAGCTCTGAATCCCCGCCTCTGATTCCCCGTGTCTGATTCCCTGCCTCTGATTCCCCGCCTTGATTCCCCATCTCTGATTCACAACCTCTGATTCCCCACCTCTGATTCCCTATATTTGATTCCCCGCCTCTGTTTCCCCGCCTCTGATTCCCCGCCTCTGATTCCCCATATCTGATTCCCCGCCTCTGATTGCCCACCTCTGATTCCCCGCCTCTGATTCGCCAGCTCTGATTCCCCGCCTCTGATTCCCCGCATCTGATTCCCTGCCTCTGATTCCCCGCCTCTGATTCCCCATCTCTGATTCACCGCCTTTGATTCGCCACCTCTGATTCCCCATATCTGATTCCCCACCTCTGTTTCCCGGCCTCTGATTCCCCGCCTCTGATTCTCCATATCTCATTCCCCGCCTCTGAATCCCCATCTCTGATTCCCGGACTCTGATTCCCCACCTCTGATTCCCGGCCTCTTATTCCCAGCATCTGATTCCCGGCCTCTGATACCCGGCCTCTGATTCCCCGCTTCTGATTCTGATTCCCTGCCTCTGATTCCCCATCTCTGATTCCGCACATCTGATTCCCTGCCTCTGATTCCCCACCTCTGATTCCCCATATCTTATTCCCCGCCTCTGTTTCCCCGCGTCTGTTTCCCTATATCTAATTCCCCACCTCTGATGCCCCAACTCTGATTCCCCGCCTCTGATTCCCCAGCTCTGATTCCCCGCCTCTGATTCCCCGCATCCGATTCCCCATATCTGATTCCCCGCCTCTGTTTCCCCGCCTCTGATTCCCCGCCTCTGTTTCCCCATATCTGATTCCCCGCCTCTGATTCCCAACTATGATTCCCCGCCTCTGATTCCCCAGCTCTGATTCCCTGCGTCTGATTCCCTGCGTTCTATTCCCTGCCTCTGATTCCCCGCCTGTGATTCCCCATCACTGATTCACCACCTCTGAATCCCCACCTCTGATTCCCCATATCTAATTCCCCGCCTCTGTTTGCCCGCCTCTGATTCCCCGCCTCTGTTTCCCCATATCTGATTCCCCGTCTCTGAATCCCCAACTCTGATTCCCTGCCTCTGATTCCCCAGCTCTGATTCCCCGCCTTTGATTCCCCCCGTCTGATTCCCAGCCTCTGAATCCCCGTGTCTGATTTCCTGCCTCTGATTCCCTGCCTCTGATTCCCTGCCTCTGATTCCCCATCTCTGATTCCGCACATCCGATTCCCTGCCTCTGATTCCCCAACTCTGATTCCCCACCTCTGATTCCCCAGCTCTGATTCCCCGCCTCAGATTCCCCGCGTCTGATTCCCTGCCTCTGATTCCCCGCCTCTGATTCCCCATCTCTGATTCCCCTCCTCTGATTCCCCGTGTCTGATTCCCTGCCTCTGATTCCCCGCCTCTGAATCCCAGCCTCTGATTCCCCATATCTGATTCCCCGCCTCTGATTCCCTGCCTCTGATTCCCCAGCTCTGATTCCCCGCCTTTGATTCCCCCCGTCTGATTCCCAGCCTCTGAATCCCCGTGTCTGATTTCCTGCCTCTGATTCCCCGCCTCTGATTCCCCATCTCTGATTCACCGCCTCTGATTCCCCATCTCTGATTCCCCACCTCTGATTCCCCATATCTGATTCCCTGCCTCTGTTTCCCCGCCTCTGATTCCCCACCTCTGTATCCCCATATCTGATTCCCCGCCTCTGATTCCCCAACTCTAATACCCCGCCTCTGATTCCCCAGCTCTGATTCCCAGCCTCTGATACCCCGCATCTGATTCCCTGCCTCTGATTCCCCGCCTCTGATTCCAGGCCTCTGATTCCCAGCATCTGATTCCGGCCTCTGATTCCCGGCCTCTGATTCCCTGCTTCTGATTCTGATTCCCTGCCTCTGATTCCCCATCTCTGATTCCGCACATCTGATTCCTTGCCTCTGATTCCCCACCTCTGATTCCCCATATCTGATTCCCCGCCTGGGTTTCCCCGCCTCTGATTCCCCGCCTCTGTTTCCCAATATCTAAGTCCCCGCCTCTGATTCCCCAAATCTGATTCCCCACCTCTGATTCCCCAGCTCTGATTCCCCGCCTCTGATTCCCCATATCTGATTCCCCGCCTCTGTTTCCCCGCCTCGGATTCCCCGCCTCTGTTTCCCCGTATCTGATTCCCGGCCTCTGATTCCCCGCCTCTGATTCCCCGCCTCTGATTCCCTGCCTCTGATTCCCCATCTCCGATTCCCCTCGTCTAATACCCCGCCTCTGATTCTCCACCACTGATTCACCGCATCTGATTCCACGCCTCTGATTCCCCGCCTCTGATTCCCCGCCTCTGATTCCCCGCCTCTGATTCCCCGCCTCTGATTCCCCGCCTATGTTTACCCGCCTCTGATTCCCCGCCTCTGATTCCATGCCTCTGATTCCCCGCCTCTGATTCCCCGCCTCTAATTCCCCGCCTCTGATACCGCACCTCTGATGTCCCGCATCTGATTCCCTGCATCTGATTCCCCGCCTCAGATTCCCCGCCTCTGATTTCCCGGCTCTGATTCCCCGCCTCTGATTCCCCACCTATGTTTACCCGCCTCTGTTTACTCGCCTGTTTTCCCGCCTCTGGTTCCCCAACACAGATTCCCTGCCTCTGATTCCCTGCCTCTGATTCCCTGCCTCTGATTCCCTGCCTCTGATTCCCTGCATCTGATTGCCCGCCTCTGATTCCCCGCCTCTGATTCCCCACTTCTGATTCCTCGCCTCTGATTCACCGCCTCTGTTTCCCCGCCTCTGATTCCCCACCTCTGATTCCCACATCTGATTCCCCACTTCTGATTCCCCGCCTCTGATTCCCCGCCTCTGATTCCACGCCTCTGATTCCCCGCCTCTGATTCCCCGCCTCTGATTCCCCGCCTCTGATTCCCCTCATCTAATACCCCACCTCTGATTCCCCGCCTCTGATTCCCCGCATCTGATTCCCCGCCTCTGATTCCCCGCCTCTGATTCACCGCCTCTGATTCCCCGCCTCTGATTCCCTGCCTCTGATTCCCCGCCTATGTTTACCCGCCTCTGTTTACCCGCCTGTTTCCCCGCCTCTGATTCCCCACCTCAGATTCCCTACCTCAGATTCCGTGACTCTGATTCCCTGCCTCTGATTCCCTGCCTCTGATTCCCTGCATCTGAATGCCCATCTCTGATTCTCAACCTCTGATACCCCGCCTCTGATTCCCCACCTCTGATTCCCCGCTTCTGATTCCCCGCCTCTGATTCCCCGCCTCTGATTCCCCGCCTCTGATTCCCCGCCTCTGATTCCCCACCTCTGATTCACTGCCTCCCTTTCCGCTCAACTTTCCTGGCCTACGTTTCCCCACATATCTTTCCCCGCCTCTGATTCCCTGCCTCTGATTCCCCGCCTTTGATTCCCCGCCTCTGATTCCCCACCACTGTCTCTACGCCTCTCTTTTGCCTGCAATGTTTCCCCTCCACTCTTTCCGTGCCTCTCTTTCCCTCCCTCAATTTCAACAACTCTGTTTGATCTGTTCTGTGTAACTCATTTTCAACATACAAGTTCCAACCACTATGTTTCGCCCATCTCTTTCGCCGCCTCTATTTATGCACCTATGTTTACCCGCTTCTGTTTACCCGCCTGTTTCCCCACATCTCTTTCCCCACCTCTGATTCCACGCCTCTGATTCGCCGCCTCTGATTGCCCCCCTCTGATTCCCTGCCTCTGATTCCCCACCTCTGATTCCCCGCCTCTGATTCACCGCCTCCCTTTCCGTGCATCTTTCCTGGCCTACGTTTCCCCACATCTCTTTCCCCACCTCTGATTCCACGCCTCAGATTCGCCGTCTCTGATTTCCCGCCTCTGATTCCCTGCCTCTGATTCCCCGCCTCTGATTCCCCGCCTCTGATTCCCCCCTCTGATTCCCCGCCTTTGATTCCCCGCCTCTGATTCCCCACCTCTGATTCCCCGCCTCTGATTCCCTGCCTCTCTTTCCCTGCCTCTATTTCCGTGCCTCTTTCTCTGCATCTCGTTTCCCAAATCTCATTTCCCCCTTCTGATAACCCTCATCAGATTCCCTGCCACAGATTCCCTGCCTCAGATTCCCTGCCTCAGATTCCCTGCATCAGAGTCCCTTCATCTGATTCCCTGCCTCTGATTCCCCGCCTCTGATTCCCCACCTCTGATTCCCTGCCTCAGATTCCCTGCCTCTGATTCCCTGCCTCTGATTCCCTGCCTCTGATTTCCTGCATCTGATTGCCCGCCTATGATTCTCCGCCTCTGATTCCCCGCCTCTGATTCCCCACCTCTCATTCTCCGCCTCTGATTCCACGCCTCTGATTCCCCGCATCTGATTCCCTGCCTCTGATAACCTGCCTCTGATTCCCTGCCTCTGATTCCCTGCCTCTGAGTCCCCACCTCTGATTCCCCGCGTCCGATTCCGCACCCATGTTTCACCGCCTCTGTTGCTATGCTTCTGATTTCCCGGCTCAGATTCACCGGCTCTGATTCCGCACCTCTGATTCCACGCCTCTCTTTCTGTGTCTCTGATTCCCCGCCTCTGATTCCACGCCTCTGATTACCCGCCTCTGATACCCTGCCTCTTTTTCCCTGCCTCTATTTCCGTGCCTCTTTCTCTGCATCTCGTTTCCCACATCTCATTTCCCCCTTCTGATAACCCGCATCAGATTTTCTGCCACAGATTCCCTGCCTCAGATTCCCTGCCTAAGATTCCCTGCATCAGATTCCCTTCATCTGATTCCCTGCCTCTGATTCCCCGCGGCTGATTCCCTGCCTCTGATTCCCAGCCTCTGTTTACCCGCCTGTTTCCCCGCCTCTGATTCACTACCTCATATTCGCCCCCTCAGATTCCCTGCCTCTGATTCCCTGCCTCTGATTCCCCACCTCTGATTCCCCACTTCTGATTCCCCGCCTCTGATTCCCTGCCTCTGATTCCCCGCCTCTGATTCCACGCCTCTGATTCCCCGCCTCTGATACCCTGCCTCTGATTCCCCGCCTCTGATTCCCCTCCTCTGATACCCCGCTTCTGATTCCCCACCTCTGATTCCCCGCATCTGATTCCCCGCATCTGATTCCCCGCCTCTGATTCCCCGCCTCTGATTCCCCGCCTCTGATTCCCCGCCTCTGATTCCCCGCCTCTGATTCCCCGCCTATGTTTACCCGCCTCTGTTTACCCGCCTGTTTCCCCGCCTCATATTCCCTGCCTCAGATTCCCTGCATCAGATTCCCTTCATCTGATTCCCTGCCTCTGATTCCCTGCCTCTGATTCCCCGCCTCTGATTCCCCGCCTCTGATTCCCCACCTCAGATTCCCCCCTCTGATTCCCCGCCTCTGATTCCCCGCCTCTGATTACCCGCCTCTGAATCCCCCCTCTGATTCCCTGCCTCTGATTCCCCGCCTCTGATTCCCCACATCAGATTCCCTGCCTCCGATTCCCTGCCTCAGATTCCCTGCCTCAGATTCCCTGCATCAGATTCCCTTCATCTGATTCCCTGCCTCTGATTCCCCGCCTCTGATTCCCCGCCACTTATTCGCCACCTCTGTCTCTACGCCTCTATTTTGCCTGCACTCTTTCCCCTCAACTCTTTCCGTGCCTCTCTTTCCCTCCCTCAATTTCAACAACTCTGTTTGATCTGTTCTGTGTAACTCATTTTCAACATACAAGTTCCAACCACTATGTTTCGCCCATCTCTTTCGCCGCCTCTATTTATGCACCTATGTTTACCCGCTTCTGTTTACCCGCCTGTTTCCCCACATCTCTTTCCACACCTCTGATTCCACGCCTCTGATTCGCCGCCTCTGATTGCCCCCCTCTGATTCCCTGCCTCTGATTCCCCGCCTCTAATTCGCCGCCTCTGATTCACCGCCTCCCTTTCCGCGCAACTTTCCTGGCCTACGTTTCCCCACATCTCTTTCCCCACCTCTGATTCCACGCCCCAGATTCGCCGTCTCTGATTTCCCGCCTCTGATTCCCTGCCTCTGATTCCCCGCCTCTGATTCCCTGCCTCTGATTCCCCCCTCTGATTCCCCGCCTCTGATTCCCCACCTCTGATTCCCCGCCTCTGATTCCCTGCCTCTCTTTCCCTGCCTCTATTTCCGTGCCTCTTTCTCTGCATCTCGTTTCCCAAATCTCATTTCCCCCTTCTGATAACCCTCATCAGATTCCCTGCCACAGATTCCCTGCCTCAGATTCCCTGCCTCAGATTCCCTGCATCAGATTCCCTTCATCTGATTCCCTGCCTCTGATTCCCCGCCTCTGATTCCCCACCTCTGACTCCCTGCCTCAGATTCCCTGCCTCTGATTCCCTGCCTCTGATTCCCTGCCTCTGATTTCCTGCATCTGATTGCCCGCCTATGATTCTCCGCCTCTGATTCCCCGCCTCTGATTCCCCGCCTCTGATTCCCCGCCTCTGATTCCCCGCTTCTGATTCCCCGCATCAGATTCCCTGCCTCTGATAACCTGCCTCTGATTCCCTGCCTCTGATTCCCTGCCTCTGAGTCCCCACCTCTGATTCCCCGCATCCTATTCCGCACCCATGTTTCACCGCCTTGTTGCTATGCTTCTGATTTCCCGGCTCAGATTCACCGGCTCTGATTCCGCACCTCTGATTCCACGCCTCTCTTTCTGTGTCTCTGATTCCACGCCTCTGATTCCACGCCTCTGATTACCCGCATCTGATACCCTGCCTCTCTTTCCCTGCCTCTATTTCCGTGCCTCTTTCTCTGCATCTCGTTTCCCACATCTCATTTCCCCCTTCTGATAACCCGCATCAGATTTTCTGCCACAGATTCCCTGCCTCAGATTCCCTGCCTCAGATTCCCTGCATCAGATTCCCTGCCTCAGATTCCCTGCATCTGATTGCCCGCTTCTGATTCCCTGCCTCTGATTCCCTGCCTCTGATTCCCTGCATCTGATTGCCCGCCTCTGATTCCCTGCCTCTGATTCCCCGCCTCTGATTCCCCACCTCTGATTCCCCGCCTCTGATTCCCCACCTCTGATTCCCCACTTCTGATTCCCCGCCTCTGATTCCCCGCCTCTGATTCCCCGCCTCTGATTCCCCGCCTCTGTTTCCCCACCTCTGATTCACTGCCTCCATTTCCGCTCAACTTTCCTGGCCTACGTTTCCCCACATATCATTCCCTGCCTCTGAATTCCCGCCTCTGATTCCACGCCTCTGATTCCCCGCCTCTGATTCCCCACCTCTGATTCCCCGCCTCTGATTCCCCTCCTCTGATACCCCGCTTCTGATTCCCCACCTCTGATTCCCCGCATCTGATTCCCCGCATCTGATTCCCCGCCTCTGATTCCCCGCCTCTGATTCCCCGCCTCTGATTCCCCGCCTCTGATTCCCCGCCTCTGATTCCCCGCCTCTGATTCCCCGCCTCTGTTTACCCGCCTGTTTCCCCGCCTCAGATTCCCTGCCTCAGATTCACTGCATCAGATTCCCTTCATCTGATTCCCTGCCTCTGATTCCCCGCCTCTGTTTACCCGACTGTTTCCCCGCCTCTGATTCACCACCTCATATTCGCCATCTCAGGTTCCCTGCCTCAGATTCCCTGCCTCAGATTCCCTGCATCAGATTCCCTTCATTTGATTCCCTGCGTCTGATTCCCTGCCTCTGATTCCCTGCATCTGATTGCCCGCCTCTGATTCCCCGCCTCTGATTCCCCGCCTCTGATTCCCCACCTCTGATTCCCCACTTCTGATTCCCCGCCACTGATTCCCCGCCTCTGATTCCCCGCCTCTGATTCACCGCCTCTGATTCCCCGCCTCTGATTCCCCACCTCTGATTCCCCACTTCTGATTGCCCGCCTCTGATTCCACGCCTCTGATTCCCCGCCTCTGATTCCCCACCTCTGATTCCCCACTTCTGATTCCCCACCTCTGATTCCCCGCCTCTGATTCCACGCCTCTGATTCCCCACTTCTGAATCCCCGCCTCTGATTCTCCGCCTCTGATACCCTGCCTCTGATAACTTTTTACTGATTCCCTGCCTCAGATTCCCTGCCTCCGATTCCCTGCCTCAGATTCCCTGCCTCAGATTCCCTGCCTCAGATTCCCTGCATCAGATTCCCTTCATCTGATTCCCCGCCTCTGATTCCCCACCTCTGTCTCTACGCCTCTATTTTGCCTGCACTCTTTCCCTTCCACTCTTTCTGTGCCTCTCTTTCCCTCCCCCAATTTCAACAACTCTGTTTGATCTGTTCTGTGTACCTAATTTTCAACACACAAGTTCCAACCACTATGTTTCGCCCATCTCTTTCGCTGCCTCTATTTATGCAGCTATGTTTACCCGCTTCTGTTTACCCGCCTGATTCCCCACATCTCTTTCCCCACCTCTGATTCCACGCCTCTGATTCCCCGCCTCTGATTCCCCGCCTCTGATTCCCCGCCTCTGATTCACCGCCTCCCTTTCCGCGCAACTTTCCTGGCCTACGTTTCCCCACATCTCTTTCCCCACCTCTGATTCCACGCCTCAGATTCGCCGCCTCTGATTTCCCGCCTCTGATCCCCTGCCTCTGATTCCCTGCCTCTGATTCCCCACCTCTGATTCCCCCCTCTGATTCCCCGCCTCTGATTCCCAGCCTCTGATTCCCCACCTCTGATTCCCCGCCTCTGATTCCCTGCCTGTCTTTCCCTGCCTCTATTTCCGTGCCTCTTTCTCTGCATCTCGTTTCCCACATCTCATTTCCCCCTTCTGATAACCCGCATCAGATTCCCTGCCACAGATTCCCTGCCTCAGATTCCCTGCCTCAGATTCCCTGAATCAGATTCCCTTCATCTGATTCCATGCCTCTGATTCCCCGCCTCTGATTCCCCACCTCTGATTCCCTGCCTCAGATTCCCTGCCTCTGATTCCCTGCCTCTGATTCCCTGCCTCTGATTTCCTGCATCCGATTGCCCGCCTCTGATTCTCCGCCTCTGATTCCCCGCCTCTGATTCCCCGCCTCTGATTCGCCGCCTCTGATTCCCCGCCTCTGATTTCCCACCTCTGATTCCCTGCCTCTGATAACCTGCCTCTGATTCCCTGCCTCTGATTCCCGGCCTCTGATTCCCCGTGTCTGATTCCCTGCCTCTGATTCCCCGCCTTGATTCTCCATCTCTGATTCACAACCTCTGATTCCCCACCTCTGATTCCCTATATTTGATTCCCCGCCTCTGTTTCCCCGCCTCTGATTCCCCGCCTCTGATTCCCCATATCTGATTCCCCGCCTCTGATTGCCCACCTCTGATTCCCCGCCTCTGATTCGCCAGCTCTGATTCCCCGCCTCTGATTCCCCGCATCTGATTCCCTGCCTCTGATTCCCCGCCTCTGATTCCCCATCTCTGATTCACCGCCTTTGATTCGCCACCTCTGATTCCCCATATCTGATTCCCCACCTCTGTTTCCCGGCCTCTGATTCCCCGCCTCTGATTCTCCATATCTCATTCCCCGCCTCTGAATCCCCATCTCTGATTCCCGGACTCTGATTCCCCACCTCTGATTCCCGGCCTCTTATTCCCAGCATCTGATTCCCGGCCTCTGATACCCGGCCTCTGATTCCCCGCTTCTGATTCTGATTCCCTGCCTCTGATTCCCCATCTCTGATTCAGCACATCTGATTCCCTGCCTCTGATTCCCCACCTCTGATTCCCCATATCTTATTCCCCGCCTCTGTTTCCCCGCCTCTGATTCCCCGCGTCTGTTTCCCTATATCTAATTCCCCACCTCTGATGCCCCAACTCTGATTCCCCGCCTCTGATTCCCCAGCTCTGATTCCCCGCCTCTGATTCCCCGCATCCGATTCCCCATATCTGATTCCCCGCCTCTGTTTCCCCGCCTCTGATTCCCCGCCTCTGTTTCCCCATATCTGATTCCCCGCCTCTGATTCCCAACTATGATTCCCCGCCTCTGATTCCCCAGCTCTGATTCCCTGCGTCTGATTCCCTGCGTTCTATTCCCTGCCTCTGATTCCCCGCCTGTGATTCCCCATCACTGATTCACCACCTCTGATTCCCCACCTCTGATTCCCCATATCTAATTCCCCGCCTCTGTTTGCCCGCCTCTGATTCCCCGCCTCTGTTTCCCCATATCTGATTCCCCGTCTCTGAATCCCCAACTCTGATTCCCTGCCTCTGATTCCCCAGCTCTGATTCCCCGCCTTTGATTCCCCCCGTCTGATTCCCAGCCTCTGAATCCCCGTGTCTGATTTCCTGCCTCTGATTCCCTGCCTCTGATTCCCTGCCTCTGATTCCCCATCTCTGATTCCGCACATCCGATTCCCTGCCTCTGATTCCCCAACTCTGATTCCCCACCTCTGATTCCCCAGCTCTGATTCCCCGCCTCAGATTCCCCGCGTCTGATTCCCTGCCTCTGATTCCCCGCCTCTGATTCCCCATCTCTGATTCCCCTCCTCTGATTCCCCGTGTCTGATTCCCTGCCTCTGATTCCCCGCCTCTGAATCCCAGCCTCTGATTCCCCATATCTGATTCCCCGCCTCTGATTCCCTGCCTCTGATTCCCCAGCTCTGATTCCCCGCCTTTGATTCCCCCCGTCTGATTCCCAGCCTCTGAATCCCCGTGTCTGATTTCCTGCCTCTGATTCCCCGCCTCTGATTCCCCATCTCTGATTCACCGCCTCTGATTCCCCATCTCTGATTCCCCACCTCTGATTCCCCATATCTGATTCCCTGCCTCTGTTTCCCCGCCTCTGATTCCCCACCTCTGTATCCCCATATCTGATTCCCCGCCTCTGATTCCCCAACTCTAATACCCCGCCTCTGATTCCCCAGCTCTGATTCCCAGCCTCTGATACCCCGCATCTGATTCCCTGCCTCTGATTCCCCGCCTCTGATTCCAGGCCTCTGATTCCCAGCATCTGATTCCGGCCTCTGATTCCCGGCCTCTGATTCCCTGCTTCTGATTCTGATTCCCTGCCTCTGATTCCCCATCTCTGATTCCGCACATCTGATTCCTTGCCTCTGATTCCCCACCTCTGATTCCCCATATCTGATTCCCCACCTGGGTTTCCCCGCCTCTGATTCCCCGCCTCTGTTTCCCAATATCTAAGTCCCCGCCTCTGATTCCCCAAATCTGATTCCCCACCTCTGATTCCCCAGCTCTGATTCCCCGCCTCTGATTCCCCGCATCTGATTCCCTGCATCTGATTCCAAGCCTCTGATTCCCTGCCTCTGATTCCCAACCTCTGATTCCCCACCTCTGATTCCCCATATCTGATTCCCCGCCTCTGTTTCCCCGCCTCGGATTCCCCGCCTCTGTTTCCCCGTATCTGATTCCCGGCCTCTGATTCCCCGCCTCTGATTCCCCGCCTCTGATTCCCTGCCTCTGATTCCCCATCTCCGATTCCCCTCGTCTAATACCCCGCCTCTGATTCTCCGCCACTGATTCACCGCATCTGATTCCACGCCTCTGATTCCCCGCCTCTGATTCCCCGCCTCTGATTCCCCGCCTCTGATTCCCCGCCTCTGATTCCCCGCCTATGTTTACCCGCCTCTGATTCCCCGCCTCTGATTCCATGCCTCTGATTCCCCGGCTCTGATTCCCCGCCTCTAATTCCCCGCCTCTGATACCGCACCTCTGATGTCCCGCATCTGATTCCCTGCATCTGATTCCCCGCCTCAGATTCCCCGCCTCTGATTTCCCGGCTCTGATTCCCCGCCTCTGATTCCCCACCTATGTTTACCCGCCTCTGTTTACTCGCCTGTTTTCCCGCCTCTGGTTCCCCAACACAGATTCCCTGCCTCTGATTCCCTGCCTCTGATTCCCTGCCTCTGATTCCCTGCCTCTGATTCCCTGCATCTGATTGCCCGCCTCTGATTCCCCGCCTCTGATTCCCCGCCTCTTATTCCCCACCTCTGATTCCCCACTTCTGATTCCCCGCCTCTGATTCACCGCCTCTGTTTCCCCGCCTCTGATTCCCCACCTCTGATTCCCACATCTGATTCCCCACTTCTGATTCCCCGCCTCTGATTCCCCGCCTCTGATTCCACGCCTCTGATTCCCCGCCTCTGATTCCCCGCCTCTGATTCCCCGCCTCTGATTCCCCTCATCTAATACCCCACCTCTGATTCCCCGCCTCTGATTCCCCGCATCTGATTCCCCGCCTCTGATTCCCCGCCTCTGATTCACCGCCTCTGATTCCCCGCCTCTGATTCCCTGCCTCTGATTCCCCGCCTATGTTTACCCGCCTCTGTTTACCCGCCTGTTTCCCCGCCTCTGATTCCCCACCTCAGATTCCCTACCTCAGATTCCGTGACTCTGATTCCCTGCCTCTGATTCCCTGCCTCTGATTCCCTGCATCTGAATGCCCATCTCTGATTCTCAACCTCTGATACCCCGCCTCTGATTCCCCACCTCTGATTCCCCGCTTCTGATTCCCCGCCTCTGATTCCCCGCCTCTGATTCCCCGCCTCTGATTCCCCGCCTCTGATTCCCCACCTCTGATTCACTGCCTCCCTTTCCGCTCAACTTTCCTGGCCTACGTTTCCCCACATATCTTTCCCCGCCTCTGATTCCCTGCCTCTGATTCCCCGCCTTTGATTCCCCGCCTCTGATTCCCCACCACTGTCTCTACGCCTCTCTTTTGCCTGCAATGTTTCCCCTCCACTCTTTCCGTGCCTCTCTTTCCCTCCCTCAATTTCAACAACTCTGTTTGATCTGTTCTGTGTAACTCATTTTCAACATACAAGTTCCAACCACTATGTTTCGCCCATCTCTTTCGCCGCCTCTATTTATGCACCTATCTTTACCCGCTTCTGTTTACCCCCCTGTTTCCCCACATCTCTTTCCCCACCTCTGATTCCACGCCTCTGATTCGCCGCCTCTGATTGCCCCCCTCTGATTCCCTGCCTCTGATTCCCCGCCTCTGATTCCCCGCCTCTGATTCACCGCCTCCCTTTCCGTGCATCTTTCCTGGCCTACGTTTCCCCACATCTCTTTCCCCACCTCTGATTCCACGCCTCAGATTCGCCGTCTCTGATTTCCCGCCTCTGATTCCCTGCCTCTGATTCCCCGCCTCTGATTCCCCGCCTCTGATTCCCCCCTCTGATTCCCCGCCTTTGATTCCCCGCCTCTGATTCCCCACCTCTGATTCCCCGCCTCTGATTCCCTGCCTCTCTTTCCCTGCCTCTATTTCCGTGCCTCTTTCTCTGCATCTCGTTTCCCAAATCTCATTTCCCCCTTCTGATAACCCTCATCAGATTCCCTGCCACAGATTCCCTGCCTCAGATTCCCTGCCTCAGATTCCCTGCATCAGAGTCCCTTCATCTGATTCCCTGCCTCTGATTCCCCGCCTCTGATTCCCCACCTCTGATTCCCTGCCTCAGATTCCCTGCCTCTGATTCCCTGCCTCTGATTCCCTGCCTCTGATTTCCTGCATCTGATTGCCCGCCTATGATTCTCCGCCTCTGATTCCCCGCCTCTGATTCCCCACCTCTCATTCTCCGCCTCTGATTCCACGCCTCTGATTCCCCGCATCTGATTCCCTGCCTCTGATAACCTGCCTCTGATTCCCTGCCTCTGATTCCCTGCCTCTGAGTCCCCACCTCTGATTCCCCGCGTCCGATTCCGCACCCATGTTTCACTGCCTCTGTTGCTATGCTTCTGATTTCCCGGCTCAGATTCACCGGCTCTGATTCCGCACCTCTGATTCCACGCCTCTCTTTCTGTGTCTCTGATTCCCCGCCTCTGATTCCACGCCTCTGATTACCCGCCTCTGATACCCTGCCTCTTTTTCCCTGCCTCTATTTCCGTGCCTCTTTCTCTGCATCTCGTTTCCCACATCTCATTTCCCCCTTCTGATAACCCGCATCAGATTTTCTGCCACAGATTCCCTGCCTCAGATTCCCTGCCTAAGATTCCCTGCATCAGATTCCCTTCATCTGATTCCCTGCCTCTGATTCCCCACCTCTGATTCCCCACTTCTGATTCCCCGCCTCTGATTCCCTGACTCTGATTCCCCGCCTCTGATTCCACGCCTCTGATTCCCCGCCTCTGATACCCTGCCTCTGATTCCCCGCCTCTGATTCCCCTCCTCTGATACCCCGCTTCTGATTCCCCACCTCTGATTCCCCGCATCTGATTCCCCGCATCTGATTCCCCGCCTCTGATTCCCCGCCTCTGATTCCCCGCCTCTGATTCCCCGCCTCTGATTCCCCGCCTCTGATTCCCCGCCTATGTTTACCCGCCTCTGTTTACCCGCCTGTTTCCCCGCCTCATATTCCCTGCCTCAGATTCCCTGCATCAGATTCCCTTCATCTGATTCCCTGCCTCTGATTCCCTGCCTCTGATTCCCCGCCTCTGATTCCCCGCCTCTGATTCCCCACCTCAGATTCCCCCCTCTGATTCCCCGCCTCTGATTCCCCGCCTCTGATTACCCGCCTCTGAATCCCCCCTCTGATTCCCCGCCTCTGATTCCCCGCCTCTGATTCCCCACATCAGATTCCCTGCCTCCGATTCCCTGCCTCAGATTCCCTGCCTCAGATTCCCTGCATCAGATTCCCTTCATCTGATTCCCTGCCTCTGATTCCCCGCCTCTGATTCCCCGCCACTTATTCGCCACCTCTGTCTCTACGCCTCTATTTTGCCTGCACTCTTTCCCCTCAACTCTTTCCGTGCCTCTCTTTCCCTCCCTCAATTTCAACAACTCTGTTTGATCTGTTCTGTGTAACTCATTTTCAACATACAAGTTCCAACCACTATGTTTCGCCCATCTCTTTCGCCGCCTCTATTTATGCACCTATGTTTACCCGCTTCTGTTTACCCGCCTGTTTCCCCACATCTCTTTCCACACCTCTGATTCCACGCCTCTGATTCGCCGCCTCTGATTGCCCCCCTCTGATTCCCTGCCTCTGATTCCCCGCCTCTAATTCGCCGCCTCTGATTCACCGCCTCCCTTTCCGCGCAACTTTCCTGGCCTACGTTTCCCCACATCTCTTTCCCCACCTCTGATTCCACGCCCCAGATTCGCCGTCTCTGATTTCCCGCCTCTGATTCCCTGCCTCTGATTCCCCGCCTCTGATTCCCTGCCTCTGATTCCCCCCTCTGATTACCCGCCTCTGATTCCCCACCTCTGATTCCCCGCCTCTGATTCCCTGCCTCTCTTTCCCTGCCTCTATTTCCGTGCCTCTTTCTCTGCATCTCGTTTCCCAAATCTCATTTCCCCCTTCTGATAACCCTCATCAGATTCCCTGCCACAGATTCCCTGCCTCAGATTCCCTGCCTCAGATTCCCTGCATCAGATTCCCTTCATCTGATTCCCTGCCTCTGATTCCCTGCCTCTGATTCCCCGCCTCTGATTCCCCACCTCTGACTCCCTGCCTCAGATTCCCTGCCTCTGATTCCCTGCCTCTGATTCCCTGCCTCTGATTTCCTGCATCTGATTGCCCGCCTATGATTCTCCGCCTCTGATTCCCCGCCTCTGATTCCCCGCCTCTGATTCCCCGCCTCTGATTCCCCGCTTCTGATTCCCCGCATCAGATTCCCTGCCTCTGATAACCTGCCTCTGATTCCCTGCCTCTGATTCCCTGCCTCTGAGTCCCCACCTCTGATTCCCCGCATCCTATTCCGCACCCATGTTTCACCGCCTTGTTGCTATGCTTCTGATTTCCCGGCTCAGATTCACCGGCTCTGATTCCGCACCTCTGATTCCACGCCTCTCTTTCTGTGTCTCTGATTCCACGCCTCTGATTCCACGCCTCTGATTACCCGCATCTGATACCCTGCCTCTCTTTCCCTGCCTCTATTTCCGTGCCTCTTTCTCTGCATCTCGTTTCCCACATCTCATTTCCCCCTTCTGATAACCCGCATCAGATTTTCTGCCACAGATTCCCTGCCTCAGATTCCCTGCCTCAGATTCCCTGCATCAGATTCCCTGCCTCAGATTCCCTGCATCTGATTGCCCGCCTCTGATTCCCTGCCTCTGATTCCCTGCCTCTGATTCCCTGCATCTGATTGCCCGCCTCTGATTCCCTGCCTCTGATTCCCCGCCTCTGATTCCCCACCTCTGATTCCCCGCCTCTGATTCCCCACCTCTGATTCCCCACTTCTGATTCCCCGCCTCTGATTCCCCGCCTCTGATTCCCCGCCTCTGATTCCCCGCCTCTGTTTCCCCACCTCTGATTCACTGCCTCCATTTCCGCTCAACTTTCCTGGCCTACGTTTCCCCACATATCATTCCCTGCCTCTGAATTCCCGCCTCTGATTCCACGCCTCTGATTCCCCGCCTCTGATTCCCCACCTCTTATTCCCCGCCTCTGATTCCCCTCCTCTGATACCCCGCTTCTGATTCCCCACCTCTGATTCCCCGCATCTGATTCCCCGCATCTGATTCCCCGCCTCTGATTCCCCGCCTCTGATTCCCCGCCTCTGATTCCCCGCCTCTGATTCCCCGCCTCTGATTCCCCGCCTCTGATTCCCCGCCTCTGTTTACCCGCCTGTTTCCCCGCCTCAGATTCCCTGCCTCAGATTCACTGCATCAGATTCCCTTCATCTGATTCCCTGCCTCTGATTCCCCGCCTCTGTTTACCCGACTGTTTCCCCGCCTCTGATTCACCACCTCATATTCGCCATCTCAGGTTCCCTGCCTCAGATTCCCTGCCTCAGATTCCCTGCATCAGATTCCCTTCATTTGATTCCCTGCGTCTGATTCCCTGCCTCTGATTCCCTGCATCTGATTGCCCGCCTCTGATTCCCCGCCTCTGATTCCCCGCCTCTGATTCCCCACCTCTGATTCCCCACTTCTGATTCCCCGCCACTGATTCCCCGCCTCTGATTCCCCGCCTCTGATTCACCGCCTCTGATTCCCCGCCTCTGATTCCCCACCTCTGATTCCCCACTTCTGATTGCCCGCCTCTGATTCCACGCCTCTGATTCCCCGCCTCTGATTCCCCACCTCTGATTCCCCACTTCTGATTCCCCACCTCTGATTCCCCGCCTCTGATTCCACGCCTCTGATTCCCCACTTCTGAATCCCCGCCTCTGATTCTCCGCCTCTGATACCCTGCCTCTGATAACTTTTTACTGATTCCCTGCCTCAGATTCCCTGCCTCCGATTCCCTGCCTCAGATTCCCTGCCTCAGATTCCCTGCCTCAGATTCCCTGCATCAGATTCCCTTCATCTGATTCCCCGCCTCTGATTCCCCACCTCTGTCTCTACGCCTCTATTTTGCCTGCACTCTTTCCCTTCCACTCTTTCTGTGCCTCTCTTTCCCTCCCTCAATTTCAACAACTCTGTTTGATCTGTTCTGTGTACCTAATTTTCAACACACAAGTTCCAACCACTATGTTTCGCCCATCTCTTTCGCTGCCTCTATTTATGCAGCTATGTTTACCCGCTTCTGTTTACCCGCCTGATTCCCCACATCTCTTTCCCCACCTCTGATTCCACGCCTCTGATTCCCCGCCTCTGATTCCCCGCCTCTGATTCCCCGCCTCTGATTCACCGCCTCCCTTTCCGCGCAACTTTCCTGGCCTAGGTTTCCCCACATCTCTTTCCCCACCTCTGATTCCACGCCTCAGATTCGCCGACTCTGATTTCCCGCCTCTGATCCCCTGCCTCTGATTCCCTGCCTCTGATTCCCCACCTCTGATTCCCCCCTCTGATTCCCCGCCTCTGATTCCCAGCCTCTGATTCCCCACCTCTGATTCCCCGCCTCTGATTCCCTGCCTGTCTTTCCCTGCCTCTATTTCCGTGCCTCTTTCTCTGCATCTCGTTTCCCACATCTCATTTCCCCCTTCTGATAACCCGCATCAGATTCCCTGCCACAGATTCCCTGCCTCAGATTCCCTGCCTCAGATTCCCTGCATCAGATTCCCTTCATCTGATTCCATGCCTCTGATTCCCCGCCTCTGATTCCCCACCTCTGATTCCCTGCCTCAGATTCCCTGCCTCTGATTCCCTGCCTCTGATTCCCTGCCTCTGATTTCCTGCATCCGATTGCCCGCCTCTGATTCTCCGCCTCTGATTCCCCGCCTCTGATTCCACGCCTCTGATTCGCCGCCTCTGATTCCCCGCCTCTGATTTCCAACCTCTGATTCCCTGCCTCTGATAACCTGCCTCTGATTCCCTGCCTCTGATTCCCGGCCTCTGAGTCCCCACCTCTGATACCCCGTGTCCGATTCCGCACCCATGTTTCACCACCTCTGTTGCTCTGCTTCTGATTTCCCGGCTCAGATTCACCGGCTCTGATTCCGCACCTCTGATTCCACGCCTCTCTTTCTGTGTCTCTGATTCCCCGCCTCTGATTCCACGCCTCTGATTACCCGCCTCTGATACCCTGCCTCTCTTTCCCTGCCTCTATTTCCGTGCCTCTTTCTCTGCATCTCGTTTCCCACATCTCATTTCCCCCTTCTGATAACCCGCATCAGATTCCCTGCCACAGATTCCCTGCCTCAGATACCCTGCCTCAGATTCCCTGCATCAGATTCCCTTCATCTGATTCCCTGCCTCTGATTCCCCACGGCTGATTCCCTGCCTCTGATTCCCCGCCTCTGTTTACCCGACTGTTTCCCCGCCTCTGATTCACTACCTCATATTCGCCATCTCAGGTTCCCTGCCTCTGATTCCCTGCCTCTGATTCCCTGCCTCTGATTCCCTGCATCTGATTGCCCGCCTCTGATACCCTGCCTCTGATACCCCGCCTCTGATACCCCGCCTCTGATTCCCAGCCTCTGATTTCCCACCTCAGATTCCCCACTTCTGATTCCCCGCCTCTGATTCCCCGTCTCTGATTCCACGCCTCTGATTCCCCGCCTCTGATTCCGCGCCTCTGATTCCCCGCCTCTGATACCCCGCCTCTGATTCCCCGCCTCTGATTCCCTGCATCTGATTCCCCGCCTCAGATTCCCCGCCTCTTATTCCCCGACTCTGATTCCCCGACTCTGATTCCCCGCCTCTGATTCCCCGCCTCTGATTCCCCGCCTATGTTTACCCGCCTCTGTTTACCCGCCTGTTTTCCCACCTCTGATTGCCCACCTCAGATTCCCTGCCTCAGATTCCCTGCCTCAGATTCCCTGCCTCAGATTCCCTGCCTCTGATTCCCTGCCTCTGATTCCCTGCATCTGATTGCCCGCCTCTGATTAACTGCCTCTGATTCCCCGCCTCTGATTACCCACCTCTGATTCCCCACTTCTGATTCCCCGCCTCTGATTCCCCGCGTCTGATTCCCCGCCTCTGATTCACCTCCTCTGATTCCCCGCCTCTGATTCCCCGCCTCTGATTCCCCACCTCTGATTGCCCCGCCTCTGATTCGCTGATTCAGATTCCCCGGCTCTGATTCCCCACCTCTGATTCCCCACTTCTGATTCCCCACCTCTGATTCCCCGCCTCTGATTGCATGCCTCTGATTCCCCGCCTCTGATTCCCCGCCTCTGATTCCCCGCCTCTGATTCCCCTCCTCTGATACCCCGCCTCTGATTCCCCACCTCTGATTCCCCGCATCTAATTCCCGCCTCTGATTCCCCGCCTCTGATTCCCTGCCTCTGATTCCCCACCTCTGATTCCGCGCCTGTGATTCCCCGCATATGTTTACCCGCCTCTGTTTACCCACCTGTTTCCCCGCCTCTGATTCCCCACCTCAGATTCCCTGCCTCAGATTCCCTGCCTCTGATTCCCTGCCTCTGATTCCGTGCCTCTGATTCCCTGCATCTGATTGCCCGCCTCAGATTCTCCGCCTCTGATTCTCCGCCTCTGATTCCCCGCCTCTGATTCCCAACCTCTGATTCCCCGCTTCTGATTCCCCGCCTCTGATTCCCCGCCTCTGATTCCCCGCCTCTGATTCCCCGCCTCTGATTCCCCACCTCTGATTCAATGCCTCCCTTTCCGCTCAACTTTCCTGGCCTACTTTTCCCCACATATCTTTCCCCGCCTCTGATTTCCCGCCTCTGATTCCACGCCTCTGAATCCCCGCCTATGTTTACCCGCCTCTGTTTAACCGCCTGTTTTCCCGCCTCTGATTCCCCACCACAGATTCCCTGCCTCAGATTCCCTGCCTCAGATTCCCTGCATCAGATTCCCTTCATTTGATTCCCTGCGTCTGGTTCCCTGCCTCTGATTCCCGGCCTCTGATTCCCTGCATCTGATTGCCCGCCTCTGATTCCCCGCCTCTGATTCCCCACCTCTGATTCCCCACTTCTGATTCCCCGCCTCTGACTCCCCGCCTCTGATTCCCCGCATCTGATTCACCGCCTCTGATTCCCCGCCTCTGATTCCCCGCCTCTGATTCCCCACTTCTGATTGCCCGCCTCTGATTCCACGCCTCTGATTCCCCGCCTCTGATTCCCCACCTCTGATTCCCCACTTCTGATTCCCCACCTCTGATTCCCCGCCTCTGATTCCACGCCTCTGATTCCCCACCTCTGATTCCCCACTTCTGATTCCCCACCTCTGATTCTCCGCCTCTGATACCCTGCCTCTGATAACTTTTTACTGATTCCCTGCTTCAGATTCCCTGCCTCCGATTCCCTGCCTCAGATTCCCTGCCTCAGTTTCCCTGCATTAGATTCCCTTCATCTGATTCCCTGCCTCTGATTCCCCGCCTCTGATTCCCCACATCTGATTCCCCACCTCTGTCTCTACGCCTCTATTTTGCCTGCACTCTTTTCCCTCCACTCTTTCCGTGCCTCTCTTTCCCTCCCTCAATTTCAACAACTCTGTTTGATCTGTTCTGTGTAACTAATTTTCAACACAAAAGTTCCAACCACTATGTTTCGCCCATCTCTTTCGCTGCATCTATTGATGCAGCTATGTATACCCGCTTCTGTTTACCCGCCTGTTTCCCCACATCTCTTTCCCCACCTCTGATTCCACGCCTCTGATTCCCCGCCTCTGATTCCCCGCCTCTGATTCCCCGCCTCTGATTCACCGCCTCCCTTTCCGAGCAACTTTCCTGGCCTACGTTTCCCCACATCTCTTTCCCCACCTCTGATTCCCCGCCTCTGATTCCACGCCTCTGATTCCCCACTTCTGAATCCCCGCCTCTGATTCTCCGCCTCTGATACCCTGCCTCTGATAACTTTTTACTGATTCCCTGCCTCAGATTCCCTGCCTCCGATTCCCTGCCTCAGATTCCCTGCCTCAGATTCCCTGCCTCAGATTCCCTGCATCAGATTCCCTTCATCTGATTCCCCGCCTCTGATTCCCCACCTCTGTCTCTACGCCTCTATTTTGCCTGCACTCTTTCCCTTCCACTCTTTCTGTGCCTCTCTTTCCCTCCCTCAATTTCAACAACTCTGTTTGATCTGTTCTGTGTACCTAATTTTCAACACACAAGTTCCAACCACTATGTTTCGCCCATCTCTTTCGCTGCCTCTATTTATGCAGCTATGTTTACCCGCTTCTGTTTACCCGCCTGATTCCCCACATCTCTTTCCCCACCTCTGATTCCACGCCTCTGATTCCCCGCCTCTGATTCCCCGCCTCTGATTCCCCGCCTCTGATTCACCGCCTCCCTTTCCGCGCAACTTTCCTGGCCTACGTTTCCCCACATCTCTTTCCCCACCTCTGATTCCACGCCTCAGATTCGCCGCCTCTGATTTCCCGCCTCTGATCCCCTGCCTCTGATTCCCTGCCTCTGATTCCCCACCTCTGATTCCCCCCTCTGATTCCCCGCCTCTGATTCCCAGCCTCTGATTCCCCACCTCTGATTCCCCGCCTCTGATTCCCTGCCTGTCTTTCCCTGCCTCTATTTCCGTGCCTCTTTCTCTGCATCTCGTTTCCCACATCTCATTTCCCCCTTCTGATAACCCGCATCAGATTCCCTGCCACAGATTCCCTGCCTCAGATTCCCTGCCTCAGATTCCCTGCATCAGATTCCCTTCATCTGATTCCATGCCTCTGATTCCCCGCCTCTGATTCCCCACCTCTGATTCCCTGCCTCAGATTCCCTGCCTCTGATTCCCTGCCTCTGATTCCCTGCCTCTGATTTCCTGCATCCGATTGCCCGCCTCTGATTCTCCGCCTCTGATTCCCCGCCTCTGATTCCCCGCCTCTGATTCGCCGCCTCTGATTCCCCGCCTCTGATTTCCCACCTCTGATTCCCTGCCTCTGATAACCTGCCTCTGATTCCCTGCCTCTGATTCCCGGCCTCTGATTCCCCGTGTCTGATTCCCTGCCTCTGATTCCCCGCCTTGATTCCCCATCTCTGATTCACAACCTCTGATTCCCCACCTCTGATTCCCTATATTTGATTCCCCGCCTCTGTTTCCCCGCCTCTGATTCCCCGCCTCTGATTCCCCATATCTGATTCCCCGCCTCTGATTGCCCACCTCTGATTCCCCGCCTCTGATTCGCCAGCTCTGATTCCCCGCCTCTGATTCCCCGCATCTGATTCCCTGCCTCTGATTCCCCGCCTCTGATTCCCCATCTCTGATTCACCGCCTTTGATTCGCCACCTCTGATTCCCCATATCTGATTCCCCACCTCTGTTTCCCGGCCTCTGATTCCCCGCCTCTGATTCTCCATATCTCATTCCCCGCCTCTGAATCCCCATCTCTGATTCCCGGACTCTGATTCCCCACCTCTGATTCCCGGCCTCTTATTCCCAGCATCTGATTCCCGGCCTCTGATACCCGGCCTCTGATTCCCCGCTTCTGATTCTGATTCCCTGCCTCTGATTCCCCATCTCTGATTCAGCACATCTGATTCCCTGCCTCTGATTCCCCACCTCTGATTCCCCATATCTTATTCCCCGCCTCTGTTTCCCCGCCTCTGATTCCCCGCGTCTGTTTCCCTATATCTAATTCCCCACCTCTGATGCCCCAACTCTGATTCCCCGCCTCTGATTCCCCAGCTCTGATTCCCCGCCTCTGATTCCCCGCATCCGATTCCCCATATCTGATTCCCCGCCTCTGTTTCCCCGCCTCTGATTCCCCGCCTCTGTTTCCCCATATCTGATTCCCCGCCTCTGATTCCCAACTATGATTCCCCGCCTCTGATTCCCCAGCTCTGATTCCCTGCGTCTGATTCCCTGCGTTCTATTCCCTGCCTCTGATTCACCGCCTGTGATTCCCCATCACTGATTCACCACCTCTGATTCCCCACCTCTGATTCCCCATATCTAATTCCCCGCCTCTGTTTGCCCGCCTCTGATTCCCCGCCTCTGTTTCCCCATATCTGATTCCCCGTCTCTGAATCCCCAACTCTGATTCCCTGCCTCTGATTCCCCAGCTCTGATTCCCCGCCTTTGATTCCCCCCGTCTGATTCCCAGCCTCTGAATCCCCGTGTCTGATTTCCTGCCTCTGATTCCCTGCCTCTGATTCCCTGCCTCTGATTCCCCATCTCTGATTCCGCACATCCGATTCCCTGCCTCTGATTCCCCAACTCTGATTCCCCACCTCTGATTCCCCAGCTCTGATTCCCCGCCTCAGATTCCCCGCGTCTGATTCCCTGCCTCTGATTCCCCGCCTCTGATTCCCCATCTCTGATTCCCCTCCTCTGATTCCCCGTGTCTGATTCCCTGCCTCTGATTCCCCGCCTCTGAATCCCAGCCTCTGATTCCCCATATCTGATTCCCCGCCTCTGATTCCCTGCCTCTGATTCCCCAGCTCTGATTCCCCGCCTTTGATTCCCCCCGTCTGATTCCCAGCCTCTGAATCCCCGTGTCTGATTTCCTGCCTCTGATTCCCCGCCTCTGATTCCCCATCTCTGATTCACCGCCTCTGATTCCCCATCTCTGATTCCCCACCTCTGATTCCCCATATCTGATTCCCTGCCTCTGTTTCCCCGCCTCTGATTCCCCACCTCTGTATCCCCATATCTGATTCCCCGCCTCTGATTCCCCAACTCTAATACCCCGCCTCTGATTCCCCAGCTCTGATTCCCAGCCTCTGATACCCCGCATCTGATTCCCTGCCTCTGATTCCCCGCCTCTGATTCCAGGCCTCTGATTCCCAGCATCTGATTCCGGCCTCTGATTCCCGGCCTCTGATTCCCTGCTTCTGATTCTGATTCCCTGCCTCTGATTCCCCATCTCTGATTCCGCACATCTGATTCCTTGCCTCTGATTCCCCACCTCTGATTCCCCATATCTGATTCCCCACCTGGGTTTCCCCGCCTCTGATTCCCCGCCTCTGTTTCCCAATATCTAAGTCCCCGCCTCTGATTCCCCAAATCTGATTCCCCACCTCTGATTCCCCAGCTCTGATTCCCCGCCTCTGATTCCCCGCATCTGATTCCCTGCATCTGATTCCAAGCCTCTGATTCCCTGCCTCTGATTCCCAACCTCTGATTCCCCACCTCTGATTCCCCATATCTGATTCCCCGCCTCTGTTTCCCCGCCTCGGATTCCCCGCCTCTGTTTCCCCGTATCTGATTCCCGGCCTCTGATTCCCCGCCTCTGATTCCCCGCCTCTGATTCCCTGCCTCTGATTCCCCATCTCCGATTCCCCTCGTCTAATACCCCGCCTCTGATTCTCCGCCACTGATTCACCGCATCTGATTCCACGCCTCTGATTCCCCGCCTCTGATTCCCCGCCTCTGATTCCCCGCCTCTGATTCCCCGCCTCTGATTCCCCGCCTATGTTTACCCGCCTCTGATTCCCCGCCTCTGATTCCATGCCTCTGATTCCCCGCCTCTGATTCCCCGCCTCTAATTCCCCGCCTCTGATACCGCACCTCTGATGTCCCGCATCTGATTCCCTGCATCTGATTCCCCGCCTCAGATTCCCCGCCTCTGATTTCCCGGCTCTGATTCCCCGCCTCTGATTCCCCACCTATGTTTACCCGCCTCTGTTTACTCGCCTGTTTTCCCGCCTCTGGTTCCCCAACACAGATTCCCTGCCTCTGATTCCCTGCCTCTGATTCCCTGCCTCTGATTCCCTGCCTCTGATTCCCTGCATCTGATTGCCCGCCTCTGATTCCCCGCCTCTGATTCCCCGCCTCTTATTCCCCACCTCTGATTCCCCACTTCTGATTCCCCGCCTCTGATTCACCGCCTCTGTTTCCCCGCCTCTGATTCCCCACCTCTGATTCCCACATCTGATTCCCCACTTCTGATTCCCCGCCTCTGATTCCCCGCCTCTGATTCCACGCCTCTGATTCCCCGCCTCTGATTCCCCGCCTCTGATTCCCCGCCTCTGATTCCCCTCATCTAATACCCCACCTCTGATTCCCCGCCTCTGATTCCCCGCATCTGATTCCCCGCCTCTGATTCCCCGCCTCTGATTCACCGCCTCTGATTCCCCGCCTCTGATTCCCTGCCTCTGATTCCCCGCCTATGTTTACCCGCCTCTGTTTACCCGCCTGTTTCCCCGCCTCTGATTCCCCACCTCAGATTCCCTACCTCAGATTCCGTGACTCTGATTCCCTGCCTCTGATTCCCTGCCTCTGATTCCCTGCATCTGAATGCCCATCTCTGATTCTCAACCTCTGATACCCCGCCTCTGATTCCCCACCTCTGATTCCCCGCTTCTGATTCCCCGCCTCTGATTCCCCGCCTCTGATTCCCCGCCTCTGATTCCCCGCCTCTGATTCCCCACCTCTGATTCACTGCCTCCCTTTCCGCTCAACTTTCCTGGCCTACGTTTCCCCACATATCTTTCCCCGCCTCTGATTCCCTGCCTCTGATTCCCCGCCTTTGATTCCCCGCCTCTGATTCCCCACCACTGTCTCTACGCCTCTCTTTTGCCTGCAATGTTTCCCCTCCACTCTTTCCGTGCCTCTCTTTCCCTCCCTCAATTTCAACAACTCTGTTTGATCTGTTCTGTGTAACTCATTTTCAACATACAAGTTCCAACCACTATGTTTCGCCCATCTCTTTCGCCGCCTCTATTTATGCACCTATCTTTACCCGCTTCTGTTTACCCGCCTGTTTCCCCACATCTCTTTCCCCACCTCTGATTCCACGCCTCTGATTCGCCGCCTCTGATTGCCCCCCTCTGATTCCCTGCCTCTGATTCCCCGCCTCTGATTCCCCGCCTCTGATTCACCGCCTCCCTTTCCGTGCATCTTTCCTGGCCTACGTTTCCCCACATCTCTTTCCCCACCTCTGATTCCACGCCTCAGATTCGCCGTCTCTGATTTCCCGCCTCTGATTCCCTGCCTCTGATTCCCCGCCTCTGATTCCCCGCCTCTGATTCCCCCCTCTGATTCCCCGCCTTTGATTCCCCGCCTCTGATTCCCCACCTCTGATTCCCCGCCTCTGATTCCCTGCCTCTCTTTCCCTGCCTCTATTTCCGTGCCTCTTTCTCTGCATCTCGTTTCCCAAATCTCATTTCCCCCTTCTGATAACCCTCATCAGATTCCCTGCCACAGATTCCCTGCCTCAGATTCCCTGCCTCAGATTCCCTGCATCAGAGTCCCTTCATCTGATTCCCTGCCTCTGATTCCCCGCCTCTGATTCCCCACCTCTGATTCCCTGCCTCAGATTCCCTGCCTCTGATTCCCTGCCTCTGATTCCCTGCCTCTGATTTCCTGCATCTGATTGCCCGCCTATGATTCTCCGCCTCTGATTCCCCGCCTCTGATTCCCCACCTCTCATTCTCCGCCTCTGATTCCACGCCTCTGATTCCCCGCATCTGATTCCCTGCCTCTGATAACCTGCCTCTGATTCCCTGCCTCTGATTCCCTGCCTCTGAGTCCCCACCTCTGATTCCCCGCGTCCGATTCCGCACCCATGTTTCACCGCCTCTGTTGCTATGCTTCTGATTTCCCGGCTCAGATTCACCGGCTCTGATTCCGCACCTCTGATTCCACGCCTCTCTTTCTGTGTCTCTGATTCCCCGCCTCTGATTCCACGCCTCTGATTACCCGCCTCTGATACCCTGCCTCTTTTTCCCTGCCTCTATTTCCGTGCCTCTTTCTCTGCATCTCGTTTCCCACATCTCATTTCCCCCTTCTGATAACCCGCATCAGATTTTCTGCCACAGATTCCCTGCCTCAGATTCCCTGCCTAAGATTCCCTGCATCAGATTCCCTTCATCTGATTCCCTGCCTCTGATTCCCCACCTCTGATTCCCCACTTCTGATTCCCCGCCTCTGATTCCCTGACTCTGATTCCCCGCCTCTGATTCCACGCCTCTGATTCCCCGCCTCTGATACCCTGCCTCTGATTCCCCGCCTCTGATTCCCCTCCTCTGATACCCCGCTTCTGATTCCCCACCTCTGATTCCCCGCATCTGATTCCCCGCATCTGATTCCCCGCCTCTGATTCCCCGCCTCTGATTCCCCGCCTCTGATTCCCCGCCTCTGATTCCCCGCCTCTGATTCCCCGCCTATGTTTACCCGCCTCTGTTTACCCGCCTGTTTCCCCGCCTCATATTCCCTGCCTCAGATTCCCTGCATCAGATTCCCTTCATCTGATTCCCTGCCTCTGATTCCCTGCCTCTGATTCCCCGCCTCTGATTCCCCGCCTCTGATTCCCCACCTCAGATTCCCCCCTCTGATTCCCCGCCTCTGATTCCCCGCCTCTGATTACCCGCCTCTGAATCCCCCCTCTGATTCCCCGCCTCTGATTCCCCGCCTCTGATTCCCCACATCAGATTCCCTGCCTCCGATTCCCTGCCTCAGATTCCCTGCCTCAGATTCCCTGCATCAGATTCCCTTCATCTGATTCCCTGCCTCTGATTCCCCGCCTCTGATTCCCCGCCACTTATTCGCCACCTCTGTCTCTACGCCACTATTTTGCCTGCACTCTTTCCCATCAACTCTTTCCGTGCCTCTCTTTCCCTCCCTCAATTTCAACAACTCTGTTTGATCTGTTCTGTGTAACTCATTTTCAACATACAAGTTCCAACCACTATGTTTCGCCCATCTCTTTCGCCGCCTCTATTTATGCACCTATGTTTACCCGCTTCTGTTTACCCGCCTGTTTCCCCACATCTCTTTCCACACCTCTGATTCCACGCCTCTGATTCGCCGCCTCTGATTGCCCCCCTCTGATTCCCTGCCTCTGATTCCCCGCCTCTAATTCGCCGCCTCTGATTCACCGCCTCCCTTTCCGCGCAACTTTCCTGGCCTACGTTTCCCCACATCTCTTTCCCCACCTCTGATTCCACGCCCCAGATTCGCCGTCTCTGATTTCCCGCCTCTGATTCCCTGCCTCTGATTCCCCGCCTCTGATTCCCTGCCTCTGATTCCCCCCTCTGATTCCCCGCCTCTGATTCCCCACCTCTGATTCCCCGCCTCTGATTCCCTGCCTCTCTTTCCCTGCCTCTATTTCCGTGCCTCTTTCTCTGCATCTCGTTTCCCAAATCTCATTTCCCCCTTCTGATAACCCTCATCAGATTCCCTGCCACAGATTCCCTGCCTCAGATTCCCTGCCTCAGATTCCCTGCATCAGATTCCCTTCATCTGATTCCCTGCCTCTGATTCCCTGCCTCTGATTCCCCGCCTCTGATTCCCCACCTCTGACTCCCTGCCTCAGATTCCCTGCCTCTGATTCCCTGCCTCTGATTCCCTGCCTCTGATTTCCTGCATCTGATTGCCCGCCTATGATTCTCCGCCTCTGATTCCCCGCCTCTGATTCCCCGCCTCTGATTCCCCGCCTCTGATTCCCTGCCTCAGATTCCCTGCCTCTGATTCCCTGCCTCTGATTCCCTGCCTCTGATTTCCTGCATCTGATTGCCCGCCTATGATTCTCCGCCTCTGATTCCCCGCCTCTGATTCCCCGCCTCTGATTCCCCGCCTCTGATTCCCCGCTTCTGATTCCCCGCATCAGATTCCCTGCCTCTGATAACCTGCCTCTGATTCCCTGCCTCTGATTCCCTGCCTCTGAGTCCCCACCTCTGATTCCCCGCATCCTATTCCGCACCCATGTTTCACCGCCTTGTTGCTATGCTTCTGATTTCCCGGCTCAGATTCACCGGCTCTGATTCCGCACCTCTGATTCCACGCCTCTCTTTCTGTGTCTCTGATTCCACGCCTCTGATTCCACGCCTCTGATTACCCGCATCTGATACCCTGCCTCTCTTTCCCTGCCTCTATTTCCGTGCCTCTTTCTCTGCATCTCGTTTCCCACATCTCATTTCCCCCTTCTGATAACCCGCATCAGATTTTCTGCCACAGATTCCCTGCCTCAGATTCCCTGCCTCAGATTCCCTGCATCAGATTCCCTGCCTCAGATTCCCTGCATCTGATTGCCCGCCTCTGATTCCCTGCCTCTGATTCCCTGCCTCTGATTCCCTGCATCTGATTGCCCGCCTCTGATTCCCTGCCTCTGATTCCCCGCCTCTGATTCCCCACCTCTGATTCCCCGCCTCTGATTCCCCACCTCTGATTCCCCACTTCTGATTCCCCGCCTCTGATTCCCCGCCTCTGATTCCCCGCCTCTGATTCCCCGCCTCTGTTTCCCCACCTCTGATTCACTGCCTCCATTTCCGCTCAACTTTCCTGGCCTACGTTTCCCCACATATCATTCCCTGCCTCTGAATTCCCGCCTCTGATTCCACGCCTCTGATTCCCCGCCTCTGATTCCCCACCTCTTATTCCCCGCCTCTGATTCCCCTCCTCTGATACCCCGCTTCTGATTCCCCACCTCTGATTCCCCGCATCTGATTCCCCGCATCTGATTCCCCGCCTCTGATTCCCCGCCTCTGATTCCCCGCCTCTGATTCCCCGCCTCTGATTCCCCGCCTCTGATTCCCCGCCTCTGATTCCCCGCCTCTGTTTACCCGCCTGTTTCCCCGCCTCAGATTCCCTGCCTCAGATTCACTGCATCAGATTCCCTTCATCTGATTCCCTGCCTCTGATTCCCCGCCTCTGTTTACCCGACTGTTTCCCCGCCTCTGATTCACCACCTCATATTCGCCATCTCAGGTTCCCTGCCTCAGATTCCCTGCCTCAGATTCCCTGCATCAGATTCCCTTCATTTGATTCCCTGCGTCTGATTCCCTGCCTCTGATTCCCTGCATCTGATTGCCCGCCTCTGATTCCCCGCCTCTGATTCCCCGCCTCTGATTCCCCACCTCTGATTCCCCACTTCTGATTCCCCGCCACTGATTCCCCGCCTCTGATTCCCCGCCTCTGATTCACCGCCTCTGATTCCCCGCCTCTGATTCCCCACCTCTGATTCCCCACTTCTGATTGCCCGCCTCTGATTCCACGCCTCTGATTCCCCGCCTCTGATTCCCCACCTCTGATTCCCCACTTCTGATTCCCCACCTCTGATTCCCCGCCTCTGATTCCACGCCTCTGATTCCCCACTTCTGAATCCCCGCCTCTGATTCTCCGCCTCTGATACCCTGCCTCTGATAACTTTTTACTGATTCCCTGCCTCAGATTCCCTGCCTCCGATTCCCTGCCTCAGATTCCCTGCCTCAGATTCCCTGCCTCAGATTCCCTGCATCAGATTCCCTTCATCTGATTCCCCGCCTCTGATTCCCCACCTCTGTCTCTACGCCTCTATTTTGCCTGCACTCTTTCCCTTCCACTCTTTCTGTGCCTCTCTTTCCCTCCCTCAATTTCAACAACTCTGTTTGATCTGTTCTGTGTACCTAATTTTCAACACACAAGTTCCAACCACTATGTTTCGCCCATCTCTTTCGCTGCCTCTATTTATGCAGCTATGTTTACCCGCTTCTGTTTACCCGCCTGATTCCCCACATCTCTTTCCCCACCTCTGATTCCACGCCTCTGATTCCCCGCCTCTGATTCCCCGCCTCTGATTCCCCGCCTCTGATTCACCGCCTCCCTTTCCGCGCAACTTTCCTGGCCTAGGTTTCCCCACATCTCTTTCCCCACCTCTGATTCCACGCCTCAGATTCGCCGCCTCTGATTTCCCGCCTCTGATCCCCTGCCTCTGATTCCCTGCCTCTGATTCCCCACCTCTGATTCCCCCCTCTGATTCCCCGCCTCTGATTCCCAGCCTCTGATTCCCCACCTCTGATTCCCCGCCTCTGATTCCCTGCCTGTCTTTCCCTGCCTCTATTTCCGTGCCTCTTTCTCTGCATCTCGTTTCCCACATCTCATTTCCCCCTTCTGATAACCCGCATCAGATTCCCTGCCACAGATTCCCTGCCTCAGATTCCCTGCCTCAGATTCCCTGCATCAGATTCCCTTCATCTGATTCCATGCCTCTGATTCCCCGCCTCTGATTCCCCACCTCTGATTCCCTGCCTCAGATTCCCTGCCTCTGATTCCCTGCCTCTGATTCCCTGCCTCTGATTTCCTGCATCCGATTGCCCGCCTCTGATTCTCCGCCTCTGATTCCCCGCCTCTGATTCCCCGCCTCTGATTCGCCGCCTCTGATTCCCCGCCTCTGATTTCCAACCTCTGATTCCCTGCCTCTGATAACCTGCCTCTGATTCCCTGCCTCTGATTCCCGGCCTCTGAGTCCCCACCTCTGATACCCCGTGTCCGATTCCGCACCCATGTTTCACCACCTCTGTTGCTCTGCTTCTGATTTCCCGGCTCAGATTCACCGGCTCTGATTCCGCACCTCTGATTCCACGCCTCTCTTTCTGTGTCTCTGATTCCCCGCCTCTGATTCCACGCCTCTGATTACCCGCCTCTGATACCCTGCCTCTCTTTCCCTGCCTCTATTTCCGTGCCTCTTTCTCTGCATCTCGTTTCCCACATCTCATTTCCCCCTTCTGATAACCCGCATCAGATTCCCTGCCACAGATTCCCTGCCTCAGATACCCTGCCTCAGATTCCCTGCATCAGATTCCCTTCATCTGATTCCCTGCCTCTGATTCCCCACGGCTGATTCCCTGCCTCTGATTCCCCGCCTCTGTTTACCCGACTGTTTCCCCGCCTCTGATTCACTACCTCATATTCGCCATCTCAGGTTCCCTGCCTCTGATTCCCTGCCTCTGATTCCCTGCCTCTGATTCCCTGCATCTGATTGCCCGCCTCTGATACCCTGCCTCTGATACCCCGCCTCTGATACCCCGCCTCTGATTCCCAGCCTCTGATTTCCCACCTCAGATTCCCCACTTCTGATTCCCCGCCTCTGATTCCCCGTCTCTGATTCCACGCCTCTGATTCCCCGCCTCTGATTCCGCGCCTCTGATTCCCCGCCTCTGATACCCCGCCTCTGATTCCCCGCCTCTGATTCCCTGCATCTGATTCCCCGCCTCAGATTCCCCGCCTCTTATTCCCCGACTCTGATTCCCCGACTCTGATTCCCCGCCTCTGATTCCCCGCCTCTGATTCCCCGCCTATGTTTACCCGCCTCTGTTTACCCGCCTGTTTTCCCACCTCTGATTGCCCACCTCAGATTCCCTGCCTCAGATTCCCTGCCTCAGATTCCCTGCCTCAGATTCCCTGCCTCTGATTCCCTGCCTCTGATTCCCTGCATCTGATTGCCCGCCTCTGATTAACTGCCTCTGATTCCCCGCCTCTGATTACCCACCTCTGATTCCCCACTTCTGATTCCCCGCCTCTGATTCCCCGCGTCTGATTCCCCGCCTCTGATTCACCTCCTCTGATTCCCCGCCTCTGATTCCCCGCCTCTGATTCCCCACCTCTGATTGCCCCGCCTCTGATTCGCTGATTCAGATTCCCCGGCTCTGATTCCCCACCTCTGATTCCCCACTTCTGATTCCCCACCTCTGATTCCCCGCCTCTGATTGCATGCCTCTGATTCCCCGCCTCTGATTCCCCGCCTCTGATTCCCCGCCTCTGATTCCCCTCCTCTGATACCCCGCCTCTGATTCCCCACCTCTGATTCCCCGCATCTAATTCCCGCCTCTGATTCCCCGCCTCTGATTCCCTGCCTCTGATTCCCCACCTCTGATTCCGCGCCTGTGATTCCCCGCATATGTTTACCCGCCTCTGTTTACCCACCTGTTTCCCCGCCTCTGATTCCCCACCTCAGATTCCCTGCCTCAGATTCCCTGCCTCTGATTCCCTGCCTCTGATTCCGTGCCTCTGATTCCCTGCATCTGATTGCCCGCCTCAGATTCTCCGCCTCTGATTCTCCGCCTCTGATTCCCCGCCTCTGATTCCCAACCTCTGATTCCCCGCTTCTGATTCCCCGCCTCTGATTCCCCGCCTCTGATTCCCCGCCTCTGATTCCCCGCCTCTGATTCCCCACCTCTGATTCAATGCCTCCCTTTCCGCTCAACTTTCCTGGCCTACTTTTCCCCACATATCTTTCCCCGCCTCTGATTTCCCGCCTCTGATTCCACGCCTCTGAATCCCCGCCTATGTTTACTCGCCTCTGTTTAACCGCCTGTTTTCCCGCCTCTGATTCCCCACCACAGATTCCCTGCCTCAGATTCCCTGCCTCAGATTCCCTGCATCAGATTCCCTTCATTTGATTCCCTGCGTCTGGTTCCCTGCCTCTGATTCCCGGCCTCTGATTCCCTGCATCTGATTGCCCGCCTCTGATTCCCCGCCTCTGATTCCCCACCTCTGATTCCCCACTTCTGATTCCCCGCCTCTGACTCCCCGCCTCTGATTCCCCGCATCTGATTCACCGCCTCTGATTCCCCGCCTCTGATTCCCCGCCTCTGATTCCCCACTTCTGATTGCCCGCCTCTGATTCCACGCCTCTGATTCCCCGCCTCTGATTCCCCACCTCTGATTCCCCACTTCTGATTCCCCACCTCTGATTCCCCGCCTCTGATTCCACGCCTCTGATTCCCCACCTCTGATTCCCCACTTCTGATTCCCCACCTCTGATTCTCCGCCTCTGATACCCTGCCTCTGATAACTTTTTACTGATTCCCTGCTTCAGATTCCCTGCCTCCGATTCCCTGCCTCAGATTCCCTGCCTCAGTTTCCCTGCATTAGATTCCCTTCATCTGATTCCCTGCCTCTGATTCCCCGCCTCTGATTCCCCACATCTGAT
The DNA here is from genome assembly GCF_036971445.1 of Narcine bancroftii. Classification (NCBI taxonomy): domain Eukaryota; kingdom Metazoa; phylum Chordata; class Chondrichthyes; order Torpediniformes; family Narcinidae; genus Narcine; species Narcine bancroftii. Next base: position 272,198,618 of record NC_091470.1, read on the forward strand.
TCCCCACCTCTGTCTCTACGCCTCTATTTTGCCTGCACTCTTTTCCCTCCACTCTTTCCGTGCCTCTCTTTCCCTCCCTCAATTTCAACAACTCTGTTTGATCTGTTCTGTGTAACTAATTTTCAACACAAAAGTTCCAACCACTATGTTTCGCCCATCTCTTTCGCTGCATCTATTGATGCAGCTATGTATACCCGCTTCTGTTTACCCGCCTGTTTCCCCACATCTCTTTCCCCACCTCTGATTCCACGCCTCTGATTCCCCGCCTCTGATTCCCCGCCTCTGATTCCCCGCCTCTGATTCACCGCCTCCCTTTCCGAGCAACTTTCCTGGCCTACGTTTCCCCACATCTCTTTCCCCACCTCTGATTCCACGCCTCAGATTCGCCGCCTCTGATTTCCTGCCTCTGATTCCCTGCCTCTGATTCCCCGCCTCTGATTCCCCACCTCTGATTCCCCTCTCTGATTTCCCGCCTCTGATTCCCCGCCTCTGATTCCACGCCTCTGATTACCTGCCTCTGATACCCTGCCTCTCTTTCCCTGCCTCTATTTCCGTGCCTCTTTCTCTGCATCTCGTTTCCCACACCTCATTTCCCCCTTCTGATAACCCGCATCAGATTCCCTGCCACAGATTCCCTGCCTCAGATACCCTGCCTCAGATTCCCTGCATCAGATTCCCTTCATCTGATTCCCTTCCTCTGATTCCCCGCGGCTGATTCCCTGCCTCTGATTCCCTGCCTCTGATACCCTGCCTCAGATTCCCTGCATCAGATTCCCTTCATCTGATTCCCTGCCTCTGATTCCCCACGGCTGATTCCCTGCCTCTGATTCCCCGCCTCTGTTTACCCGACTGTTTCCCCGCCTCTGATTCACTACCTCATATTCGCCATCTCAGGTTCCCTGCCTCTGATTCCCTGCCTCTGATTCCCTGCCTCTGATTCCCTGCATCTGATTGCCCGCCTCTGATACCCTGCTTCTGATTCCCCGCCTCTGATACCCCGCCTCTGATTCCCAGCCTCTGATTTCCCACCTCAGATTCCCCACTTCTGATTCCCCGCCTCTGATTCCCCGTCTCTGATTCCACGCCTCTGATTCCCCGCCTCTGATTCCGCGCCTCTGATTCCCCGCCTCTGATACCCCGCCTCTGATTCCCCGCCTCTGATTCCCTGCATCTGATTCCCCGCCTCAGATTCCCCGCCTCTTATTCCCCGACTCTGATTCCCCGCCTCTGATTCCCCGCCTCTGATTCCCCGCCTCTGATTCCCCGCCTATGTTTACCCGCCTCTGTTTACCCGCCTGTTTTCCCACCTCTGATTGCCCACCTCAGATTCTCTGCCTCAGATTCCCTGCCTCAGATTCCCTGCCTCTGATTCCCTGCCTCTGATTCCCTGCATCTGATTGCCCGCCTCTGATTACCTGCCTCTGATTCCCCGCCTCTGATTCCCCACCTCTGATTCCCCACTTCTGATTCCCCGCCTCTGATTCCCCGCGTCTGATTCCCCGCCTCTGATTCACCTCCTCTGATTCCCCGCCTCTGATTCCCCGCCTCTGATTCCCCACCTCTGATTGCCCCGCCTCTGATTCGCTGATTCAGTTTCCCCGGCTCTGATTCCCCACCTCTGATTCCCCACTTCTGATTCCCCACCTCTGATTCCCCGCCTCTGATTGCACGCCTCTGATTCCCCGCCTCTGATTCCCCGCCTCTGATTCCCCGCCTCTGATTCCCCTCCTCTGATACCCCGCCTCTGATTCCCCACCTCTGATTCCCCGCATCTAATTCCCCGCCTCTGATTCCCCGCCTCTGATTCCCTGCCTCTGATTCCCCACCTCTGATTCCGCGCCTGTGATTCCCCGCCTATGTTTACCCGCCTCTGTTTACCCACCTGTTTCCCCGCCTCTGATTCCCCACCTCAGATTCCCTGCCTCAGATTCCCTGCCTCTGATTCCCTGCCTCTGATTCCCTGCCTCTGATTCCCTGCATCTGATTGCCCGCCTCTGATTCTCCGCCTCTGATTCCCCGCCTCTGATTCCCAACCTCTGATTCCCCGCTTCTGATTCCCTGCCTCTGATTCCCCGCCTCTGATTCCCCGCCTCTGATTCCCCGCCTCTGATTCAATGCCTCCCTTTCCGCTCAACTTTCCTGGCCTACTTTTCCCCACATATCTTTCCCCGCCTCTGATTTCCCGCCTCTGATTCCACGCCTCTGAATCCCCGCCTAAGTTTACCCGCCTCTGTTTAACCGCCTGTTTTCCAGCCTCTGATTCCCCACCACAGATTCCCTGCCTCAGATTCCCTGCCTCAGATTCCCTGCATCAGATTCCCTTCATTTGATTCCCTGCGTCTGGTTCCCTGCCTCTGATTCCCGGCCTCTGATTCCCTGCATCTGATTGCCCGCCTCTGATTCCCCGCCTCTGATTCCCCACCTCTGATTCCCCACTTCTGATTCCCCGCCTCTGATTCCCCGCCTCTGATTCCCCGCATCTGATTCACCGCCTCTGATTCCCCGCCTCTGATTCCCCGCCTCTGATTCCCCACTTCTGATTGCCCGCCTCTGATCCCACGCCTCTGATTCCCCGCCTCTGATTCCCCACCTCTGATTCCCCACTTCTGATTCCCCACCTCTGATTCCCCGCCTCTGATTCCACGCCTCTGATTCCCCACCTCTTATTCCCCACTTCTGATTCCCCACCTCTGATTCTCCGCCTCTGATACCCTGCCTCTGATAACTTTTTACTGATTCCCTGCTTCATATTCCCTGCCTCCGATTCCCTGCCTCAGATTCCCTGCCTCAGTTTCCCTGCATTAGATTCCCTTCATCTGATTCCCTGCCTCTGATTCCCCGCCTCTGATTCCCCACATCTGATTCCCCACCTCTGTCTCTACGCCTCTATTTTGCCTGCACTCTTTCCCCTCCACTCTTTCCGTGCCTCTCTTTCCCTCCTTCAATTTCAACAACTCTGTTTGATCTGTTCTGTGTAACTAATTTTCAACACAAAAGTTCCAACCACTATGTTTCGCCCATCTCTTTCGCTGCATCTATTGATGCAGCTATGTTTACCCGCTTCTGTTTACCCGCCTGTTTCCCCACATCTCTTTCCCCACCTCTGATTCCACGCCTCTGATTCCCCACCTCTGATTCCCCGCCTCTGATTCCCCGCCTCTGATTCACCGCCTCCCTTTCCGAGCAACTTTCCTGGCCTACGTTTCCCCACATCTCTTTCCCCACCTCTGATTCCACGCCTCAGATTCGCCGCCTCTGATTTCCTGCCTCTGATTCCCTGCCTCTGATTCCCTGCCTCTGATTCCCCACCTCTGATTCCCCTCTCTGATTTCCCGCCTCTGATTCCCCGCCTCTGATTCCACGCCTCTGATTACCCGCCTCTGATACCCTGCCTCTCTTTCCCTGCCTCTATTTCCGTGCCTCTTTCTCTGCATCTCGTTTCCCACATCTCATTTCCCCCTTCTGATAACCCGCATCAGATTCCCTGCCACAGATTCCCTGCCTCAGATTCCCTGCCTCAGATTCCCTGCATCAGATTCCCTTCATCTGATTCCCTGCCTCTGATTCCCCGCCTCTGATTCCCTGCATCTGATTCCCAGCCTCTGTTTACCCGCCTGTTTCCCCGCCTCTGATTCACCACCTCATATTCGCCACCTCAGGTTCCCTGCCTCTGATTCCCTGCCTCTGATTCCCATCCTCTGATTCCCTGCATCTGATTGCCCGCCTCTGATACCCTGCCTCTGATTCCCCGCCTCTGATTCCCCGCCTCTGATTCCCCGCCTCTGATTTCCCACCTCTGATTCCCCACTTCTGATTCCCCGCCTCTGATTCCCCGTCTGTGATTCCACGCCTCTGATACCCCGCCTCTGATTCCGCGCCTCTGATTCCCCGCCTCTGATACCCCGCCTCTGATTCCCCGCCTCTGATTCCCTGCATCTGATTCCCCGCCTCAGATTCCCCACCTCTGATTCCCCGACTCTGATTCCCCGCCTCTGATTCCCCGCCTCTGATTCCCCGCCTATGTTTACCCGCCTCTGTTTGCCCGCCTGTTTTCCCGCCTCTGATTGCCCTCCTCAGATTCCCTGCCTCAGATTCCCTGCCTCAGATTCCCTGCCTCTGATTCCCTGCTTCTGATTCCCTGCATTTGATTGCCCGCCTCTGATTACCTGCCTCTGATTCCCCGCCTCTGATTCCCCACCTCTGATTCCCCACTTCTGATTCCCCGCCTCTGATTCCCCGCGTCTGATTCCCCGCCTCTGATTCACCGCCTCTGATTCCCCGCCTCTGATTCCCCGCCTCTGATTCCCCACCTCTGATTGCCCCGCCTCTGATTCGCTGATTCTGATTCCCCGCCTCTGATTCCCCACCTCTGATTCCCCACTTCTGATTCCCCGCCTCTGATTCCCCGCCTCTGATTCCACGCCTCTGATTCCCCGCCTCTGATTCCCCGCCTCTGATTCCACGCCTCTGATTCCCCTCCTCTGATACCCAGCCTCTGATTCCCCACCTCTGATTCCCCGCATCTGATTCCCCGCCTCTGATTCCCCGCCTCTGATTCCCTGCCTCTGATTCCCCGCCTCTGTTTCCGCGCCTCTGATTCCCCGCCTATGTTTACCCACCTCTGTTTACCCACCTGTTTCCCCGCCTCTGATTCTCCGCCTCTGATTCCCCGCCTCTGATTCCCCACCTCTGATTCCCCACTTCTGATTCCCCGCCTCTGATTCCCCGCCTCTGATTCCCCGCCTCTGATTCCCCGCCTCTGATTCCCCACCTCTGATTCACTGCCTCACTTTCTGCTCAACTTTCCTGGCCTACTTTTCCCCACATATCTTTCCCCGCCTCTGATTTCCCGCCTCTGATTCCACGCCTCTGATTCCCCGCCTATGTTTACCCGCCTCTGTTTACCCGCCTGTTTTCCCGCCCCTGATTCCCCACCACAGATTCCCTGCCTGAGATTCCCTGCCTCAGATTCCCTGCATCAGATTCCCTTCATTTGATTCCCTGCGTCTGATTCCCTGCCTCTGATTCCCTGCATCTGATTGCCCGCCTCTGATTCCCCGCCTCTGATTCCCCGCCTCTGATTCCCCACCTCTGATTCCCCACTTCTGATTTCCCGCCTCTGATTCCCCGCCTCTGATTCCCCGCCTCTGATTCACCGCCTCTGATTCCCCACCTCTGATTCCACGCCTCTGATTACCTGCCTCTGATACCCTGCCTCTCTTTCCCTGCCTCTATTTCCGTGCCTCTTTCTCTGCATCTCGTTTCCAACATCTCATTTCCCCCTTCTGATAACCCGCATCAGATTCCCTGCCTCCGATTCCCTGCCTCAGATTCCCTGCCTCAGATTCCCTGCATTAGATTCCCTTCATCTGATTCCCTGCCTCTGATTCCCCGCCTCTGATTCCCCGCCACTGATTCGCCACCTCTGTCTCTACGCCTCTATTTTGCCTGCACTCTTTCCCCTCCACTCTTTCTGTGCCTCTCTTTCCCTCCCTCAATTTCAACAACTCTGTTTGATCTGTTCTGTGTACCTAATTTTCAACACACAAGTTCCAACCACTATGTTTCGCCCATCTCTTTCGCTGCCTCTATTTATGCAGCTATGTTTACCCGCTTCTGTTTACCCGCCTGTTTCCCCACATCTCTTTCCCCACCTCTGATTCCACGCCTCTGATTCCCCGCCTCTGATTCCCCGCCTCTGATTCCCCGCCTCTGATTCACCGCCTCCCTTTCCGCGCAACTTTCCTGGCCTACGTTTCCCCACATCTCTTTCCCCACCTCTGATTCCACGCCTCAGATTCGCCGCCTCTGATTTCCCGCCTCTGATTCCCTGCCTCTGATTCCCTGCCTCTGATTCCCTGCATCAGATTCCCTTCATCTGATTCCCTGCCTCTGATTCCCCGCCTCTGATTCCCCACCTCTGATTCCCTGCCTCAGATTCCCTGCCTCTGATTCCCTGCCTCTGATTCCCTGCCTCTGATTTCCTGCATCTGATTGCCCGCCTCTGATTCTCCGCCTCTGATTCCCCGCCTCTGACTCCCCGCCTCTGATTCGCCGCCTCTGATTCCCCGCCTCTGATTTCCCACCTCTGATTCCCTGCCTCTGATAACCTGCCTCTGATTCCCGGCCTCTTAGTCCCCACCTCTGATTCCCCGTGTCCGATTCCGCACCCATGTTTCACCACCTCTGTTGCTCTGCTTCTGATTTCCCGGCTCAGATTCACCGGCTCTGATTCCGCACCTCTGATTCCACGCCTCTCTTTCTGTGTCTCTGATTCCCCGCCTCTGATTCCATGCCTCTGATTACCCGCCTCTGATACCCTGCCTCTCTTTCCCTGCCTCTATTTCCGTGCCTCTTTCTCTGCATCTCGTTTCCCACATCTCATTTCCCCCTTCTGATAACCCGCATCAGATTCCCTGCCACAGATTCCCTGCCTCAGATACCCTGCCTCAGATTCCCTGCGTCAGATTCCCTTCATCTGATTCCCTGCCTCTGATTCCCCACTGCTGATTCCCTGCCTCTGATTCCCCGCCTCTGTTTACCCAACTGTTTCCCCGCCTCTGATTCACCACCTCATATTCGCCATCTCAGGTTCCCTGCCTCTGATTCCCTGCCACTGATTCCATGCATCTGATTGCCCGCCTCTGATACCCTGCCTCTGATTCCCCGCCTCTGATTCCCCGCCTCTGATTCCCAGCCTCTGATTTGCCACCTCTGATTCCCCACTTCTGATTCCCCGCCTCTGATTCCCCGTCTCTGATTCCACGCCTCTGATTCCCCGCCTCTGATTCCGCGCCTCTGATTCCCCGCCTCTGATACCCCGCCTCTGATTCCCCGCCTCTGATTCCCTGCATCTGATTCCCCGCCTCAGATTCCCCGCCTCTGATTCCCTGACTCTGATTCCCCGCCTCTGATTCCCCGCCTCTGATTCCCCGCCTCTGATTCCCCGCCTATGTTTACCCGCCTCTGTTTACCCGCCTGTTTTCCCGCCTCTGATTGCCCACCTCAGATTCCCTGCCTCAGATTCCCTGCCTCAGATTCCCTGCCTCTGATTCCCTGCCTCTGATTCCCTGCATCTGATTGCCCGCCTCTGATTACCTGCCTCTGATTGCCCGCCTCTGATTCTCCACTTCTGATTCCCCACTTCTGATTCCCCGCCTCTGATTCCCCGCGTCTGATTCCCCGCCTCTGATTCACCTCCTCTGCTTCCCCGCCTCTGATTCCCCGCCTCTGATTCCCCACCTCTGATTGCCCCGCCTCTGATTCGCTGATTCTGATTCCCCGGCTCTGATTCCCCACCTCTGATTCCCCACTTCTGATTCCCCACCTCTGATTCCCCGCCTCTGATTGCACGCCTCTGATTCCCCGCCTCTGATTCCCCGCATCTGATTCCCCGCCTCTGATTCCCCTCCTCTGATACCCCGCCTCTGATTCCCCACCTCTGATTCCCCGCATCTGATTCCCCGCCTCTGATTCCCCGCCTCTGATTCCCTGCCTCTGATTCCCCACCTCTGATTCCGCGCCTCTGATTCCCCGCCTATGTTTACCCGCCTCTGTTTACCCACCTGTTTCCCCGCCTCTGATTCCCCACCTCATATTCCCTGCCTCAGATTCCCTGCCTCTGATTCCCTGCCTCTGATTCCCTGCCTCTGATTCCCAACCTCTGATTCCCCGCTTCTGATTCCCTGCCTCTGATTCCCCGCCTCTGATTCCCCGCCTCTGATTCCCCACCTCTGATTCAATGCCTCCCTTTCCGCTCAACTTTCCTGGCCTACTTTTCCCCACATATCTTTCCCCGCCTCTGATTTCCCGCCTCTGATTCCACGCCTCTGAATCCCCGCCTATGTTTACCCGCCTCTGTTTAACCGCCTGTTTTCCCGCCTCTGATTCCCCACCACAGATTCCCTGCCTCAGATTCCCTGCCTCAGATTCCCTGCATCAGATTCCCTGCATCTGATTGCCCGCCTCTGATTCCCCGCCTCTGATTCCCCACCTCTGATTCCCCACTTCTGATTCCCCGCCTCTGATACCCCGCCTCTGATTCCCCGCCTCTGATTCACCGCCTCTGATTCCCCGCCTCTGATTCCCCGCCTCTGATTCCCCACTTCTGATTGCCCGCCTCTGATTCCACGCCTCTGATTCCCCGCCTCTGATTCCCCACCTCTGATTCCCCACTTCTGATTCCCCACCTCTGATTCCCCGCCTCTGATTCCACGCCTCTGATTCCCCACCTCTGATTCCCCACTTCTGATTCCCCACCTCTGATTCTCCGCCTCTGATACCCTGCTTCTGATTACTTTTTACTGATTCCCTGCCTCAGATTCCCTGCCTCCGATTCCCTGCCTCAGATTCCCTGCCTCAGTTTCCCTGCATTAGATTCCCTTCATCTGATTCCCTGCCTCTGATTCCCCGCCTCTGATTCCCCGCATCTGATTCCCCACCTCTGTCTCTACGCCTCTATTTTGCCTGCACTCTTTCCCCTCCACTCTTTCCGTGCCTCTCTTTCCCTCCCTCAATTTCAACAACTCTGTTTGATCTGTTCTGTGTAACTAATTTTCAACACAAAAGTTCCAACCACTATGTTTCGCCCATCTCTTTCGCTGCATCTATTGATGCAGCTATGTTTACCCGCTTCTGTTTACCCACCTGTTTCCCCACATCTCTTTCCCCACCTCTGATTCCAAGCCTCTGATTCCCCGCCTCTGATTCCCCGCCTCTGATTCCCCGCCTCTGATTCACCGACTCCCTTTCCGAGCAACTTTCCTGGCCTACGTTTCCCCACATCTCTTTCCCCACCTCTGATTCCACGCCTCAGATTCGCCGCCTCTGATTTCCTGCCTCTGATTCCCTGCCTCTGATTCCCCGCCTCTGATTCCCCACCTCTGATTCCCCTCTCTGATTTCCCGCCTCTGATTCCCCGCCTCTGATTCCACGCCTCTGATTACCCGCCTCTGATACCCTGCCTCTCTTTCCCTGCCTCTATTTCCGTGCCTCTTTCTCTGCATCTCGTTTCCCACATCTCATTTCCCCCTTCTGATAACCCGCATCAGATTCCCTGCCACAGATTCCCTGCCTCAGATTCCCTGCCTCACATTCCCTGCATCAGATTCCCTTCATCTGATTCCCTGCCTCTGATTCCCCGCCTCTGATTCCCTGCATCTGATTCCCAGCCTCTGTTTACCCGCCTGTTCCCCGCCTCTGATTCACCACCTCATATTCGCCACCTCAGGTTCCCTTCCTCTGATTCCCTGCCTCTGATTCCCTGCCTCTGATTCTCTGCATCTGATTGCCCGCCTCTGATACCCTGCCTCTGATTCCTCGCCTCTGATTCCCCGCCTCTGATTCCCCGCCTCTGATTTCCCACCTCTGATTCCCCACTTCTGATTCTCCGCCTCTGATTCCCCGTCTGTGATTCCACGCCTCTGATTCCCCGCCTCTGATACCGCGCCTCTGATTCCCCGCCTCTGATACCCCGCCTCTGATTCCCCGCCTCTGATTCCCTGCATCTGATTCCCCGCCTCAGATTCCCCGCCTCTGATTCCCCGACTCTGATTCCCCGCCTCTGATTCCCCGACTCTGATTCCCCGCCTCTGATTCCCCGCCTCTGATTCCCCGCCTATGTTTACCCGCCTCTGTTTACCCGCCTGTTTTCCCGCCTCTGATTGCCCACCTCAGATTCCCTGCCTCAGATACCCTGCCTCAGATTCCCTGCCTCTGATTCCCTGCCTCTGATTCCCTGCATCTGATTGCCCGCCTCTGATTACCGGCCTCTGATTCCCCGCCTCTGATTCCCCACCTCTGATTCCCCACTTCTGATTCCCCGCCTCTGATTCCCCGCGTCTGATTCCCCGCCTCTGGTTCACCGCCTCTGATTCCCCGCCTCTGATTTCCCGCCTCTGATTCCCCACCTCTGATTGCCCCGCCTCTGATTCGCTGATTCTGATTCCCCGCCTCTGATTCCCCACCTATGATTCCCCACTTCTGATTCCCCGCCTCTGATTCCCCGCCTCTGATTCCACGCCTCTGATTCCCCGCGTCTGATTCCCCGCCTCTGATTCCACGCCTCTGATTCCCCTCCTCTGATACCCCGCCTCTGATTCCCTACCTCTGATTCCCCGCATCTGATTCCCCGCCTCTGATTCCCTGCCTCTGATTCCCCGCCTCTGATTCCGCGCCTCTGATTCCCCGCCTATGTTTACCCACCTCTGTTTACCCACCTGTTTCCCCGCCTCTGATTCCCCACCTCAGATTCCCTGCCTCAGATTCCCCGCCTCTGATTCTCCGCCTCTGATTCCCCGCCTCTGATTCCCCACCTCTGATTCCCCACTTCTGATTCCCCGCCTCTGATTCCCCGCCTCTGATTCCCCGCCTCTGATTCCCCGCCTCTGATTCCCCACCTTTGATTCACTGCCTCCCTTTCCGCTCAACTTTCCTGGCCTACTTTTCCCCACATATCTTTCCCCGCCTCTGATTTCCCGCCTCTGATTCCACGCCTCTGATTCCCCGCCTATGTTTACCCGCCTCTGTTTACCCGCCTGTTTTCCCGCCTCTGATTCCCCACCACAGATTCCCTGCCTCAGATTCCCTGCCTCAGATTCTCTGCATCAGATTCCCTTCATTTGATTCCCTGCGTCTGATTCCCTGCCTCTGATTCCCTGCATCTGATTGCCCGCCTCTGATTCCCCGCCTCTGATTCCCCGCCTCTGATTCCCCACCTCTGATTCCCCACTTCTGATTCCCCGCCTCTGATTCCCCGCCTCTGATTCCCCGCCTCTGATTCACCGCCTCTGATTCCCCGCCTCTGATTCCCCGCCTCTGATTCCCCACTTCTGATTGCCCGCCTCTGATTCCACGCCTCTGATTCCCCGCCTCTGATTCCCCACCTCTGATTCCCCACTTCTGATTCCCCACCTCTGATTCCCCGCCTCTGATTCCACGCCTCTGATTCCCCACCTCTGATTCCCCACTTCTGATTCCCCACCTCTGATTCTCCGCCTCTGATACCCTGCCTCTGATAACTTTTTACTGATTCCCTGCCTCAGATTCCCTGCCTCCGATTCCCTGCCTCAGATTCCCTGCCTCAGATTCCCTGCATCAGATTCCCTTCATCTGATTCCCTGCCTCTGATTCCCCGCCTCTGATTCCCCGCCTCTGATTCCCCACCTCTGTCTCTACGCCTCTATTTTGCCTGCACTCTTTCCCCTCCACTCTTTCTGTGCCTCTCTTTCCCACCCTCAATTTCAACAACTCTGTTTGATCTGTTCTGTGTACCTAATTTTCAACACACAAGTTCCAACCACTATGTTTCGCCCATCTCTTTCGCTGCCTCTATTTATGCAGCTATGTTTACCCGCTTCTGTTTACCCGCCTGTTTCCCCACATCTCTTTCCCCACCTCTGATTCCACGCCTCTGATTCCCCGCCTCTGATTCCCCGCCTCTGATTCCCCGCCTCTGATTCACCGCCTCCCTTTCCGCGCAACTTTCCTGGCCTACGTTTCCCCACATCTCTTTCCCCACCTCTGATTCCACGCCTCAGATTTGCCGCCTCTGATTTCCTGCCGCTGATTCCCTGCCTCTGATTCCCTGCCTCTGATTCCCCACCTCTGATTCCCCCCTCTGATTCCCCGCCTCTGATTCCCAGCCTCTGATTCCCCACCTCTGATTCTCCGCCTCTGATTCCCTGCCTCTCTTTCCCTACCTCTATTTCCGTGCCTCTTTCTCTGCATCTCGTTTCCCACATCTCATTTCCCCCTTCTGATAACCCGCATCAGATTCCCTGCCACAGATTCCCTGCCTCAGATTCCCTGCCTCAGATTCCCCGCCTCTGATTCCCCACCTCTGATTCCCCTCTCTGATTTCCCGCCTCTGATTCCCCGCCTCTGATTCCACGCCTCTGATTACCCGCCTCTGATACCCTGCCTCTCTTTCCCTGCCTCTATTTCCGTGCCTCTTTCTCTGCATCTCGTTTCCCACATCTCATTTCCCCCTTCTGATAACCCGCATCAGATTCCCTGCCACAGATTCCCTGCCTCAGATTCCCTGCCTCACATTCCCTGCATCAGATTCCCTTCATCTGATTCCCTGCCTCTGATTCCCCGCCTCTGATTCCCTGCATCTGATTCCCAGCCTCTGTTTACCCGCCTGTTCCCCGCCTCTGATTCACCACCTCATATTCGCCACCTCAGGTTCCCTTCCTCTGATTCCCTGCCTCTGATTCCCTGCCTCTGATTCCCTGCATCTGATTGCCCGCCTCTGATACCCTGCCTCTGATTCCTCGCCTCTGATTCCCCGCCTCTGATTCCCCGCCTCTGATTTCCCACCTCTGATTCCCCACTTCTGATTCTCCGCCTCTGATTCCCCGTCTGTGATTCCACGCCTCTGATTCCCCGCCTCTGATACCGCGCCTCTGATTCCCCGCCTCTGATACCCCGCCTCTGATTCCCCGCCTCTGATTCCCTGCATCTGATTCCCCGCCTCAGATTCCCCGCCTCTGATTCCCCGACTCTGATTCCCCGCCTCTGATTCCCCGACTCTGATTCCCCGCCTCTGATTCCCCGCCTCTGATTCCCCGCCTATGTTTACCCGCCTCTGTTTACCCGCCTGTTTTCCCGCCTCTGATTGCCCACCTCAGATTCGCTGCCTCAGATACCCTGCCTCAGATTCCCTGCCTCTGATTCCCTGCCTCTGATTCCCTGCATCTGATTGCCCGCCTCTGATTACCGGCCTCTGATTCCCCGCCTCTGATTCCCCACCTCTGATTCCCCACTTCTGATTCCCCGCCTCTGATTCCCCGCGTCTGATTCCCCGCCTCTGGTTCACCGCCTCTGATTCCCCGCCTCTGATTTCCCGCCTCTGATTCCCCACCTCTGATTGCCCCGCCTCTGATTCGCTGATTCTGATTCCCCGCCTCTGATTCCCCACCTATGATTCCCCACTTCTGATTCCCCGCATCTGATTCCCCGCCTCTGATTCCACGCCTCTGATTCCCCGCGTCTGATTCCCCGCCTCTGATTCCACGCCTCTGATTCCCCTCCTCTGATACCCCGCCTCTGATTCCCTACCTCTGATTCCCCGCATCTGATTCCCCGCCTCTGATTCCCTGCCTCTGATTCCCCGCCTCTGATTCCGCGCCTCTGATTCCCCGCCTATGTTTACCCACCTCTGTTTACCCACCTGTTTCCCCGCCTCTGATTCCCCACCTCAGATTCCCTGCCTCAGATTCCCCGCCTCTGATTCTCCGCCTCTGATTCCCCGCCTCTGATTCCCCACCTCTGATTCCCCACTTCTGATTCCGCGCCTCTGATTCCCCGCCTCTGATTCCCCGCCTCTGATTCCCCGCCTCTGATTCCCCACCTTTGATTCACTGCCTCCCTTTCCGCTCAACTTTCCTGGCCTACTTTTCCCCACATATCTTTCCCCGCCTCTGATTTCCCGCCTCTGATTCCACGCCTCTGATTCCCCGCCTATGTTTACCCGCCTCTGTTTACCCGCCTGTTTTCCCGCCTCTGATTCCCCACCACAGATTCCCTGCCTCAGATTCCCTGCCTCAGATTCCCTGCATCAGATTCCCTTCATTTGATTCCCTGCGTCTGATTCCCTGCCTCTGATTCCCTTCATCTGATTGCCCGCCTCTGATTCCCCGCCTCTGATTCCCCGCCTCTGATTCCCCACCTCTGATTCCCCACTTCTGATTCCCCGCCTCTGATTCCCCGCCTCTGATTCCCCGCCTCTGATTCACCGCCTCTGATTCCCCGCCTCTGATTCCCCGCCTCTGATTCCCCACTTCTGATTGCCCGCCTCTGATTCCACGCCTCTGATTCCCCGCCTCTGATTCCCCACCTCTGATTCCCCACTTCTGATTCCCCACCTCTGATTCCCCGCCTCTGATTCCACGCCTCTGATTCCCCACCTCTGATTCCCCACTTCTGATTCCCCACCTCTGATTCTCCGCCTCTGATACCCTGCCTCTGATAACTTTTTACTGATTCCCTGCCTCAGATTCCCTGCCTCCGATTCCCTGCCTCAGATTCCCTGCCTCAGATTCCCTGCATCAGATTCCCTTCATCTGATTCCCTGCCTCTGATTCCCCGCCTCTGATTCCCCGCCTCTGATTCCCCACCTCTGTCTCTACGCCTCTATTTTGCCTGCACTCTTTCCCCTCCACTCTTTCTGTGCCTCTCTTTCCCTCCCTCAATTTCAACAACTCTGTTTGATCTGTTCTGTGTACCTAATTTTCAACACACAAGTTCCAACCACTATGTTTCGCCCATCTCTTTCGCTGCCTCTATTTATGCAGCTATGTTTACCCGCTTCTGTTTACCCGTCTGTTTCCCCACATCTCTTTCCCCACCTCTGATTCCACGCCTCTGATTCCCCGCCTCTGATTCCCCGCCTCTGATTCCCCGCCTCTGATTCACCGCCTCCCTTTCCGCGCAACTTTCCTGGCCTACGTTTCCCCACATCTCTTTCCCCACCTCTGATTCCACGCCTCAGATTTGCCGCCTCTGATTTCCTGCCGCTGATTCCCTGCCTCTGATTCCCTGCCTCTGATTCCCCACCTCTGATTCCCCCCTCTGATTCCCCGCCTCTGATTCCCAGCCTCTGATTCCCCACCTCTGATTCTCCGCCTCTGATTCCCTGCCTCTCTTTCCCTACCTCTATTTCCGTGCCTCTTTCTCTGCATCTCGTTTCCCACATCTCATTTCCCCCTTCTGATAACCCGCATCAGATTCCCTGCCACAGATTCCCTGCCTCAGATTCCCTGCCTCAGATTCCCTGCATCAGATTCCCTTCATATGATTCCCTGCCTCTGATTCCACGCCTCTGATTCCCCACCTCTGATTCCCCACTTCTGATTCCCCGCCTCTGATTCCACGCCTCTGATTCCCCACCTCTGATTCCCCACTTCTGATTCCCCACCTCTGATTCTCCGCCTCTGATACCCTGCCTCTGATAACTTTTTACTGATTCCCTGCCTCAGATTCCCTGCCTCCGATTCCCTGCCTCAGATTCCCTGCCTCAGTTTCCCTGCATTAGATTCCCTTCATCTGATTCCCTGCCTCTGATTCCCCGCCTCTGATTCCCCGCATCTGATTCCCCACCTCTGTCTCTACGCCTCTATTTTGCCTGCACTCTTTCCCCTCCACTCTTTCCGTGCCTCTCTTTCCCTCCCTCAATTTCAACAACTCTGTTTGATCTGTTCTGTGTAACTAATTTTCAACACAAAAGTTCCAACCACTATGTTTCGCCCATCTCTTTCGCTGCATCTATTGATGCAGCTATGTTTACCCGCTTCTGTTTACCCACCTGTTTCCTCACATCTCTTTCCCCACCTCTGATTCCAAGCCTCTGATTCCCCGCCTCTGATTCCCCGCCTCTGATTCCCCGCCTCTGATTCACCGACTCCCTTTCCGAGCAACTTTCCTGGCCTACGTTTCCCCACATCTCTTTCCCCACCTCTGATTCCACGCCTCAGATTCGCCGCCTCTGATTTCCTGCCTCTGATTCCCTGCCTCTGATTCCCCGCCTCTGATTCCCCACCTCTGATTCCCCTCTCTGATTTCCCGCCTCTGATTCCCCGCCTCTGATTCCACGCCTCTGATTACCCGCCTCTGATACCCTGCCTCTCTTTCCCTGCCTCTATTTCCGTGCCTCTTTCTCTGCATCTCGTTTCCCACATCTCATTTCCCCCTTCTGATAACCCGCATCAGATTCCCTGCCACAGATTCCCTGCCTCAGATTCCCTGCCTCACATTCCCTGCATCAGATTCCCTTCATCTGATTCCCTGCCTCTGATTCCCCGCCTCTGATTCCCTGCATCTGATTCCCAGCCTCTGTTTACCCGCCTGTTCCCCGCCTCTGATTCACCACCTCATATTCGCCACCTCAGGTTCCCTTCCTCTGATTCCCTGCCTCTGATTCCCTGCCTCTGATTCCCTGCATCTGATTGCCCGCCTCTGATACCCTGCCTCTGATTCCTCGCCTCTGATTCCCCGCCTCTGATTCCCCGCCTCTGATTTCCCACCTCTGATTCCCCACTTCTGATTCTCCGCCTCTGATTCCCCGTCTGTGATTCCACGCCTCTGATTCCCCGCCTCTGATACCGCGCCTCTGATTCCCCGCCTCTGATACCCCGCCTCTGATTCCCCGCCTCTGATTCCCTGCATCTGATTCCCCGCCTCAGATTCCCCGCCTCTGATTCCCCGACTCTGATTCCCCGCCTCTGATTCCCCGACTCTGATTCCCCGCCTCTGATTACCCGCCTCTGATTCCCCGCCTATGTTTACCCGCCTCTGTTTACCCGCCTGTTTTCCCGCCTCTGATTGCCCACCTCAGATTCCCTGCCTCAGATACCCTGCCTCAGATTCCCTGCCTCTGATTCCCTGCCTCTGATTCCCTGCATCTGATTGCCCGCCTCTGATTACCGGCCTCTGATTCCCCGCCTCTGATTCCCCACCTCTGATTCCCCACTTCTGATTCCCCGCCTCTGATTCCCCGCCTCTGGTTCACCGCCTCTGATTCCCCGCCTCTGATTCCACGCCTCTGATTACCCGCCTCTGATACCCTGCCTCTCTTTCCCTGCCTCTATTTCCGTGCCTCTTTCTCTGCATCTCGTTTCCCACATCTCATTTCCCCCTTCTGATAACCCGCATCAGATTCCCTGCCACAGATTCCCTGCCTCAGATTCCCTGCCTCACATTCCCTGCATCAGATTCCCTTCATCTGATTCCCTGCCTCAGATTCCCCGCCTCTGATTCCCTGCATCTGATTCCCAGCCTCTGTTTACCCGCCTGTTCCCCGCCTCTGATTCACCACCTCATATTCGCCACCTCAGGTTCCCTTCCTCTGATTCCCTGCCTCTGATTCCCTGCCTCTGATTCCCTGCATCTGATTGCCCGCCTCTGATACCCTGCCTCTGATTCCTCGCCTCTGATTCCCCGCCTCTGATTCCCCGCCTCTGATTTCCCACCTCTGATTCCCCACTTCTGATTCTCCGCCTCTGATTCCCCGTCTGTGATTCCACGCCTCTGATTCCCCGCCTCTGATACCGCGCCTCTGATTCCCCGCCTCTGATACCCCGCCTCTGATTCCCCGCCTCTGATTCCCTGCATCTGATTCCCCGCCTCAGATTCCCCGCCTCTGATTCCCCGACTCTGATTCCCCGCCTCTGATTCCCCGACTCTGATTCCCCGCCTCTGATTACCCGCCTCTGATTCCCCGCCTATGTTTACCCGCCTCTGTTTACCCGCCTGTTTTCCCGCCTCTGATTGCCCACCTCAGATTCCCTGCCTCAGATACCCTGCCTCAGATTCCCTGCCTCTGATTCCCTGCCTCTGATTCCCTGCATCTGATTGCCCGCCTCTGATTACCGGCCTCTGATTCCCCGCCTCTGATTCCCCACCTCTGATTCCCCACTTCTGATTCCCCGCCTCTGATTCCCCGCCTCTGGTTCACCGCCTCTGATTCCCCGCCTCTGATTCCCCGCCTCTGATTCCCCACCTCTGATTGCCCCGCCTCTGATTCGCTGATTCTGATTCCCCGCCTCTGATTCCCCACCTATGATTCCCCACTTCTGATTCCCCGCCTCTGATTCCCCGCCTCTGATTCCACGCCTCTGATTCCCCGCGTCTGATTCCCCGCCTCTGATTCCACGCCTCTGATTCCCCTCCTCTCATACCCCGCCTCTGATTCCCTACCTCTGATTCCCCGCATCTGATTCCCCGCCTCTGATTCCCTGCCTCTGATTCCCCGCCTCTGATTCCGCGCCTCTGATTCCCCGCCTATGTTTACCCACCTCTGTTTACCCACCTGTTTCCCCGCCTCTGATTCCCCACCTCAGATTCCCTGCCTCAGATTCCCCGCCTCTGATTCTCCGCCTCTGATTCCCCGCCTCTGATTCCCCACCTCTGATTCCCCACTTCTGATTCCCCGCCTCTGATTCCCCGCCTCTGATTCCCCGCCTCTGATTCCCCGCCTCTGATTCCCCACCTCTGATTCACTGCCTCCCTTTCCGCTCAACTTTCCTGGCCTACTTTTCCCCACATATCTTTTCCCGCCTCTGATTTCCCGCCTCTGATTCCACGCCTCTGATTCCCCGCCTATGTTTACCCGCCTCTGTTTACCCGCCTGTTTTCCCGCCTCTGATTCCCCACCACAGATTCCCTGCCTCAGATTCCCTGCCTCAGATTCCCTGCATCAGATTCCCTTCATTTGATTCCCTGCGTCTGATTCCCTGCCTCTGATTCCCTGCATCTGATTGCCCGCCTCTGATTCCCCGCCTCTGATTCCCCGCCTCTGATTCCCCACCTCTGATTCCCCACTTCTGATTCCCCGCCTCTGATTCCCCGCCTCTGATTCCCCGCCTCTGATTCACCGCCTCTGATTCCCCGCCTCTGATTCCCCGCCTCTGATTCCCCACTTCTGATTGCCCGCCTCTGATTCCACGCCTCTGATTCCCCGCCTCTGATTCCCCACCTCTGATTCCCCACTTCTGATTCCCCACCTCTGATTCCCCGCCTCTGATTCCACGCCTCTGATTCCCCACCTCTGATTCCCCACTTCTGATTCCCCACCTCTGATTCTCCGCCTCTGATCCCCTGCCTCTGATAACTTTTTACTGATTCCCTGCCTCAGATTCCCTGCCTCCGATTCCCTGCCTCAGATTCCCTGCCTCAGATTCCCTGCATCAGATTCCCTTCATCTGATTCCCTGCCTCTGATTCCCCGCCTCTGATTCCCCGCCTCTGATTCCCCACCTCTGTCTCTACGCCTCTATTTTGCCTGCACTCTTTCCCCTCCACTCTTTCTGTGCCTCTCTTTCCCTCCCTCAATTTCAACAACTCTGTTTGATCTGTTCTGTGTACCTAATTTTCAACACACAAGTTCCAACCACTATGTTTTGCCCATCTCTTTCGCTGCCTCTATTTATGCAGCTATGTTTACCCGCTTCTGTTTACCCGCCTGTTTCCCCACATCTCTTTCCCCACCTCTGATTCCACGCCTCTGATTCCCCGCCTCTGATTCCCCGTCTCTGATTCCACGCCTCTGATTCCCCGCCTCTGATTCAGCGCCTCTGATTCCCCGCCTCTGATACCCCGCCTCTGATTCCCCGCCTCTGATTCCCTGCATCTGATTCCCCGCCTCAGATTCCCCGCCTCTGATTCCTCGACTCTGATTCCCCGCCTCTGAATCCCCGCCTCTGATTCCCCGCCTCTGATTCCCCGCCTCTGATTCCCCGCCTATGTTTACCCGCCTCTGTTTACCCGCCTGTTTTCCCGCCTCTGATTGCCCACCTCAGATTCCCTGCCTCAGATTCCCTGCCTCAGATTCCCTGCCTCTGA
This sequence comes from Narcine bancroftii, assembly GCF_036971445.1. Lineage (NCBI taxonomy): Eukaryota > Metazoa > Chordata > Chondrichthyes > Torpediniformes > Narcinidae > Narcine > Narcine bancroftii. The sequence continues at coordinate 272,217,958 of NC_091470.1, forward strand.
TTCCCTGCCTCTGATCCCCTGCATCTGATTGCCCGCCTCCGATTACCTGCCTCTGATTCCCCGCCTCTGATTCCCCACCTCTGATTCCCCACTTCTGATTCCCCGCCTCTGATTCCCCGCGTCTGATTCCCCGCCTCTGATTCACCGCCTCTGATTCCCCGCCTCTGATTCCCCGCCTCTGATTCCCCACCTCTGATTGCCCCGCCTCTGATTCGCTGATTCTGATTCCACGCCTCTGATTCCCCGCCTCTGATTCCACGCCTCTGATTCCCCGCCTCTGATTCCACGCCTCTGATTCCCCGCCTCTGATTCCCCTCCTCTGATACCCCGCCTCTGATTCCCCACCTCTGATTCCCCGCATCTGATTCCCCGCCTCTGATTCCCCGCCTCTGATTCCCTGCCTCTGATTCCGCGCCTCTGATTCCGCGCCTCTGATTCCCCGCCTATGTTTACCCACCACTGTTTACCCACCTGTTTCCCCGCCTCTGATTCCGCACCTCAGATTCCCTGCCTCAGATTCCCCGCCTCTGATTCTCTGCCTCTGAATCCCCGCCTCTGATTCCCCACCTCTGATTCCCCACTTCTGATTCCCCGCCTCTGATTCCCCGCCTCTGATTCCCCACCTCTGATTCCCCGCCTCTGATTCCCCACCTCTGATTCAGTGCCTCCCTTTCCGCTCAACTTTCCTGGCCTACTTTTCCCCACATATCTTTCCCCGCCTCTGATTTCCCGCCTCTGATTCCACGCCTCTGATTCCCCGCCTATGTTTACCCGCCTCTGTTTACCCGCCTGTTTTCCCTCCTCTGATTCCCCACCAGAGATTCCCTGCCTCAGATTCCCTGCCTCAGATTCCCTGCATCAGATTCCCTTCATTTGATTCCCTGCGTCTGATTCCCTGCCTCTGATTCCCTGCATCTGATTGCCCGCCTCTGATTCCCCGCCTCTGATTCCCCGCCTCTGATTCCCCACCTCTGATTCCCCACTTCTGATTCCCCGCCTCTGATTCCCCGCCTCTGATTCCCCGCCTCTGATTCACCGCCTCTGATTCCCCGCCTCTGATTCCCCGCCTCTGATTCCCCACTTCTGATTGCCCACCTCTGATTCCACGCCTCTGATTCCCCGCCTCTGATTCCCCACCTCTGATTCCCCACTTCTGATTCCCCACCTCTGATTCCCCGCCTCTGATTCCACGCCTCTGATTCCCCACCTCTGATTCCCCACTTCTGATTCCCCACCTCTGATTCTCCGCCTCTGATACCCTGCCTCTGATAACTTTTTTACTGATTCCCTGCCTCCGATTCCCTGCCTCAGATTCCCTGCCTCAGATTCCCTGCATCAGATTCCCTTCATCTGATTCCCTGCCTCTGATTCCCCGCCTCTGATTCCCCGCCTCTGATTCCCCACCTCTGTCTCTACGCCTCTATTTTGCCTGCACTCTTTCCCCTCCACTCTTTCTGTGCCTCTCTTTCCCTCCATCAATTTCAACAACTCTGTTTGATCTGTTCTGTGTACCTAATTTTCAACACACAAGTTCCAACCACTATGTTTCGCCCATCTCTTTCGCTGCCTCTATTTATGCAGCTATGTTTACCCGCTTCTGTTTACCCGCCTGTTTCCCCACATCTCTTTCCCCACCTCTGATTCCACGCCTCTGATTCCCCGCCTCTGATTCCCCGCCTCTGATTCCCCGCCTCTGATTCACCGCCTCCCTTTCCGCTCAACTTTCCTGGCCTACGTTTCCCCACATCTCTTTCCCCACCTCTGATTCCACGCCTCAGATTTGCCGCCTCTGATTCCCTGCCTCTGATTCCCTGCCTCTGATTCCCTGCCTCTGATTCCCAGCCTCTGATTCCCCACCTCTGATTCCCCGCCTCTGATTCCCTGCCTCTCTTTCCCTACCTCTATTTCCGTGCCTCTTTCTCTGCATCTCGTTTCCCACATCTCATTTCCCCCTTCTGATAACCCGCATCAGATTCCCTGCCACAGATTTCCTGCCTCAGATTCCCTGCCTCAGATTCCCTGCATCAGATTCCCTTCATATGATTCCCTGCCTCTGATTCCACGCCTCTGATTCCCCACCTCTGATTCCCTGCCTCAGATTCCCTGCCTCTGATTCCCTGCCTCTGATTCCCTGCCTCTGATTTCCTGCATCTGGTTGCCCGCCTCTGATTCTCCGCCTCTGATTCCCCACCTCTGATTCCCCGCCTCTGATTCCCCGCCTCTTGATTCCCCGCCTCTGATTCCCCACCTCTGATTCCCTGCCTCTGATAACCTGCCTCTGATTCCCTGCCTCTGATTCCCGGCCTCAGAATCCCCACCTCTGATTCCCCGTGTCCGATTCCGCACCCATGTTTCACCACCTCTGTTGCTCTGCTTCTGATTTCCCGGCTCAGATTCACCGGCTCTGATTCCGCACCTCTGATTCCACGCCTCTCTTTCTGTGTCTCTGATTCCCCGCCTCTGATTCCACACCTCTGATTACCCGCCTCTGAAACCCTGCCTCTCTTTCCCTGCCTCTATATCCGTGCCTCTTTCTCTGCATCTCGTTTCCCACATCTCATTTCCCCCTTCTGATAACCCGCATCAGATTCCCTGCCACAGATTCCCTGCCTCAGATACGCTGCCTCAGATTCCCTGCATGAGATTCCCTTCATCTGATTCCCTGCCTCTGATTCCCCGCGGCTGATTCCCTGCATCTGATTCCCCGCCTCTGTTTACCCGCCTGTTTCCCCGCCTCTGATTCACCACCTCATATTCGCCACCTCAGGTTCCCTGCCTCTGATTCCCTGCCTCTGATTCCCTGCCTCTGATTCCCTGCATCTGATTGCCCCCCTCTGATACCCTGCCTCTGATTCCCCGCCTCTGATTCCCCGCCTCTGATTCCCCGCCTCTGATTCCCCGCCTCTGATTCCCCACCTCTGATTCAAATCCTCCCTTTCCGCTCAACTTTCCTGGCCTACTTTTCCCCACATATCTTTCCCCGCCTCTGATTTCCCGCCTCTGATTCCACGACCTCTGAATCCCCGCCTATGTTTACCCGCCTCTGTTTAACCGCCTGTTTTCCCGCCTCTGATTCCCCACCACAGATTCCCTGCCTCAGATTCCCTGCCTCAGATTCCCTGCATCAGATTCCCTTCATTTGATTCCCTGCGTCTGGTTCCCTGCCTCTGATTCCCGGCCTCTGATTCCCTGCATCTGATTGCCCGCCTCTGATTCCCCGCCTCTGATTCCCCACCTCTGATTCCCCACTTCTGATTCCCCGCCTCTGATTCCCCGCCTCTGATTCCCCGCATCTGATTCACCGCCTCTGATTCCCCGCCTCTGATTCCCCGCCTCTGATTCCCCACTTCTGATTGCCCGCCTCTGATTCCACGCCTCTGATTCCCCGCCTCTGATTCCCCACCTCTGATTCCCCGCTTCTGATTCCCCACCTCTGATTCCCCGCCTCTGATTCCACGCCTCTGATTCCCCACCTCTGATTCCCCACTTCTGATTCCCCACCTCTGATTCTCCGCCTCTGATACCCTGCCTCTGATAACTTTTTACTGATTCCCTGCTTCAGATTCCCTGCCTCCGATTCCCTGCCTCAGATTCCCTGCCTCAGTTTCCCTGCATTAGATTCCCTTCATCTGATTCCCTGCCTCTGATTCCCCGCCTCTGATTCCCCACATCTGATTCCCCACCTCTGTCTCTACGCCTCTATTTTGCCTGCACTCTTTCCCCTCCACTCTTTCCGTGCCTCTCTTTCCCTCCCTCAATTTCAACAACTCTGTTTGATCTGTTCTGTGTAACTAATTTTCAACACAAAAGTTCCAACCACTATGTTTCGCCCGTCTCTTTCGCTGCATCTATTGATGCAGCTATGTTTACCCGCTTCTGTTTACCCGCCTGTTTCCCCACATCTCTTTCCCCACCTCTGATTCCACGCCTCTGATTCCCCGCCTCTGATTCCCCGCCTCTGATTCCCCGCCTCTGATTCACCGCCTCCCTTTCCGAGCAACTTTCCTGGCCTACGTTTCCCCACATCTCTTTCCCCACCTCTGATTCCACGCCTCAGATTCGCCGCCTCTGATTTCCTGCCTCTGATTCCCTGCCTCTGATTCCCCGCCTCTGATTCCACGCCTCTGATTCCCCACCTCTGATTCCCCACTTCTGATTCCCCACCTCTGATTCGCCGCCTCTGATTCCCCGCCTCTGATTTCCCACCTCTGATTCCCTGCCTCTGATAACCTGCCTCTGATTCCCCGTGTCCGATTCCGCACCCATGTTTCACCACCTCTGTTGCTCTGCTTCTGATTTCCCGGCTCAGATTCACCGGCTCTGATTCCGCACCTCTGATTCCACGCCTCTCTTTCTGTGTCTCTGATTCCCCGCCTCTGATTCCACGCCTCTGATTACCCGCCTCTGATACCCTGCCTCTCTTTCCCTGCCTCTATTTCCGTGCCTCTTTCTCTGCATCTCGTTTCCCACATCTCATTTCCCCCTTCTGATAACCCGCATCAGATTCCCTGCCACAGATTCCCTGCCTCAGATACCCTGCCTCAGATTCCCTGCATCAGATTCCCTTCATCTGATTCCCTGCCTCTGATTCCCCACGGCTGATTCCCTGCCTCTGATTCCCCGCCTCTGTTTACCCGACTGTTTCCCCGCCTCTGATTCACTACCTCATATTCGCCATCTCAGGTTCCCTGCCTCTGATTCCCTGCCTCTGATTCCCTGCCTCTGATTCCCTGCATCTGATTGCCCGCCTCTGATACCCTGCTTCTGATTCCCCGCCTCTGATACCCCGCCTCTGATTCCCAGCCTCTGATTTCCCACCTCAGATTCCCCACTTCTGATTCCCCGCCTCTGATTCCCCGTCCCTGATTCCACGCCTCTGATTCCCCGCCTCTGATTCCGCGCCTCTGATTCCCCGCCTCTGATACCCCGCCTCTGATTCCCCGCCTCTGATTCCCTGCATCTGATTCCCCGCCTCAGATTCCCCGCCTCTTATTCCCCGACTCTGATTCCCCGCCTCTGATTCCCCGCCTCTGATTCCCCGCCTCTGATTCCCCGCCTATGTTTACCCGCCTCTGTTTACCCGCCTGTTTTCCCACCTCTGATTGCCCACCTCAGATTCCCTGCCTCAGATTCCCTGCCTCAGATTCCCTGCCTCTGATTCCCTGCCTCTGATTCCCTGCATCTGATTGCCCGCCTCTGATTACCTGCCTCTGATTCCCCGCCTCTGATTCCCCACCTCTGATTCCCCACTTCTGATTCCCCGCCTCTGATTCCCCGCGTCTGATTCCCCGCCTCTGATTCACCTCCTCTGATTCCCCGCCTCTGATTCCCCGCCTCTGATTCCCCACCTCTGATTGCCCCGCCTCTGATTCGCTGATTCAGATTCCCCGGCTCTGATTCCCCACCTCTGATTCCCCACTTCTGATTCCCCACCTCTGATTCCCCGCCTCTGATTGCACGCCTCTGATTCCCCGCCTCTGATTCCCCGCCTCTGATTCCCCGCCTCTGATTCCCCTCCTCTGATACCCCGCCTCTGATTCCCCACCTCTGATTCCCCGCATCTAATTCCCCGCCTCTGATTCCCCGCCTCTGATTCCCTGCCTCTGATTCCCCACCTCTGATTCCGCGCCTGTGATTCCCCGCCTATGTTTACCCGCCTCTGTTTACCCACCTGTTTCCCCGCCTCTGATTCCCCACCTCAGATTCCCTGCCTCAGATTCCCTGCCTCTGATTCCCTGCCTCTGATTCCCTGCCTCTGATTCCCTGCATCTGATTGCCCGCCTCTGATTCTCCGCCTCTGATTCCCCGCCTCTGATTCCCAACCTCTGATTCCCCGCTTCTGATTCCCTGCCTCTGATTCCCCGCCTCTGATTCCCCGCCTCTGATTCCCCGCCTCTGATTCCCCACCTCTGATTCAATGCCTCCCTTTCCGCTCAACTTTCCTGGCCTACTTTTCCCCACATATCTTTCCCCGCCTCTGATTTCCCGCCTCTGATTCCACGCCTCTGAATCCCCGCCTAAGTTTACCCGCCTCTGTTTAACCGCCTGTTTTCCCGCCTCTGATTCCCCACCACAGATTCCCTGCCTCAGATTCCCTGCCTCAGATTCCCTGCATCAGATTCCCTTCATTTGATTCCCTGCGTCTGGTTCCCTGCCTCTGATTCCCGGCCTCTGATTCCCTGCATCTGATTGCCCGCCTCTGATTCCCCGCCTCTGATTCCCCACCTCTGATTCCCCACTTCTGATTCCCCGCCTCTGATTCCCCGCCTCTGATTCCCCGCATCTGATTCACCGCCTCTGATTCCCCGCCTCTGATTCCCCGCCTCTGATTCCCCACTTCTGATTGCCCGCCTCTGATTCCACGCCTCTGATTCCCCGCCTCTGATTCCCCACCTCTGATTCCCCACTTCTGATTCCCCACCTCTGATTCCCCACCTCTGATTCCACGCCTCTGATTCCCCACCTCTTATTCCCCACTTCTGATTCCCCACCTCTGATTCTCCGCCTCTGATACCCTGCCTCTGATAACTTTTTACTGATTCCCTGCTTCATATTCCCTGCCTCCGATTCCCTGCCTCAGATTCCCTGCCTCAGTTTCCCTGCATTAGATTCCCTTCATCTGATTCCCTGCCTCTGATTCCCCGCCTCTGATTCCCCACATCTGATTCCCCACCTCTGTCTCTACGCCTCTATTTTGCCTGCACTCTTTCCCCTCCACTCTTTCCGTGCCTCTCTTTCCCTCCTTCAATTTCAACAACTCTGTTTGATCTGTTCTGTGTAACTAATTTTCAACACAAAAGTTCCAACCACTATGTTTCGCCCATCTCTTTCGCTGCATCTATTGATGCAGCTATGTTTACCCGCTTCTGTTTACCCGCCTGTTTCCCCACATCTCTTTCCCCACCTCTGATTCCACGCCTCTGATTCCCCACCTCTGATTCCCCGCCTCTGATTCACCGCCTCCCTTTCCGAGCAACTTTCCTGGCCTACGTTTCCCCACATCTCTTTCCCCACCTCTGATTCCACGCCTCAGATTCGCCGCCTCTGATTTCCTGCCTCTGATTCCCTGCCTCTGATTCCCCGCCTCTGATTCCCCACCTCTGATTCCCCTCTCTGATTTCCCGCCTCTGATTCCCCGCCTCTGATTCCACGCCTCTGATTACCCGCCTCTGATACCCTGCCTCTCTTTCCCTGCCTCTATTTCCGTGCCTCTTTCTCTGCATCTCGTTTCCCACATCTCATTTCCCCCTTCTGATAACCCGCATCAGATTCCCTGCCACAGATTCCCTGCCTCAGATTCCCTGCCTCAGATTCCCTGCATCAGATTCCCTTCATCTGATTCCCTGCCTCTGATTCCCCGCCTCTGATTCCCTGCATCTGATTCCCAGCCTCTGTTTACCCGCCTGTTTCCCCGCCTCTGATTCACCACCTCATATTCGCCACCTCAGGTTCCCTGCCTCTGATTCCCTGCCTCTGATTCCCTGCCTCTGATTCCCTGCATCTGATTGCCCGCCTCTGATACCCTGCCTCTGATTCCCCGCCTCTGATTCCCCGCCTCTGATTCCCCGCCTCTGATTTCCCACCTCTGATTCCCCACTTCTGATTCCCCGCCTCTGATTCCCCGTCTGTGATTCCACGCCTCTGATACCCCGCCTCTGATTCCGCGCCTCTGATTCCCCGCCTCTGATACCCCGCCTCTGATTCCCCGCCTCTGATTCCCTGCATCTGATTCCCCGCCTCAGATTCCCCGCCTCTGATTCCCCGACTCTGATTCCCCGCCTCTGATTCCCCGCCTCTGATTCCCCGCCTATGTTTACCCGCCTCTGTTTGCCCCCCTGTTTTCCCGCCTCTGATTGCCCTCCTCAGATTCCCTGCCTCAGATTCCCTGCCTCAGATTCCCTGCCTCTGATTCCCTGCTTCTGATTCCCTGCATTTGATTGCCCGCCTCTGATTACCTGCCTCTGATTCCCCGCCTCTGATTCCCCACCTCTGATTCCCCACTTCTGATTCCCCGCCTCTGATTCCCCGCATCTGATTCCCCGCCTCTGATTCACCGCCTCTGATTCCCCGCCTCTGATTCCCCGCCTCTGATTCCCCACCTCTGATTGCCCCGCCTCTGATTCGCTGATTCTGATTCCCCGCCTCTGATTCCCCACCTCTGATTCCCCACTTCTGATTCCCCGCCTCTGATTCCCCGCCTCTGATTCCACGCCTCTGATTCCCCGCCTCTGACTCCCCATCTCTGATTCACCGCCTTTGATTCGCCACCTCTGATTCCCTATATCTTATTCCACACCTCTGTTTCCCCGCCTGTGATTCCCCGTATCTGATTCCCCATATCTCATTCCCCGCCTCTGAATCCCCATCTCTGATTCCCGGACTCTGATTCCCCACCTCTGACTCCCGGCCTCTTATTCCCGGCATCTGATTCCCGGCCTCAGATTCCCGGCCTCTGATTCCCCGCTTCTGATTCTGATTCCCTGCCTCTGATTCCCCATCTCTGATTCCGCACATCTGATTCCCTGCCTTTGATCCCCACCTCTGATTCCCCATATCTGATTCCCCGCCTCTGTTTCCCCGCCTCTGATTGCCCGCCTCTGTTTCCCCATATCTAATTCCCCACCTCTGATGCCCCAACTCTTATTCCACGCCTCTGATTCCCGGCCTCTGAATCTCCGCCTCTGATACCCCGCTTCTGATTCCCTGCCTCTGATTCCCCATCTCTGATTCTGCACATCTGATTCCCTGCCTCTGATTCCCCGCCCCTGATTCCCCGCCTCTGATTCCCCACCTCTGATTCCCGGCCTCTGATTCCTGGCTTCTGATTCCTGGCCTCTGATTCCCCGCCTCTGATTCCCCGCCTCTGATTCCCCGCCTATGTTTACCCGCCTCTGTTTGCCCGCCTGTTTTCCCGCCTCTGATTGCCCTCCTCAGATTCCCTGCCTCAGATTCCCTGCCTCAGATTCCCTGCCTCTGATTCCCTGCTTCTGATTCCCTGCATTTGATTGCCCGCCTCTGATTACCTGCCTCTGATTCCCCGCCTCTGATTCCCCACCTCTGATTCCCCACTTCTGATTCCCCGCCTCTGATTCCCCGCATCTGATTCCCCGCCTCTGATTCACCGCCTCTGATTCCCCGCCTCTGATTCCCCGCCTCTGATTCCCCACCTCTGATTGCCCCGCCTCTGATTCGCTGATTCTGATTCCCCGCCTCTGATTCCCCACCTCTGATTCCCCACTTCTGATTCCCCGCCTCTGATTCCCCGCCTCTGATTCCACGCCTCTGATTCCCCGCCTCTGATTCCCCGCCTCTGATTCCACGCCTCTGATTCCCCTCCTCTGATACCCAGCCTCTGATTCCCCACCTCTGATTCCCCGCATCTGATTCCCCGCCTCTGATTCCCCGCCTCTGATTACCTGCCTCTGATTCCCCGCCTCTGTTTCCGCGCCTCTGATTCCCCGCCTATGTTTACCCACCTCTGTTTACCCACCTGTTTCCCCGCCTCTGATTCTCCGCCTCTGATTCCCCGCCTCTGATTCCCCACCTCTGATTCCCCACTTCTGATTCCCCGCCTCTGATTCCCCGCCTCTGATTCCCCGCCTCTGATTCCCCGCCTCTGATTCCCCACCTCTGATTCACTGCCTCCCTTTCTGCTCAACTTTCCTGGCCTACTTTTCCCCACATATCTTTCCCCGCCTCTGATTTCCCGCCTCTGATTCCACGCCTCTGTTTCCCCGCCTATGTTTACCCGCCTCTGTTTACGCGCCTGTTTTCCCGCCCCTGATTCCCCACCACAGATTCCCTGCCTGAGATTCCCTGCCTCAGATTCCCTGCATCAGATTCCCTTCATTTGAATCCCTGCTTCTGATTCCCTGCCTCTGATTCCCTGCATCTGATTGCCCGCCTCTGATTCCCCGCCTCTGATTCCCCGCCTCTGATTCCCCACCTCTGATTCCCCACTTCTGATTCCCCGCCTCTGATTCCCCGCCTCTGATTCCCCGCCTCTGATTCACCGCCTCTGATTCCCCACCTCTGATTCCACGCCTCTGATTACCTGCCTCTGATACCCTGCCTCTCTTTCCCTGCCTCTATTTCCGTGCCTCTTTCTCTGCATCTCGTTTCCAACATCTCATTTCCCCCTTCTGATAACCCGCATCAGATTCCCTGCCTCCGATTCCCTGCCTCAGATTCCCTGCCTCAGATTCCCTGCATTAGATTCCCTTCATCTGATTCCCTGCCTCTGATTCCCCGCCTCTGATTCCCCGCCACTGATTCGCCACCTCTGTCTCTACGCCTCTATTTTGCCTGCACTCTTTCCCCTCCACTCTTTCTGTGCCTCTCTTTCCCTCCCTCAATTTCAACAACTCTGTTTGATCTGTTCTGTGTACCTAATTTTCAACACACAAGTTCCAACCACTATGTTTCGCCCATCTCTTTCGCTGCCTCTATTTATGCAGCTATGTTTACCCGCTTCTGTTTACCCGCCTGTTTCCCCACATCTCTTTCCCCACCTCTGATTCCACGCCTCTGATTCCCCGCCTCTGATTCCCCGCCTCTGATTCCCCGCCTCTGATTCACCGCCTCCCTTTCCGCGCAACTTTCATGGCCTACGTTTCCCCACATCTCTTTCCCCACCTCTGATTCCACGCCTCAGATTCGCCGCCTCTGATTTCCCGCCTCTGATTCCCTGCCTCTGATTCCCTGCCTCTGATTCCCTGCATCAGATTCCCTTCATCTGATTCCCTGCCTCTGATTCCCCGCCTCTGATTCCCCACCTCTGATTCCCTGCCTCAGATTCCCTGCCTCTGATTCCCTGCCTCTGATTCCCTGCCTCTGATTTCCTGCATCTGATTGCCCGCCTCTGATTCTCCGCCTCTGATTCCCCGCCTCTGACTCCCCGCCTCTGATTCGCCGCCTCTGATTCCCCGCCTCTGATTTCCCAACTCTGATTCCCTGCCTCTGATAACCTGCCTCTGATTCCCGGCCTCTTAGTCCCCACCTCTGATTCCCCGTGTCCGATTCCGCACCCATGTTTCACCACCTCTGTTGCTCTGCTTCTGATTTCCCGGCTCAGATTCACCGGCTCTGATTCCGCACCTCTGATTCCACGCCTCTCTTTCTGTGTCTCTGATTCCCCGCCTCTGATTCCATGCCTCTGATTACCCGCCTCTGATACCCTGCCTCTCTTTCCCTGCCTCTATTTCCGTGCCTCTTTCTCTGCATCTCGTTTCCCACATCTCATTTCCCCCTTCTGATAACCCGCATCAGATTCCCTGCCACAGATTCCCTGCCTCAGATACCCTGCCTCAGATTCCCTGCGTCAGATTCCCTTCATCTGATTCCCTGCCTCTGATTCCCCACGGCTGATTCCCTGCCTCTGATTCCCCGCCTCTGTTTACCCGACTGTTTCCCCGCCTCTGATTCACCACCTCATATTCGCCATCTCAGGTTCCCTGCCTCTGATTCCCTGCCACTGATTCCATGCATCTGATTGCCCGCCTCTGATACCCTGCCTCTGATTCCCCGCCTCTGATTCCCCGCCTCTGATTCCCAGCCTCTGATTTGCCACCTCTGATTCCCCACTTCTGATTCCCCGCCTCTGATTCCCCGTCTCTGATTCCACGCCTCTGATTCCCCGCCTCTGATTCCGCGCCTCTGATTCCCCGCCTCTGATACCACGCCTCTGATTCCCCGCCTCTGATTCCCTGCATCTGATTCCCCGCCTCAGATTCCCCGCCTCTGATTCCCTGACTCTGATTCCCCGCCTCTGATTCCCCGCCTCTGATTCCCCGCCTCTGATTCCCCGCCTATGTTTACCCGCCTCTGTTTACCCGCCTGTTTTCCCGCCTCTGATTGCCCACCTCAGATTCCCTGCCTCAGATTCCCTGCCTCAGATTCCCTGCCTCTGATTCCCTGCCTCTGATTCCCTGCATCTGATTGCCCGCCTCTGATTACCTGCCTCTGATTGCCCGCCTCTGATTCTCCACTTCTGATTCCCCACTTCTGATTCCCCGCCTCTGATTCCCCGCGTCTGATTCCCCACCTCTGATTCACCTCCTCTGCTTCCCCGCCTCTGATTCCCCGCCTCTGATTCCCCACCTCTGATTGCCCCGCCTCTGATTCGCTGATTCTGATTCCCCGGCTCTGATTCCCCACCTCTGATTCCCCACTTCTGATTCCCCACCTCTGATTCCCCGCCTCTGATTGCACGCCTCTGATTCCCCGCCTCTGATTCCCCGCCTCTGATTCCCCGCCTCTGATTCCCCTCCTCTGATACCCCGCCTCTGATTCCCCACCTCTGATTCCCCGCATCTGATTCCCCGTCTCTGATTCCCCGCCTCTGATTCCCTGCCTCTGATTCCCCACCTCTGATTCCGCGCCTCTGATTCCCCGCCTATGTTTACCCGCCTCTGTTTACCAACCTGTTTCCCCGCCTCTGATTCCCCACCTCATATTCACTGCCTCAGATTCCCTGCCTCTGATTCCCTGCCTCTGATTCACTGCCTCTGATTCCCAACCTCTGATTCCCCGCTTCTGATTCCCTGCCTCTGATTCCCCGCCTCTGATTCCCCGCCTCTGATTCCCCGCCTCTGATTCCCCACCTCTGATTCAATGCCTCCCTTTCCGCTCAACTTTCCTGGCCTACTTTTCCCCACATATCTTTCCCCGCCTCTGATTTCCCGCCTCTGATTCCACGCCTCTGAATCCCCGCCTATGTTTACCCGCCTCTGTTTAACTGCCTGTTTTCCCGCCTCTGATTCCCCACCACAGATTCCCTGCCTCAGATTCCCTGCCTCAGATTCCCTGCATCAGATTCCCTGCATCTGATTGCCCGCCTCTGATTCCCCGCCTCTGATTCCCCACCTCTGATTCCCCACTTCTGATTCCCCGCCTCTGATACCCCGCCTCTGATTCCCCGCCTCTGATTCACCGCCTCTGATTCCCCGCCTCTGATTCCCCGCCTCTGATTCCCCACTTCTGATTGCCCGCCTCTGATTCCACGCCTCTGATTCCCCGCCTCTGATTCCCCACCTCTGATTCCCCACTTCTGATTCCCCGCCTCTGATTCCACGCCTCTGATTCCCCACCTCTGATTCCCCACTTCTGATTCCCCACCTCTGATTCTCCGCCTCTGATACCCTGCCTCTGATAACTTTTTACTGATTCCCTGCCTCAGATTCCCTGCCTCCGATTCCCTGCCTCAGATTCCCTGCCTCAGTTTCCCTGCATTAGATTCCCTTCATCTGATTCCCTGCCTCTGATTCCCCGCCTCTGATTCCACGCATCTGATTCCCCACCTCTGTCTCTACGCCTCTATTTTGCCTGCACTCTTTCCCCTCCACTCTTTCCGTGCCTCTCTTTCCCTCCCTCAATTTCAACAACTCTGTTTGATCTGTTCTGTGTAACTAATTTTCAACACAAAAGTTCCAACCACTATGTTTCGCCCATCTCTTTCGCTGCATCTATTGATGCAGCTATGTTTACCCGCTTCTGTTTACCCACCTGTTTCCCCACATCTCTTTCCCCACCTCTGATTCCAAGCCTCTGATTCCCCGCCTCTGATTCCCCGCCTCTGATTCCCCGCCTCTGATTCACCGACTCCCTTTCCGAGCAACTTTCCTGGCCTACGTTTCCCCACATCTCTTTCCCCACCTCTGATTCCACGCCTCAGATTCGCCGCCTCTGATTTCCTGCCTCTGATTCCCTGCCTCTGATTCCCCGCCTCTGATTCCCCACCTCTGATTCCCCTCTCTGATTTCCCGCCTCTGATTCCCCGCCTCTGATTCCACGCCTCTGATTACCCGCCTCTGATACCCTGCCTCTCTTTCCCTGCCTCTATTTCCGTGCCTCTTTCTCTGCATCTCGTTTCCCACATCTCATTTCCCCCTTCTGATAACCCGCATCAGATTCCCTGCCACAGATTCCCTGCCTCAGATTCCCTGCCTCACATTCCCTGCATCAGATTCCCTTCATCTGATTCCCTGCCTCTGATTCCCCGCCTCTGATTCCCTGCATCTGATTCCCAGCCTCTGTTTACCCGCCTGTTCCCCGCCTCTGATTCACCACCTCATATTCGCCACCTCAGGTTCCCTTCCTCTGATTCCCTGCCTCTGATTCCCTGCCTCTGATTCCCTGCATCTGATTGCCCGCCTCTGATACCCTGCCTCTGATTCCTCGCCTCTGATTCCCCGCCTCTGATTCCCCGCCTCTGATTTCCCACCTCTGATTCCCCACTTCTGATTCTCCGCCTCTGATTCCCCGTCTGTGATTCCACGCCTCTGATTCCCCGCCTCTGATACCGCGCCTCTGATTCCCCGCCTCTGATACCCCGCCTCTGATTCCCCGCCTCTGATTCCCTGCATCTAATTCCCCGCCTCAGATTCCCCGCCTCTGATTCCCCGACTCTGATTCCCCGCCTCTGATTCCCCGACTCTGATTCCCCGCCTCTGATTCCCCACCTCTGATTCCCCGCCTATGTTTACCCGCCTCTGTTTACCCGCCTGTTTTCCCGCCTCTGATAGCCCACCTCAGATTCCCTGCCTCAGATACCCTGCCTCAGATTCCCTGCCTCTGATTCCCTGCCTCTGATTCCCTGCATCTGATTGCCCGCCTCTGATTACCGGCCTCTGATTCCCCGCCTCTGATTCCCCACCTCTGATTCCCCACTTCTGATTCCCCGCCTCTGATTCCCCGCGTCTGATTCCCCGCCTCTGGTTCACCGCCTCTGATTCCCCGCCTCTGATTCCCCGCCTCTGATTCCCCACCTCTGATTGCCCCGCCTCTGATTCGCTGATTCTGATTCCCCGCCTCTGATTCCCCACCTATGATTCCCCACTTCTGATTCCCCGCCTCTGATTCCCCGCCTCTGATTCCACGCCTCTGATTCCCCGCGTCTGATTCCCCGCCTCTGATTCCACGCCTCTGATTCCCCTCCTCTGATACCCCGCCTCTGATTCCCTACCTCTGATTCCCCGCATCTGATTCCCCGCCTCTGATTCCCTGCCTCTGATTCCCCGCCTCTGATTCCGCGCCTCTGATTCCCCGCCTATGTTTACCCACCTCTGTTTACCCACCTGTTTCCCCGCCTCTGATTCCCCACCTCAGATTCCCTGCCTCAGATTCCCCGCCTCTGATTCTCCGCCTCTGATTCCCCACCTCTGATTCCCCACCTCTGATTCCCCACTTCTGATTCCCCGCCTCTGATTCCCCGCCTCTGATTCCCCGCCTCTGATTCCCCGCCTCTGATTCCCCACCTCTGATTCACTGCCTCCCTTTCCGCTCAACTTTCCTGGCCTACTTTTCCCCACATATCTTTCCCCGCCTCTGATTTCCCGCCTCTGATTCCACGCCTCTGATTCCCCGCCTATGTTTACCCGCCTCTGTTTACCCGCCTGTTTTCCCGCCTCTGATTCCCCACCACAGATTCCCTGCCTCAGATTCCCTGCCTCAGATTCCCTGCATCAGATTCCCTTCATTTGATTCCCTGCGTCTGATTCCCTGCCTCTGATTCCCTGCATCTGATTGCCCGCCTCTGATTCCCCGCCTCTGATTCCCCGCCTCTGATTCCCCACCTCTGATTCCCCACTTCTGATTCCCCGCCTCTGATTCCCCGCCTCTGATTCCCCGCCTCTGATTCACCGCCTCTGATTCCCCGCCTCTGATTCCCCGCCTCTGATTCCCCACTTCTGATTGCCCGCCTCTGATTCCACGCCTCTGATTCCCCGCCTCTGATTCCCCACCTCTGATTCCCCACTTCTGATTCCCCACCTCTGATTCCCCGCCTCTGATTCCACGCCTCTGATTCCCCACCTCTGATTCCCCACTTCTGATTCCCCACCTCTGATTCTCCGCCTCTGATATCCTGCCTCTGATAACTTTTTACTGATTCCCTGCCTCAGATTCCCTGCCTCCGATTCCCTGCCTCAGATTCCCTGCCTCAGATTCCCTGCATCAGATTCCCTTCATCTGATTCCCTGCCTCTGATTCCCCGCCTCTGATTCCCCGCCTCTGATTCCCCACCTCTGTCTCTACGCCTCTATTTTGCCTGCACTCTTTCCCCTCCACTCTTTCTGTGCCTCTCTTTCCCTCCCTCAATTTCAACAACTCTGTTTGATCTGTTCTGTGTACCTAATTTTCAACACACAAGTTCCAACCACTATGTTTCGCCCATCTCTTTCGCTGCCTCTATTTATGCAGCTATGTTTACCCGCTTCTGTTTACCCGCCTGTTTCCCCACATCTCTTTCCCCACCTCTGATTCCACGCCTCTGATTCCCCGCCTCTGATTCCCCACCTCTGATTCCCCGCCTCTGATTCACCGCCTCCCTTTCCGCGCAACTTTCCTGGCCTACGTTTCCCCACATCTCTTTCCCCACCTCTGATTCCACGCCTCAGATTTGCCGCCTCTGATTTCCTGCCTCTGATTCCCTGCCTCTGATTCCCTGCCTCTGATTCCCCACCTCTGATTCCCCCCTCTGATTCCCCGCCTCTGATTCCCAGCCTCTGATTCCCCACCTCTGATTCCCCGCCTCTGATTCCCTGCCTCTCTTTCCCTACCTCTATTTCCGTGCCTCTTTCTCTGCATCTCGTTTCCCACATCTCATTTCCCCCTTCTGATAACCCGCATCAGATTCCCTGCCACAGATTCCCTGCCTCAGATTCCCTGCCTCAGATTCCCTGCATCAGATTCCCTTCATATGATTCCCTGCCTCTGATTCCACGCCTCTGATTCCCCACCTCTGATTCCCCACTTCTGATTCCCCGCCTCTGATTCCCCGTCTCTGATTCCACGCCTCTGATTCCCCGCCTCTGATTCAGCGCCTCTGATTCCCCGCCTCTGATACCCGGCCTCTGAGTCCCCACCTCTGATTCCCCGTGTCCGATTCCGCACCCATGTTTCACCACCTCTGTTGCTCTGCTTCTGATTTCCCGGCTCAGATTCACCGGCTCTGATTCCGCACCTCTGATTCCACGCCTCTCTTTCTGTGTCTCTGATTCCCCGCCTCTGATTCCACGCCTCTGATTACCTGCCTCTGATACCCTGCCTCTCTTTCCCTGCCTCTATATCCGTGCCTCTTTCTCTGCATCTCGTTTCCCACATCTCATTTCCCCCTTCTGATAACCCGCATCAGATTCCCTGCCACAGATTCCCTGCCTCAGATACCCTGCCTCAGATTCCCTGCATGAGATTCCCTTCATCTGATTCCCTGCCTCTGATTCCCCGCGGCTGATTCCCTGCATCTGATTCCCCGCCTCTGTTTACCCGCCTGTTTCCCCGCATCTGATTCACCACCTCATATTCGCCACCTCAGGTTCCCTGCCTCTGATTCCCTGCCTCTGATTCCCTGCCTCTGATTCCCTGCATCTGATTGCCCGCCTCTGATACCCTGCCACTGATTCCCCGCCTCTGATTCCCCGCCTCTGATTCCCCGCCTCTGATTTCCCACCTCTGATTCCCCACTTCTGATTCCCCGCCTCTGATTCCCCGTCTCTGATTCCACGCCTCTGATTCCCCGCCTCTGATTCAGCGCCTCTGATTCCCCGCCTCTGATACCCCGCCTCTGATTCCCCGCCTCTGATTCCCTGCATCTGATTCCCCGCCTCAGATTCCCCGCCTCTGATTCCTCGACTCTGATTCCCCGCCTCTGAATCCCCGTCTCTGATTCCCCGCCTCTGATTCCCCGCCTCTGATTCCCCGCCTATGTTTACCCGCCTCTGTTTACCCGCCTGTTTTCCCGCCTCTGATTGCCCACCTCAGATTCCCTGCCTCAGATTCCCTGCCTCAGATTCCCTGCCTCTGATTCCCTTCCTCTGATCCCCTGCATCTGATTGCCCGCCTCCGATTACCTGCCTCTGATTCCCCGCCTCTGATTCCCCACCTCTGATTCCCCACTTCTGATTCCCCGCCTCTGATTCCCCGCGTCTGATTCCCCGCCTCTGATTCACCGCCTCTGATTCCCCGCCTCTGATTCCCCGCCTCTGATTCCCCACCTCTGATTGCCCCGCCTCTGATTCGCTGATTCTGATTCCACGCCTCTGAATCCCCGCCTCTGATTCCACGCCTCTGATTCCCCGCCTCTGATTCCACGCCTCTGATTCCCCGCCTCTGATTCCCCTCCTCTGATACCCCGCCTCTGATTCCCCACCTCTGATTCCCCGCATCTGATTCCCCGCCTCTGATTCCCCGCCTCTGATTCCCTGCCTCTGATTCCGCGCCTCTGATTCCGCGCCTCTGATTCCCCGCCTATGTTTACCCACCACTGTTTACCCACCTGTTTCCCCGCCTCTGATTCCGCACCTCAGATTCCCTGCCTCAGATTCCCCGCCTCTGATTCTCTGCCTCTGAATCCCCGCCTCTGATTCCCCACCTCTGATTCCCCACTTCTGATTCCCCGCCTCTGATTCCCCGCCTCTGATTCCCCGCCTCTGATTCCCCGCCTCTGATTCCCCACCTCTGATTCAGTGCCTCCCTTTCCGCTCAACTTTCCTGGCCTACTTTTCCCCACATATCTTTCCCCGCCTCTGATTTCCCGCCTCTGATTCCACGCCTCTGATTCCCCGCCTATGTTTACCCGCCTCTGTTTACCCGCCTGTTTTCCCTCCTCTGATTCCCCACCACAGATTCCCTGCCTCAGATTCCCTGCCTCAGATTCCCTGCATCAGATTCCCTTCATTTGATTCCCTGCGTCTGATTCCCTGCCTCTGATTCCCTGCATCTGATTGCCCGCCTCTGATTCCCCGCCTCTGATTCCCCGCCTCTGATTCCCCACCTCTGATTCCCCACTTCTGATTCCCCGCCTCTGATTCCCCGCCTCTGATTCCCCGCCTCTGATTCACCGCCTCTGATTCCCCGCCTCTGATTCCCCGCCTCTGATTCCCCACTTCTGATTGCCCGCCTCTGATTCCACGCCTCTGATTCCCCGCCTCTGATTCCCCACCTCTGATTCCCCACTTCTGATTCCCCACCTCTGATTCCCCGCCTCTGATTCCACGCCTCTGATTCCCCACCTCTGATTCCCCACTTCTGATTCCCCACCTCTGATTCTCCGCCTCTGATACCCTGCCTCTGATAACTTTTTTACTGATTCCCTGCCTCCGATTCCCTGCCTCAGATTCCCTGCCTCAGATTCCCTGCATCAGATTCCCTTCATCTGATTCCCTGCCTCTGATTCCCCGCCTCTGATTCCCCGCCTCTGATTCCCCACCTCTGTCTCTACGCCTCTATTTTGCCTGCACTCTTTCCCCTCCACTCTTTCTGTGCCTCTCTTTCCCTCCATCAATTTCAACAACTCTGTTTGATCTGTTCTGTGTACCTAATTTTCAACACACAAGTTCCAACCACTATGTTTCGCCCATCTCTTTCGCTGCCTCTCTTTATGCAGCTATGTTTACCCGCTTCTGTTTACCCGCCTGTTTCCCCACATCTCTTTCCCCACCTCTGATTCCACGCCTCTGATTCACCGCCTCTGATTCCCCGCCTCTGATTCCCCGCCTCTGATTCACCGCCTCCCTTTCCGCGCAACTTTCCTGGCCTACGTTTCCCCACATCTCTTTCCCCACCTCTGATTCCACGCCTCAGATTTGCCGCCTCTGATTCCCTGCCTCTGATTCCCTGCCTCTGATTCCCTGCCTCTGATTCCCAGCCTCTGATTCCCCACCTCTGATTCCCCGCCTCTGATTCCCTGCCTCTCTTTCCCTACCTCTATTTCCGTGCCTCTTTCTCTGCATCTCGTTTCCCACATCTCATTTCCCCCTTCTGATAACCCGCATCAGATTCCCTGCCACAGATTTCCTGCCTCAGATTCCCTGCCTCAGATTCCCTGCATCAGATTCCCTTCATATGATTCCCTGCCTCTGATTCCACGCCTCTGATTCCCCACCTCTGATTCCCTGCCTCAGATTCCCTGCCTCTGATTCCCTGCCTCTGATTCCCTGCCTCTGATTTCCTGCATCTGGTTGCCCGCCTCTGATTCTCCGCCTCTGATTCCCCACCTCTGATTCCCCGCCTCTGATTCCCCGCCTCTTGATTCCCCGCCTCTGATTCCCCACCTCTGATTCCCTGCCTCTGATAACCTGCCTCTGATTCCCTGCCTCTGATTCCCGGCCTCTGAATCCCCACCTCTGATTCCCCGTGTCCGATTCCGCACCCATGTTTCACCACCTCTGTTGCTCTGCTTCTGATTTCCCGGCTCAGATTCACCGGCTCTGATTCCGCACCTCTGATTCCACGCCTCTCTTTCTGTGTCTCTGATTCCCCGCCTCTGATTCCACACCTCTGATTACCCGCCTCTGAAACCCTGCCTCTCTTTCCCTGCCTCTATATCCGTGCCTCTTTCTCTGCATCTCGTTTCCCACATCTCATTTCCCCCTTCTGATAACCCGCATCAGATTCCCTGCCACAGATTCCCTGCCTCAGATACGCTGCCTCAGATTCCCTGCATGAGATTCCCTTCATCTGATTCCCTGCCTCTGATTCCCCGCGGCTGATTCCCTGCATCTGATTCCCCGCCTCCGTTTACCCGCCTGTTTCCCCGCCTCTGATTCACCACCTCATATTCGCCACCTCAGGTTCCCTGCCTCTGATTCCCTGCCTCTGATTCCCTGCCTCTGATTCCCTGCATCTGATTGCCCGCCTCTGATACCCTGCCTCTGATTCCCCGGCTCTGATTCCCCGCCTCTGATTCCCCGCCTCTGATTTCCCACCTCTGATTCCCCACTTCTGATTCCCCGCCTCTGATTCCCCGTCTCTGATTCCACGCCTCTGATTCCCCGCCTCTGATTCAGCGCCTCTGATTCCCCGCCTCTGATACCCCGCCTCTGATTCCCCGCCTCTGATTCCCTGCATCTGATTCCCCGCCTCACATTTCCCGCCTCTGATTCCCCGACTCTGATTCCCCGCCTCTGATTCCCCGCCTCTGATTCCCCGCCTCTGATTCCCCGCCTCTGATTCCCCTCCTATGTTTACCCGCCTCTGTTTACCCGCCTGTTTTCCCGCCTCTGATTGCCCACCTCAGATTCCCTGCCTCAGATTCCCTGCCTCAGATTCCATGCCTCTGATTCCCTGCCTCTGATTCCCTGCATCTGATTGCCCGCCTCCGATTACCTGCCTTTGATTCCCCGCCTCTGATTCCCCACCTCTTATTCCCCACTTCTGATTCCCCGCCTCTGATTCCCCGCGTCTGATTCCCCGCCTCTGATTCACCGCCTCTGATTCCCCGCCTCTGATTCCCCGCCTCTGAT
Organism: Narcine bancroftii; assembly: GCF_036971445.1. Taxonomy (NCBI): domain Eukaryota; kingdom Metazoa; phylum Chordata; class Chondrichthyes; order Torpediniformes; family Narcinidae; genus Narcine; species Narcine bancroftii. The sequence goes on from NC_091470.1 coordinate 272,239,197, forward strand.
TCCCCACCTCTGATTGCCCCGCCTCTGATTCGCTGATTCTGATTCCCCGCCTCTGATTCCCCACCTCTGATTCCCCACTTCTGATTCCCCGCCTCTGATTCCCCGCCTCTGATTCCACGCCTCTGATTCCCCGCCTCTGATTCCCCGCCTCTGATTCTCCGCCTCTGATTCCCCTCCTCTGATACCCCGCCTCTGATTCCCCACCTCTGATTCCCCGCATCTGATTCCCCGCCTCTGATTCCCCGCCTCTGATTCCCTGCCTCTGATTCCGCGCCTCTGATTCCGCGCCTCTGATTCCCCGCCTATGTTTACCCACCTCTGTTTACCCACCTGTTTCCCCTCCTCTGATTCCGCACCTCAGATTCCCTGCCTCAGATTCCCCGCCTCTGATTCTCTGCCTCTGAATCCCCGCCTCTGATTCCCCACCTCTGATTCCCCACTTCTGATTCCCCGCCTCTGATTCCCCGACTCTGATTCCCCGCCTCTGATTCCCCGCCTCTGATTCCCCACCTCTGATTCAGTGCCTCCCTTTCCGCTCAACTTTCCTGGCCTACTTTTCCCCACATATCTTTCCCCGCCTCTAATTTCCCGCCTCTGATTCCACGCCTCTTATTCCCCGCCTATGTTTACCTGCCTCTGTTTACCCGCCTGTTTTCCCTCCTCTGATTCCCCACCACAGATTCCCTGCCTCAGATTCCCTGCCTCAGATTCCCTGCATCAGATTCCCTTCATTTGATTCCCTGCGTCTGATTCCCTGCCTCTGATTCCCTGCATCTGATTGCCCGCCTCTGATTTCCCGCCTCTGATTCCCCGCCTCTGATTCCCCACGTCTGATTCCCCACTTCTGATTCCCCGCCTCTGATTCCCCGCCGCTGATTCCCCACCTCTGATTCACCGCCTCTGATTCCCCGCCTCTGATTCCCCGCCTCTGATTCCCCACTTCTGATTGCCCGCCTCTGATTCCACGCCTCTGATTCCCCGCCTCTGATTCCCCACCTCTGATTCCCCACTTCTGATTCCCCACCTCTGATTCCCCGCCTCTGATTCCACGCCTCTGATTCCCCACCTCTGATTCCCCACTTCTGAATCCCCACCTCTGATTCTCCGCCTCTGATACCCTGCCTCTGATAACTTTTTACTGATTCCCTGCCTCAGATTCCCTGCCTCCGATTCCCTGCCTCAGATTCCCTGCCTCAGATTCCCTTCATCAGATTCCCTTCATCTGATTCCCTGCCTCTGATTCCCCGCCTCTGAATCCCCGCCTCTGATTCCCCACCTCTGTCTCTACGCCTCTATTTTGCCTGCACTCTTTCCCCTCCACTCTTTCCGTGCCTCTCTTTCCCTCCCTCAATTTCAACAACTCTGTTTGATCTGTTCTGTGTAACTAATTTTCAACACAAAAGTTCCAACCACTATGTTTCGCCCATCTCTTTCGCTGCATCTATTGATGCAGCTATGTTTACCCGCTTCTGTTTACCCACCTGTTTCCCCACATCTCTTTCCCCACCTCTGATTCCAAGCCTCTGATTCCCCGCCTCTGATTCCCCGCCTCTGATTCCCCGCCTCTGATTCACCGACTCCCTTTCCGAGCAACTTTCCTGGCCTACGTTTCCCCACATCTCTTTCCCCACCTCTGATTCCACGCCTCAGATTCGCCGCCTCTGATTTCCTGCCTCTGATTCCCTGCCTCTGATTCCCCGCCTCTGATTCCCCACCTCTGATTCCCCTCTCTGATTTCCCGCCTCTGATTCCCCGCCTCTGATTCCACGCCTCTGATTACCCGCCTCTGATACCCAGCCTCTCTTTCCCTGCCTCTATTTCCGTGCCTCTTTCTCTGCATCTCGTTTCCCACATCTCATTTCCCCCTTCTGATAACCCGCATCAGATTCCCTGCCACAGATTCCCTGCCTCAGATTCCCTGCCTCACATTCCCTGCATCAGATTCCCTTCATCTGATTCCCTGCCTCTGATTCCCCGCCTCTGATTCCCTGCATCTGATTCCCAGCCTCTGTTTACCCGCCTGTTCCCCGCCTCTGATTCACCACCTCATATTCGCCACCTCAGGTTCCCTTCCTCTGATTCCCTGCCTCTGATTCCCTGCCTCAGATTCCCTGCATCAGATTCCCTTCATCTGATTCCCTGCCTCTGATTCCCCGCCTCTGATTCCCCGCCTCTGATTCCCCACCTCTGTCTCTACGCCTCTATTTTGCCTGCACTCTTTCCCCTCCACTCTTTCTGTGCCTCTCTTTCCCTCCATCAATTTCAACAACTCTGTTTGATCTGTTCTGTGTACCTAATTTTCAACACACAAGTTCCAACCACTATGTTTCGCCCATCTCTTTCGCTGCCTCTCTTTATGCAGCTATGTTTACCCGCTTCTGTTTACCCGCCTGTTTCCCCACATCTCTTTCCCCACCTCTGATTCCACGCCTCTGATTCACCGCCTCTGATTCCCCGCCTCTGATTCCCCGCCTCTGATTCACCGCCTCCCTTTCCGCGCAACTTTCCTGGCCTACGTTTCCCCACATCTCTTTCCCCACCTCTGATTCCACGCCTCAGATTTGCCGCCTCTGATTCCCTGCCTCTGATTCCCTGCCTCTGATTCCCTGCCTCTGATTCCCAGCCTCTGATTCCCCACCTCTGATTCCCCGCCTCTGATTCCCTGCCTCTCTTTCCCTACCTCTATTTCCGTGCCTCTTTCTCTGCATCTCGTTTCCCACATCTCATTTCCCCCTTCTGATAACCCGCATCAGATTCCCTGCCACAGATTTCCTGCCTCAGATTCCCTGCCTCAGATTCCCTGCATCAGATTCCCTTCATATGATTCCCTGCCTCTGATTCCACGCCTCTGATTCCCCACCTCTGATTCCCTGCCTCAGATTCCCTGCCTCTGATTCCCTGCCTCTGATTCCCTGCCTCTGATTTCCTGCATCTGGTTGCCCGCCTCTGATTCTCCGCCTCTGATTCCCCACCTCTGATTCCCCGCCTCTGATTCCCCGCCTCTTGATTCCCCGCCTCTGATTCCCCACCTCTGATTCCCTGCCTCTGATAACCTGCCTCTGATTCCCTGCCTCTGATTCCCGGCCTCTGAATCCCCACCTCTGATTCCCCGTGTCCGATTCCGCACCCATGTTTCACCACCTCTGTTGCTCTGCTTCTGATTTCCCGGCTCAGATTCACCGGCTCTGATTCCGCACCTCTGATTCCACGCCTCTCTTTCTGTGTCTCTGATTCCCCGCCTCTGATTCCACACCTCTGATTACCCGCCTCTGAAACCCTGCCTCTCTTTCCCTGCCTCTATATCCGTGCCTCTTTCTCTGCATCTCGTTTCCCACATCTCATTTCCCCCTTCTGATAACCCGCATCAGATTCCCTGCCACAGATTCCCTGCCTCAGATACGCTGCCTCAGATTCCCTGCATGAGATTCCCTTCATCTGATTCCCTGCCTCTGATTCCCCGCGGCTGATTCCCTGCATCTGATTCCCCGCCTCCGTTTACCCGCCTGTTTCCCCGCCTCTGATTCACCACCTCATATTCGCCACCTCAGGTTCCCTGCCTCTGATTCCCTGCCTCTGATTCCCTGCCTCTGATTCCCTGCATCTGATTGCCCGCCTCTGATACCCTGCCTCTGATTCCCCGCCTCTGATTCCCCGCCTCTGATTCCCCGCCTCTGATTTCCCACCTCTGATTCCCCACTTCTGATTCCCCGCCTCTGATTCCCCGTCTCTGATTCCACGCCTCTGATTCCCCGCCTCTGATTCAGCGCCTCTGATTCCCCGCCTCTGATACCCCGCCTCTGATTCCCCGCCTCTGATTCCCTGCATCTGATTCCCCGCCTCAGATTTCCCGCCTCTGATTCCCCGACTCTGATTCCCCTCCTCTGATTCCCCGCCTCTGATTCCCCGCCTCTGATTCCCCGCCTCTGATTCCCCTCCTATGTTTACCCGCCTCTGTTTACCCGCCTGTTTTCCCGCCTCTGATTGCCCACCTCAGATTCCCTGCCTCAGATTCCCTGCCTCAGATTCCCTGCCTCTGATTCCCTGCCTCTGATTCCCTGCATCTGATTGCCCGCCTCCGATTACCTGCCTTTGATTCCCCGCCTCTGATTCCCCACCTCTTATTCCCCACTTCTGATTCCCCGCCTCTGATTCCCCGCGTCTGATTCCCCGCCTCTGATTCACCGCCTCTGATTCCCCGCCTCTGATTCCCCGCCTCTGATTCCCCACCTCTGATTGCCCCGCCTCTGATTCGCTGATTCTGATTCCCCGCCTCTGATTCCCCACCTCTGATTCCCCACTTCTGATTCCCCGCCTCTGATTCCCCGCCTCTGATTCCACGCCTCTGATTCCCCGCCTCTGATTCCCCGCCTCTGATTCTCCGCCTCTGATTCCCCTCCTCTGATACCCCGCCTCTGATTCCCCACCTCTGATTCCCCGCATCTGATTCCCCGCCTCTGATTCCCCGCCTCTGATTCCCTGCCTCTGATTCCGCGCCTCTGATTCCGCGCCTCTGATTCCCCGCCTATGTTTACCCACCTCTGTTTACCACCTGTTTCCCCTCCTCTGATTCCGCACCTCAGATTCCCTGCCTCAGATTCCCCGCCTCTGATTCTCTGCCTCTGAATCCCCGCCTCTGATTCCCCACCTCTGATTCCCCACTTCTGATTCCCCGCCTCTGATTCCCCGACTCTGATTCCCCGCCTCTGATTCCCCGCCTCTGATTCCCCACCTCTGATTCAGTGCCTCCCTTTCCGCTCAACTTTCCTGGCCTACTTTTCCCCACATATCTTTCCCCGCCTCTAATTTCCCGCCTCTGATTCCACGCCTCTGATTCCCCGCCTATGTTTACCTGCCTCTGTTTACCCGCCTGTTTTCCCTCCTCTGATTCCCCACCACAGATTCCCTGCCTCAGATTCCCTGCCTCAGATTCCCTGCATCAGATTCCCTTCATTTGATTCCCTGCGTCTGATTCCCTGCCTCTGATTCCCTGCATCTGATTGCCCGCCTCTGATTTCCCGCCTCTGATTCCCCGCCTCTGATTCCCCACGTCTGATTCCCCACTTCTGATTCCCCGCCTCTGATTCCCCGCCGCTGATTCCCCACCTCTGATTCACCGCCTCTGATTCCCCGCCTCTGATTCCCCGCCTCTGATTCCCCACTTCTGATTGCCCGCCTCTGATTCCACGCCTCTGATTCCCCGCCTCTGATTCCCCACCTCTGATTCCCCACTTCTGATTCCCCACCTCTGATTCCCCGCCTCTGATTCCACGCCTCTGATTCCCCACCTCTGATTCCCCACTTCTGAATCCCCACCTCTGATTCTCCGCCTCTGATACCCTGCCTCTGATAACTTTTTACTGATTCCCTGCCTCAGATTCCCTGCCTCCGATTCCCTGCCTCAGATTCCCTTCATCAGATTCCCTTCATCTGATTCCCTGCCTCTGATTCCCCTCCTCTGAATCCCCGCCTCTGATTCCCCACCTCTGTCTCTACGCCTCTATTTTGCCTGCACTCTTTCCCCTCCACTCTTTCCGTGCCTCTCTTTCCCTCCCTCAATTTCAACAACTCTGTTTGATCTGTTCTGTGTAACTAATTTTCAACACAAAAGTTCCAACCACTATGTTTCGCCCATCTCTTTCGCTGCATCTATTGATGCAGCTATGTTTACCCGCTTCTGTTTACCCACCTGTTTCCCCACATCTCTTTCCCCACCTCTGATTCCAAGCCTCTGATTCCCCGCCTCTGATTCCCCGCCTCTGATTCCCCGCCTCTGATTCACCGACTCCCTTTCCGAGCAACTTTCCTGGCCTACGTTTCCCCACATCTCTTTCCCCACCTCTGATTCCACGCCTCAGATTCGCCGCCTCTGATTTCCTGCCTCTGATTCCCTGCCTCTGATTCCCCGCCTCTGATTCCCCACCTCTGATTCCCCTCTCTGATTTCCCGCCTCTGATTCCCCGCCTCTGATTCCACGCCTCTGATTACCCGCCTCTGATACCCTGCCTCTCTTTCCCTGCCTCTATTTCCGTGCCTCTTTCTCTGCATCTCGTTTCCCACATCTCATTTCCCCCTTCTGATAACCCGCATCAGATTCCCTGCCACAGATTCCCTGCCTCAGATTCCCTGCCTCACATTCCCTGCATCAGATTCCCTTCATCTGATTCCCTGCCTCTGATTCCCCGCCTCTGATTCCCTGCATCTGATTCCCAGCCTCTGTTTACCCGCCTGTTCCCCGCCTCTGATTCACCACCTCATATTCGCCACCTCAGGTTCCCTTCCTCTGATTCCCTGCCTCTGATTCCCTGCCTCTGATTCCCTGCATCTGATTGCCCGCCTCTGATACCCTGCCTCTGATTCCTCGCCTCTGATTCCCCGCCTCTGATTCCCCGCCTCTGATTTCCCACCTCTGATTCCCCACTTCTGATTCTCCGCCTCTGATTCCCCGTCTGTGATTCCACGCCTCTGATTCCCCGCCTCTGATACCGCGCCTCTGATTCCCCGCCTCTGATACCCCGCCTCTGATTCCCCGCCTCTGATTCCCTGCATCTGATTCCCCGCCTCAGATTCCCCGCCTCTGATTCCCCGACTCTGATTCCCCGCCTCTGATTCCCCGACTCTGATTCCCCGCCTCTGATTCCCCGCCTCTGATTCCCCGCCTATGTTTACCCGCCTCTGTTTACCCGCCTGTTTTCCCGCCTCTGATAGCCCACCTCAGATTCCCTGCCTCAGATACCCTGCCTCAGATTCCCTGCCTCTGATTCCCTGCCTCTGATTCCCTGCATCTGATTGCCCGCCTCTGATTACCGGCCTCTGATTCCCCGCCTCTGATTCCCCACCTCTGATTCCCCACTTCTGATTCCCCACCTCTGATTCCCCGCGTCTGATTCCCCGCCTCTGGTTCACCGCCTCTGATTCCCCGCCTCTGATTCCCCGCCTCTGATTCCCCACCTCTGATTGCCCCGCCTCTGATTCGCTGATTCTGATTCCCCGCCTCTGATTCCCCACCTATGATTCCCCACTTCTGATTCCCCGCCTCTGATTCCCCGCCTCTGATTCCACGCCTCTGATTCCCCGCGTCTGATTCCCCGCCTCTGATTCCACGCCTCTGATTCCCCTCCTCTGATACCCCGCCTCTGATTCCCTACCTCTGATTCCCCGCATCTGATTCCCCGCCTCTGATTCCCTGCCTCTGATTCCCTGCCTCTGATTCCCTGCATCTGATTGCCCGCCTCTGATTACCGGCCTCTGATTCCCCGCCTCTGATTCCCCACCTCTGATTCCCCACTTCTGATTCCCCACCTCTGATTCCCTGCCTCTGATAACCTGCCTCTGATTCCCTGCCTCTGATTCCCGGCCTCTGAATCCCCACCTCTGATTCCCCGTGTCCGATTCCGCACCCATGTTTCACCACCTCTGTTGCTCTGCTTCTGATTTCCCGGCTCAGATTCACCGGCTCTGATTCCGCACCTCTGATTCCACGCCTCTCTTTCTGTGTCTCTGATTCCCCGCCTCTGATTCCACACCTCTGATTACCCGCCTCTGAAACCCTGCCTCTCTTTCCCTGCCTCTATATCCGTGCCTCTTTCTCTGCATCTCGTTTCCCACATCTCATTTCCCCCTTCTGATAACCCGCATCAGATTCCCTGCCACAGATTCCCTGCCTCAGATACGCTGCCTCAGATTCCCTGCATGAGATTCCCTTCATCTGATTCCCTGCCTCTGATTCCCCGCGGCTGATTCCCTGCATCTGATTCCCCGACTCCGTTTACCCGCCTGTTTCCCCGCCTCTGATTCACCACCTCATATTCGCCACCTCAGGTTCCCTGCCTCTGATTCCCTGCCTCTGATTCCCTGCCTCTGATTCCCTGCATCTGATTGCCCGCCTCTGATACCCTGCCTCTGATTCCCCGCCTCTGATTCCCCGCCTCTGATTCCCCGCCTCTGATTTCCCACCTCTGATTCCCCACTTCTGATTCCCCGCCTCTGATTCCCCGTCTCTGATTCCACGCCTCTGATTCCCCGCCTCTGATTCAGCGCCTCTGATTCCCCGCCTCTGATACCCCGCCTCTGATTCCCCGCCTCTGATTCCCTGCATCTGATTCCCCGCCTCAGATTTCCCGCCTCTGATTCCCCGACTCTGATTCCCCTCCTCTGATTCCCCGCCTCTGATTCCCCGCCTCTGATTCCCCGCCTCTGATTCCCCTCCTATGTTTACCCGCCTCTGTTTACCCGCCTGTTTTCCCGCCTCTGATTGCCCACCTCAGATTCCCTGCCTCAGATTCCCTGCCTCAGATTCCCTGCCTCTGATTCCCTGCCTCTGATTCCCTGCATCTGATTGCCCGCCTCCGATTACCTGCCTTTGATTCCCCGCCTCTGATTCCCCACCTCTTATTCCCCACTTCTGATTCCCCGCCTCTGATTCCCCGCGTCTGATTCCCCGCCTCTGATTCACCGCCTCTGATTCCCCGCCTCTGATTCCCCGCCTCTGATTCCCCACCTCTGATTGCCCCGCCTCTGATTCGCTGATTCTGATTCCCCGCCTCTGATTCCCCACCTCTGATTCCCCACTTCTGATTCCCCGCCTCTGATTCCCCGCCTCTGATTCCACGCCTCTGATTCCCCGCCTCTGATTCCCCGCCTCTGATTCTCCGCCTCTGATTCCCCTCCTCTGATACCCCGCCTCTGATTCCCCACCTCTGATTCCCCGCATCTGATTCCCCGCCTCTGATTCCCCGCCTCTGATTCCCTGCCTCTGATTCCGCGCCTCTGATTCCGCGCCTCTGATTCCCCGCCTATGTTTACCCACCTCTGTTTACCCACCTGTTTCCCCTCCTCTGATTCCGCACCTCAGATTCCCTGCCTCAGATTCCCCGCCTCTGATTCTCTGCCTCTGAATCCCCGCCTCTGATTCCCCACCTCTGATTCCCCACTTCTGATTCCCCGCCTCTGATTCCCCGACTCTGATTCCCCGCCTCTGATTCCCCGCCTCTGATTCCCCACCTCTGATTCAGTGCCTCCCTTTCCGCTCAACTTTCCTGGCCTACTTTTCCCCACATATCTTTCCCCGCCTCTAATTTCCCGCCTCTGATTCCACGCCTCTGATTCCCCGCCTATGTTTACCTGCCTCTGTTTACCCGCCTGTTTTCCCTCCTCTGATTCCCCACCACAGATTCCCTGCCTCAGATTCCCTGCCTCAGATTCCCTGCATCAGATTCCCTTCATTTGATTCCCTGCGTCTGATTCCCTGCCTCTGATTCCCTGCATCTGATTGCCCGCCTCTGATTTCCCGCCTCTGATTCCCCGCCTCTGATTCCCCACGTCTGATTCCCCACTTCTGATTCCCCGCCTCTGATTCCCCGCCGCTGATTCCCCACCTCTGATTCACCGCCTCTGATTCCCCGCCTCTGATTCCCCGCCTCTGATTCCCCACTTCTGATTGCCCGCCTCTGATTCCACGCCTCTGATTCCCCGCCTCTGATTCCCCACCTCTGATTCCCCACTTCTGATTCCCCACCTCTGATTCCCCGCCTCTGATTCCACGCCTCTGATTCCCCACCTCTGATTCCCCACTTCTGAATCCCCACCTCTGATTCTCCGCCTCTGATACCCTGCCTCTGATAACTTTTTACTGATTCCCTGCCTCAGATTCCCTGCCTCCGATTCCCTGCCTCAGATTCCCTGCCTCAGATTCCCTTCATCAGATTCCCTTCATCTGATTCCCTGCCTCTGATTCCCCTCCTCTGAATCCCCGCCTCTGATTCCCCACCTCTGTCTCTACGCCTCTATTTTGCCTGCACTCTTTCCCCTCCACTCTTTCCGTGCCTCTCTTTCCCTCCCTCAATTTCAACAACTCTGTTTGATCTGTTCTGTGTAACTAATTTTCAACACAAAAGTTCCAACCGCTATGTTTCGCCCATCTCTTTCGCTGCATCTATTGATGCAGCTATGTTTACCCGCTTCTGTTTACCCACCTGTTTCCCCACATCTCTTTCCCCACCTCTGATTCCAAGCCTCTGATTCCCCGCCTCTGATTCCCCGCCTCTGATTCCCCGCCTCTGATTCACCGACTCCCTTTCCGAGCAACTTTCCTGGCCTACGTTTCCCCACATCTCTTTCCCCACCTCTGATTCCACGCCTCAGATTCGCCGCCTCTGATTTCCTGCCTCTGATTCCCTGCCTCTGATTCCCCGCCTCTGATTCCCCACCTCTGATTCCCCTCTCTGATTTCCCGCCTCTGATTCCCCGCCTCTGATTCCACGCCTCTGATTACCCGCCTCTGATACCCTGCCTCTCTTTCCCTGCCTCTATTTCCGTGCCTCTTTCTCTGCATCTCGTTTCCCACATCTCATTTCCCCCTTCTGATAACCCGCATCAGATTCCCTGCCACAGATTCCCTGCCTCAGATTCCCTGCCTCACATTCCCTGCATCAGATTCCCTTCATCTGATTCCCTGCCTCTGATTCCCCGCCTCTGATTCCCTGCATCTGATTCCCAGCCTCTGTTTACCCGCCTGTTCCCCGCCTCTGATTCACCACCTCATATTCGCCACCTCAGGTTCCCTTCCTCTGATTCCCTGCCTCTGATTCCCTGCCTCTGATTCCCTGCATCTGATTGCCCGCCTCTGATACCCTGCCTCTGATTCCTCGCCTCTGATTCCCCGCCTCTGATTCCCCGCCTCTCATTTCCCACCTCTGATTCCCCACTTCTGATTCTCCGCCTCTGATTCCCCGTCTGTGATTCCACGCCTCTGATTCCCCGCCTCTGATACCGCGCCTCTGATTCCCCGCCTCTGATACCCCGCCTCTGATTCCCCGCCTCTGATTCCCTGCATCTGATTCCCCGCCTCAGATTCCCCGCCTCTGATTCCCCGACTCTGATTCCCCGCCTCTGATTCCCCGACTCTGATTCCCCGCCTCTGATTCCCCGCCTCTGATTCCCCGCCTATGTTTACCCGCCTCTGTTTACCCGCCTGTTTTCCCGCCTCTGATAGCCCACCTCAGATTCCCTGCCTCAGATACCCTGCCTCAGATTCCCTGCCTCTGATTCCCTGCCTCTGATTCCCTGCATCTGATTGCCCGCCTCTGATTACCGGCCTCTGATTCCCCGCCTCTGATTCCCCACCTCTGATTCCCCACTTCTGATTCCCCGCCTCTGATTCCCCGCGTCTGATTCCCCGCCTCTGGTTCACCGCCTCTGATTCCCCGCCTCTGATTCCCCGCCTCTGATTCCCCACCTCTGATTGCCCCGCCTCTGATTCGCTGATTCTGATTCCCCGCCTCTGATTCCCCACCTATGATTCCCCACTTCTGATTCCCCGCCTCTGATTCCCCGCCTCTGATTCCACGCCTCTGATTCCCCGCGTCTGATTCCCCGCCTCTGATTCCACGCCTCTGATTCCCCTCCTCTGATACCCCGCCTCTGATTCCCTACCTCTGATTCCCCGCATCTGATTCCCCGCCTCTGATTCCCTGCCTCTGATTCCCCGCCTCTGATTCCGCGCCTCTGATTCCCCGCCTATGTTTACCCACCTCTGTTTACCCACCTGTTTCCCCGCCTCTGATTCCCCACCTCAGATTCCCTGCCTCAGATTCCCCGCCTCTGATTCTCCGCCTCTGATTCCCCACCTCTGATTCCCCACCTCTGATTCCCCACTTCTGATTCCCCGCCTCTGATTCCCCGCCTCTGATTACCCGCCTCTGATTCCCCGCCTCTGATTCCCCACCTCTGATTCACTGCCTCCCTTTCCGCTCAACTTTCCTGGCCTACTTTTCCCCACATATCTTTCCCCGCCTCTGATTTCCCGCCTCTGATTCCACGCCTCTGATTCCCCGCCTATGTTTACCCGCCTCTGTTTACCCGCCTGTTTTCCCGCCTCTGATTCCCCACCACAGATTCCCTGCCTCAGATTCCCTGCCTCAGATTCCCTGCCTCAGATTCCCTGCATCAGATTCCCTTCATTTGATTCCCTGCGTCTGATTCCCTGCCTCTGATTCCCTGCATCTGATTGCCCGCCTCTGATTCCCCGCCTCTGATTCCCCGCCTCTGATTCCCCACCTCTGATTCCCCACTTCTGATTCCCCGCCTCTGATTCCCCGCCTCTGATTCCCCGCCTCTGATTCACCGCCTCTGATTCCCCGCCTCTGATTCCCCGCCTCTGATTCCCCACTTCTGATTGCCCGCCTCTGATTCCACGCCTCTGATTCCCCGCCTCTGATTCCCCACCTCTGATTCCCCACTTCTGATTCCCCACCTCTGATTCCCCGCCTCTGATTCCACGCCTCTGATTCCCCACCTCTGATTCCCCACTTCTGATTCCCCACCTCTGATTCTCCGCCTCTGATACCCTGCCTCTGATAACTTTTTACTGATTCCCTTCCTCAGATTCCCTGCCTCCGATTCCCTGCCTCAGATTCCCTGCCTCAGATTCCCTGCATCAGATTCCCTTCATCTGATTCCCTGCCTCTGATTCCCCGCCTCTGATTCCCCGCCTCTGATTCCCCACCTCTGTCTCTACGCCTCTATTTTGCCTGCACTCTTTCCCCTCCACTCTTTCTGTGCCTCTCTTTCCCTCCCTCAATTTCAACAACTCTGTTTGATCTGTTCTGTGTACCTAATTTTCAACACACAAGTTCCAACCACTATGTTTCGCCCATCTCTTTCGCTGCCTCTATTTATGCAGCTATGTTTACCCGCTTCTGTTTACCCGCCTGTTTCCCCACATCTCTTTCCCCACCTCTGATTCCACGCCTCTGATTCCCCGCCTCTGATTCCCCGCCTCTGATTAACCGCCTCTGATTCACCGCCTCCCTTTCCGCGCAACTTTCCTGGCCTACGTTTCCCCACATCTCTTTCCCCACCTCTGATTCCACGCCTCAGATTTGCCGCCTCTGATTTCCTGCCTCTGATTCCCTGCCTCTGATTCCCTGCCTCTGATTCCCCACCTCTGATTCCCCCCTCTGATTCCCCGCCTCTGATTCCCAGCCTCTGATTCCCCACCTCTGATTCCCCGCCTCTGATTCCCTGCCTCTCTTTCCCTACCTCTATTTCCGTGCCTCTTTCTCTGCATCTCGTTTCCCACATCTCATTTCCCCCTTCTGATAACCCGCATCAGATTCCCTGCCACAGATTCCCTGCCTCAGATTCCCTGCCTCAGATTCCCTGCATCAGATTCCCTTCATATGATTCCCTGCCTCTGATTCCACGCCTCTGATTCCCCACCTCTGATTCCCCACTTCTGATTCCCCGCCTCTGATTCCCCGTCTCTGATTCCACGCCTCTGATTCCCCGCCTCTGATTCAGCGCCTCTGATTCCCCGCCTCTGATACCCGGCCTCTGAGTCCCCACCTCTGATTCCCCGTGTCCGATTCTGCACCCATGTTTCACCACCTCTGTTGCTCTGCTTCTGATTTCCCGTCTCAGATTCACCGGCTCTGATTCCGCACCTCTGATTCCACGCCTCTCTTTCTGTGTCTCTGATTCCCCGCCTCTGATTCCACGCCTCTGATTACCTGCCTCTGATACCCTGCCTCTCTTTCCCTGCCTCTATATCCGTGCCTCTTTCTCTGCATCTCGTTTCCCACATCTCATTTCCCCCTTCTGATAACCCGCATCAGATTCCCTGCCACAGATTCCCTGCCTCAGATACCCTGCCTCAGATTCCCTGCATGAGATTCCCTTCATCTGATTCCCTGCCTCTGATTCCCCGCGGCTGATTCCCTGCATCTGATTCCCCGCCTCTGTTTACCCGCCTGTTTCCCCGCATCTGATTCACCACCTCATATTCGCCACCTCAGGTTCCCTGCCTCTGATTCCCTGCCTCTGATTCCCTGCCTCTGATTCCCTGCATCTGATTGCCCGCCTCTGATACCCTGCCACTGATTCCCCGCCTCTGATTCCCCGCCTCTGATTCCCCGCCTCTGATTTCCCACCTCTGATTCCCCACTTCTGATTCCCCGCCTCTGATTCCCCGTCTCTGATTCCACGCCTCTGATTCCCCGCCTCTGATTCAGCGCCTCTGATTCCCCGCCTCTGATACCCCGCCTCTGATTCCCCGCCTCTGATTCCCTGCATCTGATTCCCCGCCTCAGATTCCCCGCCTCTGATTCCTCGACTCTGATTCCCCGCCTCTGAATCCCCGCCTCTGATTCCCCGCCTCTGATTCCCCGCCTCTGATTCCCCGCCTATGTTTACCCGCCTCTGTTTACCCGCCTGTTTTCCCGCCTCTGATTGCCCACCTCAGATTCCCTGCCTCAGATTCCCTGCCTCAGATTCCCTGCCTCTGATTCCCTTCCTCTGATCCCCTGCATCTGATTGCCCGCCTCCGATTACCTGCCTCTGATTCCCCGCCTCTGATTCCCCACCTCTGATTCCCCACTTCTGATTCCCCGCCTCTGATTCCCCGCGTCTGATTCCCCGCCTCTGATTCACCGCCTCTGATTCCCCGCCTCTGATTCCCCGCCTCTGATTCCCCACCTCTGATTGCCCCGCCTCTGATTCGCTGATTCTGATTCCACGCCTCTGATTCCCCGCCTCTGATTCCACGCCTCTGATTCCCCGCCTCTGATTCCACGCCTCTGATTCCCCGCCTCTGATTCCCCTCCTCTGATACCCCGCCTCTGATTCCCCACCTCTTATTCCCCGCATCTGATTCCCCGCCTCTGATTCCCCGCCTCTGATTCCCTGCCTCTGATTCCGCGCCTCTGATTCCGCGCCTCTGATTCCCCGCCTATGTTTACCCACCACTGTTTACCCACCTGTTTCCCCGCCTCTGATTCCGCACCTCAGATTCCCTGCCTCAGATTCCCCGCCTCTGATTCTCTGCCTCTGAATCCCCGCCTCTGATTCCCCACCTCTGATTCCCCACTTCTGATTCCCCGCCTCTGATTCCCCGCCTCTGATTCCCCGCCTCTGATTCCCCGCCTCTGATTCCCCACCTCTGATTCAGTGCCTCCCTTTCCGCTCAACTTTCCTGGCCTACTTTTCCCCACATATCTTTCCCCGCCTCTGATTTCCCGCCTCTGATTCCACGCCTCTGATTCCCCGCCTATGTTTACCCGCCTCTGTTTACCCGCCTGTTTTCCCTCCTCTGATTCCCCACCACAGATTTCCTGCCTCAGATTCCCTGCCTCAGATTCCCTGCATCAGATTCCCTTCATTTGATTCCCTGCGTCTGATTCCCTGCCTCTGATTCCCTGCATCTGATTGCCCGCCTCTGATTCCCCGCCTCTGATTCCCCGCCTCTGATTCCCCACCTCTGATTTCCCACTTCTGATTCCCCGCCTCTGATTCCCCGCCTCTGATTCCCCGCCTCTGATTCACCGCCTCTGATTCCCCGCCTCTGATTCCCCGCCTCTGATTCCCCACTTCTGATTGCCCGCCTCTGATTCCACGCCTCTGATTCCCCGCCTCTGATTCCCCACCTCTGATTCCCCACTTCTGATTCCCCACCTCTGATTCCCCGCCTCTGATTCCACGCCTCTGATTCCTCACCTCTGATTCCCCACTTCTGATTCCCCACCTCTGATTCTCCGCCTCTGATACCCTGCCTCTGATAACTTTTTTACTGATTCCCTGCCTCCGATTCCCTGCCTCAGATTCCCTGCCTCAGATTCCCTGCATCAGATTCCCTTCATCTGATTCCCTGCCTCTGATTCCCCGCCTCTGATTCCCCGCCTCTGATTCCCCACCTCTGTCTCTACGCCTCTATTTTGCCTGCACTCTTTCCCCTCCACTCTTTCTGTGCCTCTCTTTCCCTCCATCAATTTCAACAACTCTGTTTGATCTGTTCTGTGTACCTAATTTTCAACACACAAGTTCCAACCACTATGTTTCGCCCATCTCTTTCGCTGCCTCTATTTATGCAGCTATGTTTACCCGCTTCTGTTTACCCGCCTGTTTCCCCACATCTCTTTCCCCACCTCTGATTCCACGCCTCTGATTCCCCGCCTCTGATTCCCCGCCTCTGATTCCCCGCCTCTGATTCACCGCCTCCCTTTCCGCGCAACTTTCCTGGCCTACGTTTCCCCACATCTCTTTCCCCACCTCTGATTCCACGCCTCAGATTTGCCGCCTCTGATTCCCTGCCTCTGATTCCCTGCCTCTGATTCCCTGCCTCTGATTCCCAGCCTCTGATTCCCCACCTCTGATTCCCCGCCTCTGATTCCCTGCCTCTCTTTCCCTACCTCTATTTCCGTGCCTCTTTCTCTGCATCTCGTTTCCCACATCTCATTTCCCCCTTCTGATAACCCGCATCAGATTCCCTGCCACAGATTTCCTGCCTCAGATTCCCTGCCTCAGATTCCCTGCATCAGATTCCCTTCATATGATTCCCTGCCTCTGATTCCACGCCTCTGATTCCCCACCTCTGATTCCCTGCCTCAGATTCCCTGCCTCTGATTCCCTGCCTCTGATTCCCTGCCTCTGATTTCCTGCATCTGGTTGCCCGCCTCTGATTCTCCGCCTCTGATTCCCCACCTCTGATTCCCCACCTCTGATTCCCCGCCTCTTGATTCCCCGCCTCTGATTCCCCACCTCTGATTCCCTGCCTCTGATAACCTGCCTCTGATTCCCTGCCTCTGATTCCCGGCCTCTGAATCCCCACCTCTGATTCCCCGTGTCCGATTCCGCACCCATGTTTCACCACCTCTGTTGCTCTGCTTCTGATTTCCCGGCTCAGATTCACCGGCTCTGATTCCGCACCTCTGATTCCACGCCTCTCTTTCTGTGTCTCTGATTCCCCGCCTCTGATTCCACACCTCTGATTACCCGCCTCTGAAACCCTGCCTCTCTTTCCCTGCCTCTATATCCGTGCCTCTTTCTCTGCATCTCGTTTCCCACATCTCATTTCCCCCTTCTGATAACCCGCATCAGATTCCCTGCCACAGATTCCCTGCCTCAGATACGCTGCCTCAGATTCCCTGCATGAGATTCCCTTCATCTGATTCCCTGCCTCTGATTCCCCACGGCTGATTCCCTGCATCTGATTCCCCGCCTCCGTTTACCCGCCTGTTTCCCCGCCTCTGATTCACCACCTCATATTCGCCACCTCAGGTTCCCTGCCTCTGATTCCCTGCCTCTGATTCCCTGCCTCTGATTCCCTGCATCTGATTGCCCGCCTCTGATACCCTGCCTCTGATTCCCCGCCTCTGATTCCCCGCCTCTGATTCCCCGCCTCTGATTTCCCACCTCTGATTCCCCACTTCTGATTCCCCGCCTCTGATTCCCCGTCTCTGATTCCACGCCTCTGATTCCCCGCATCTGATTCAGCGCCTCTGATTCCCCGCCTCTGATACCCCGCCTCTGATTCCCCGCCTCTGATTCCCTGCATCTGATTCCCCGCCTCAGATTTCCCGCCTCTGATTCCCCGACTCTGATTCCCCGCCTCTGATTCCCCGCCTCTGATTCCCCGCCTCTGATTCCCCGCCTCTGATTCCCCTCCTATGTTTACCCGCCTCTGTTTACCCGCCTGTTTTCCCGCCTCTGATTGCCCACCTCAGATTCCCTGCCTCAGATTCCCTGCCTCAGATTCCCTGCCTCTGATTCCCTGCCTCTGATTCCCTGCATCTGATTGCCCGCCTCCGATTACCTGCCTTTGATTCCCCGCCTCTGATTCCCCACCTCTTATTCCCCACTTCTGATTCCCCGCCTCTGATTCCCCGCGTCTGATTCCCCGCCTCTGATTCACCGCCTCTGATTCCCCGCCTCTGATTCCCCGCCTCTGATTCCCCACCTCTGATTGCCCCGCCTCTGATTCGCTGATTCTGATTCCCCACCTCTGATTCCCCACCTCTGATTCCCCACTTCTGATTCCCCGCCTCTGATTCCCCGCCTCTGATTCCACGCCTCTGATTCCCCGCCTCTGATTCCCCGCCTCTGATTCTCCGCCTCTGATTCCCCTCCTCTGATACCCCGCCTCTGATTCCCCACCTCTGATTCCCCGCATCTGATTCCCCGCCTCTGATTCCCCGCCTCTGATTCCCTGCCTCTGATTCCGCGCCTCTGATTCCGCGCCTCTGATTCCCCGCCTATGTTTACCCACCTCTGTTTACCCACCTGTTTCCCCTCCTCTGATTCCGCACCTCAGATTCCCTGCCTCAGATTCCCCGCCTCTGATTCTCTGCCTATGAATCCCCGCCTCTGATTCCCCACCTCTGATTCCCCACTTCTGATTCCCCGCCTCTGATTCCCCGACTCTGATTCCCCGCCTCTGATTCCCCGCCTCTGATTCCCCACCTCTGATTCAGTGCCTCCCTTTCCGCTCAACTTTCCTGGCCTACTTTTCCCCACATATCTTTCCCCGCCTCTAATTTCCCGCCTCTGATTCCACGCCTCTGATTCCCCGCCTATGTTTACCTGCCTCTGTTTACCCGCCTGTTTTCCCTCCTCTGATTCCCCACCACAGATTCCCTGCCTCAAATTCCCTGCCTCAGATTCCCTGCATCAGATTCCCTTCATTTGATTCCCTGCGTCTGAATCCCCGCCTCTGATTCCCCGCCTCTGATTCCCCGCCTCTGATTCCCCGCCTATGTTTACCCGCCTCTGTTTACCCGCCTGTTTTCCCGCCTCTGATTGCCCACCTCAGATTCCCTGCCTCAGATTCCCTGCCTCAGATTCCCTGCCTCTGATTCCCTTCCTCTGATCCCCTGCATCTGATTGCCCGCCTCCGATTACCTGCCTCTGATTCCCCGCCTCTGATTCCCCACCTCTGATTCCCCACTTCTGATTCCCCGCCTCTGATTCCCCGCGTCTGATTCCCCGCCTCTGATTCACCGCCTCTGATTCCCCGCCTCTGATTCCCCGCCTCTGATTCCCCACCTCTGATTGCCCCGCCTCTGATTCGCTGATTCTGATTCCACGCCTCTGATTCCCCGCCTCTGATTCCACGCCTCTGATTCCCCGCCTCTGATTCCACGCCTCTGATTCCCCGCCTCTGATTCCCCTCCTCTGATACCCCGCCTCTGATTCCCCACCTCTGATTCCCCGCATCTGATTCCCCGCCTCTGATTCCCCGCCTCTGATTCCCTGCCTCTGATTCCGCGCCTCTGATTCCGCGCCTCTGATTCCCCGCCTATGTTTACCCACCACTGTTTACCCACCTGTTTCCCCGCCTCTGATTCCGCACCTCAGATTCCCTGCCTCAGATTCCCCGCCTCTGATTCTCTGCCTCTGAATCCCCGCCTCTGATTCCCCACCTCTGATTCCCCACTTCTGATTCCCCGCCTCTGATTCCCCGCCTCTGATTCCCCGCCTCTGATTCCCCGCCTCTGATTCCCCACCTCTGATTCAGTGCCTCCCTTTCCGCTCAACTTTCCTGGCCTACTTTTCCCCACATATCTTTCCCCGCCTCTGATTTCCCGCCTCTGATTCCACGCCTCTGATTCCCCGCCTATGTTTACCCGCCTCTGTTTACCCGCCTGTTTTCCCTCCTCTGATTCCCCACCACAGATTTCCTGCCTCAGATTCCCTGCCTCAGATTCCCTGCATCAGATTCCCTTCATTTGATTCCCTGCGTCTGATTCCCTGCCTCTGATTCCCTGCATCTGATTGCCCGCCTCTGATTCCCCGCCTCTGATTCCCCGCCTCTGATTCCCCACCTCTGATTCCCCACTTCTGATTCCCCGCCTCTGATTCCCCGCCTCTGATTCCCCGCCTCTGATTCACCGCCTCTGATTCCCCGCCTCTGATTCCCCGCCTCTGATTCCCCACTTCTGATTGCCCGCCTCTGATTCCACGCCTCTGATTCCCCGCCTCTGATTCCCCACCTCTGATTCCCCACTTCTGATTCCCCACCTCTGATTCCCCGCCTCTGATTCCACGCCTCTGATTCCTCACCTCTGATTCCCCACTTCTGATTCCCCACCTCTGATTCTCCGCCTCTGATACCCTGCCTCTGATAACTTTTTTACTGATTCCCTGCCTCCGATTCCCTGCCTCAGATTCCCTGCCTCAGATTCCCTGCATCAGATTCCCTTCATCTGATTCCCTGCCTCTGATTCCCCGCCTCTGATTCCCCGCCTCTGATTCCCCACCTCTGTCTCTACGCCTCTATTTTGCCTGCACTCTTTCCCCTCCACTCTTTCTGTGCCTCTCTTTCCCTCCATCAATTTCAACAACTCTGTTTGATCTGTTCTGTGTACCTAATTTTCAACACACAAGTTCCAACCACTATGTTTCGCCCATCTCTTTCGCTGCCTCTATTTATGCAGCTATGTTTACCCGCTTCTGTTTACCCGCCTGTTTCCCCACATCTCTTTCCCCACCTCTGATTCCACGCCTCTGATTCCCCGCCTCTGATTCCCCGCCTCTGATTCCCCGCCTCTGATTCACCGCCTCCCTTTCCGCGCAACTTTCCTGGCCTACGTTTCCCCACATCTCTTTCCCCACCTCTGATTCCACGCCTCAGATTTGCCGCCTCTGATTCCCTGCCTCTGATTCCCTGCCTCTGATTCCCTGCCTCTGATTCCCAGCCTCTGATTCCCCACCTCTGATTCCCCGCCTCTGATTCCCTGCCTCTCTTTCCCTACCTCTATTTCCGTGCCTCTTTCTCTGCATCTCGTTTCCCACATCTCATTTCCCCCTTCTGATAACCCGCATCAGATTCCCTGCCACAGATTTCCTGCCTCAGATTCCCTGCCTCAGATTCCCTGCATCAGATTCCCTTCATATGATTCCCTGCCTCTGATTCCACGCCTCTGATTCCCCACCTCTGATTCCCTGCCTCAGATTCCCTGCCTCTGATTCCCTGCCTCTGATTCCCTGCCTCTGATTTCCTGCATCTGGTTGCCCGCCTCTGATTCTCCGCCTCTGATTCCCCACCTCTGATTCCCCACCTCTGATTCCCCGCCTCTTGATTCCCCGCCTCTGATTCCCCACCTCTGATTCCCTGCCTCTGATAACCTGCCTCTGATTCCCTGCCTCTGATTCCCGGCCTCTGAATCCCCACCTCTGATTCCCCGTGTCCGATTCCGCACCCATGTTTCACCACCTCTGTTGCTCTGCTTCTGATTTCCCGGCTCAGATTCACCGGCTCTGATTCCGCACCTCTGATTCCACGCCTCTCTTTCTGTGTCTCTGATTCCCCGCCTCTGATTCCACACCTCTGATTACCCGCCTCTGAAACCCTGCCTCTCTTTCCCTGCCTCTATATCCGTGCCTCTTTCTCTGCATCTCGTTTCCCACATCTCATTTCCCCCTTCTGATAACCCGCATCAGATTCCCTGCCACAGATTCCCTGCCTCAGATACGCTGCCTCAGATTCCCTGCATGAGATTCCCTTCATCTGATTCCCTGCCTCTGATTCCCCACGGCTGATTCCCTGCATCTGATTCCCCGCCTCCGTTTACCCGCCTGTTTCCCCGCCTCTGATTCACCACCTCATATTCGCCACCTCAGGTTCCCTGCCTCTGATTCCCTGCCTCTGATTCCCTGCCTCTGATTCCCTGCATCTGATTGCCCGCCTCTGATACCCTGCCTCTGATTCCCCGCCTCTGATTCCCCGCCTCTGATTCCCCGCCTCTGATTTCCCACCTCTGATTCCCCACTTCTGATTCCCCGCCTCTGATTCCCCGTCTCTGATTCCACGCCTCTGATTCCCCGCATCTGATTCAGCGCCTCTGATTCCCCGCCTCTGATACCCCGCCTCTGATTCCCCGCCTCTGATTCCCTGCATCTGATTCCCCGCCTCAGATTTCCCGCCTCTGATTCCCCGACTCTGATTCCCCGCCTCTGATTCCCCGCCTCTGATTCCCCGCCTCTGATTCCCCGCCTCTGATTCCCCTCCTATGTTTACCCGCCTCTGTTTACCCGCCTGTTTTCCCGCCTCTGATTGCCCACCTCAGATTCCCTGCCTCAGATTCCCTGCCTCAGATTCCCTGCCTCTGATTCCCTGCCTCTGATTCCCTGCATCTGATTGCCCGCCTCCGATTACCTGCCTTTGATTCCCCGCCTCTGATTCCCCACCTCTTATTCCCCACTTCTGATTCCCCGCCTCTGATTCCCCGCGTCTGATTCCCCGCCTCTGATTCACCGCCTCTGATTCCCCGCCTCTGATTCCCCGCCTCTGATTCCCCACCTCTGATTGCCCCGCCTCTGATTCGCTGATTCTGATTCCCCACCTCTGATTCCCCACCTCTGATTCCCCACTTCTGATTCCCCGCCTCTGATTCCCCGCCTCTGATTCCACGCCTCTGATTCCCCGCCTCTGATTCCCCGCCTCTGATTCTCCGCCTCTGATTCCCCTCCTCTGATACCCCGCCTCTGATTCCCCACCTCTGATTCCCCGCATCTGATTCCCCGCCTCTGATTCCCCGCCTCTGATTCCCTGCCTCTGATTCCGCGCCTCTGATTCCGCGCCTCTGATTCCCCGCCTATGTTTACCCACCTCTGTTTACCCACCTGTTTCCCCTCCTCTGATTCCGCACCTCAGATTCCCTGCCTCAGATTCCCCGCCTCTGATTCTCTGCCTATGAATCCCCGCCTCTGATTCCCCACCTCTGATTCCCCACTTCTGATTCCCCGCCTCTGATTCCCCGACTCTGATTCCCCGCCTCTGATTCCCCGCCTCTGATTCCCCACCTCTGATTCAGTGCCTCCCTTTCCGCTCAACTTTCCTGGCCTACTTTTCCCCACATATCTTTCCCCGCCTCTAATTTCCCGCCTCTGATTCCACGCCTCTGATTCCCCGCCTATGTTTACCTGCCTCTGTTTACCCGCCTGTTTTCCCTCCTCTGATTCCCCACCACAGATTCCCTGCCTCAAATTCCCTGCCTCAGATTCCCTGCATCAGATTCCCTTCATTTGATTCCCTGCGTCTGATTCCCTGCCTCTGATTCCCTGCATCTGATTGCCCGCCTCTGATTTCCCGCCTCTGATTCCCCGCCTCTGATTCCCCACGTCTGATTCCCCACTTCTGATTCCCCACCTCTGATTCCCCGCCGCTGATTCCCCACCTCTGATTCACCACCTCTGATTCCCCGCCTCTGATTCCCCGCCTCTGATTCCCCACTTCTGATTGCCCGCCTCTGATTCCACGCCTCTGATTCCCCGCCTCTGATTCCCCACCTCTGATTCCCCACTTCTGATTCCCCACCTCTGATTCCCCGCCTCTGATTCCACGCCTCTGATTCCCCACCTCTGATTCCCCACTTCTGAATCCCCACCTCTGATTCTCCGCCTCTGATACCCTGCCTCTGATAACTTTTTACTGATTCCCTGCCTCAGATTCCCTGCCTCCGATTCCCTGCCTCAGATTCCCTGCCTCAGATTCCCTTCATCAGATTCCCTTCATCTGATTCCCTGCCTCTGATTCCCCGCCTCTGAATCCCCGCCTCTGATTCCCCACCTCTGTCTCTACGCCTCTATTTTGCCTGCACTCTTTCCCCTCCACTCTTTCTGTGCCTCTCTTTCCCTCCCTCAATTTCAACAACTCTGTTTGATCTGTTCTGTGTACCTAATTTTCAACACACAAGTTCCAACCACTATGTTTCGCCCATCTCTTTCGCTGCCTCTATTTATGCAGCTATGTTTACCCGCTTCTGTTTACCCGCCTGTTTCCCCACATCTCTTTCCCCACCTCTGATTCCACGCCTCTGATTCCCCGCCTCTGATTCCCCGCCTCTGAATCCCCGCCTCTGATTCACCGCCTCCCTTTCCGCGCAACTTTCCTGGCCTACGTTTCCCCACATCTCTTTCCCCACCTCTGATTCCACGCCTCAGATTCGCCGCCTCTGATTTCCCGCCTCTGATTCCCTGCCTCTGATTCCCTGCCTCTGATTCCCCACCTCTGATTCCCCCCTCTGATTCCCCGCCTCTGATTCCCAGCCTCTGATTCCCCACCTCTGATTCCCCGCCTCTGATTCCCTGCCTGTCTTTCCCTGCCTCTATTTCCGTGTCTCTTTCTCTGCATCTCGTTTCCCACATCTCATTTCCCCCTTCTGATAACCCGCATCAGATTCCCTGACACAGATTCCCTGCCTCAGATTCCCTGCCTCAGATTCCCTGCATCAGATTCCCTTCATCTGATTCCCTGCCTCTGATTCCCCGCCTCTGATTCCCCACCTCTGATTCCCTGCCTCAGATTCCCTGCCTCTGATTCCCTGCCTCTGATTCCCTGCCTCTGATTTCCTGCATCAGATTCCCCGCCTCTGATTCTCCGCCTCTGATTCCCCGCCTCTGATTCCCCGCCTCTGATTCGCCGCCTCTGATTCCCCGCCTCTGATTTCCCACCTCTGATTCCCTGCCTCTGATAACCTGCCTCTGATTCCCTGCCTCTGATTCTCTGCCTCTGATTCCCGGCCTCTGAGTCCCCACCTCTGATTCCCCGTGTCCGATTCCGCACCCATGTTTCACCACCTCTGTTGCTCTGCTTCTGATTTCCCGGCTCAGATTCACCGGCTCTGATTCCGCACCTCTGATTCCACGCCTCTCTTTCTGTGTCTCTGATTCCCCGCCTCTGATTCCACGCCTCTGATTACCCGCCTCTGATACCCTGCCTCTCTTTCCCTGCCTCTATTTCCGTGCCTCTTTCTCTGCATCTCGTTTCCCACATCTCATTTCCCCCTTCTGATAACCCGCATCAGATTCCCTGCCACAGATTCCCTGCCTCAGATACCCTGCCTCAGATTCCCTGCATCAGATTCCCTTCATCTGATTCCCTGCCTCTGATTCCCTGCCTCTGATTCCCTGCATCTGATTGCCCGTCTCTGATTCCCCGCCTTTGATTCCCCGCCTCTGATTCCCCACCTCTGATTCCCCACTTCTGATTCCCCGCCTCTGATTCCCCGCCTCTGATTCCCAGCCTCTGATTCACCGCCTCTGATTCCCCGCCTCTGATTCCCCACCTCTGATTCCCCACTTCTGATTGCCTGCCTCTGATTCCACGCCTCTGATTCCCCGCCTCTGATTCCCCACCTCTGATTCCCCACTTCTGATTCCCCACCTCTGATTCCCCGCCTCTGATTCCACGCCTCTGATTCCCCACTTCTGAATCCCCACCTCTGATTCTCCGCCTCTGATACCCTGCCTCTGATAACTCTTTACTGATTCCCTGCCTCAGATTCCCTGCCTCCGATTCCCTGCCTCAGATTCCCTGCCTCAGATTCCCTGCATCAGATTCCCTTCATCTGATTCCCCGCCTCTGATTCCCCACCACTGTCTCTACGTCTCTATTTTGCCTGCACTCTTTCCCCTCCACTCTTTCTGTGCCTCTCTTTCCCTCCCTCAATTTCAACAACTCTGTTTGATCTGTTCTGTGTACCTAATTTTCAACACACAAGTTCCAACCACTATGTTTCGCCCATCTCTTTCGCTGCCTCTATTTATGCAGCTATGTTTACCCGCTTCTGTTTACCCGCCTGATTCCCCACATCTCTTTCCCCACCTCTGATTCCACGCCTCTGATTTCCCGCCTCTGATTCCCCGCCTCTGATTCCCCGCCTCTGATTCACCGCCTCCCTTTCCGCGCAACTTTCCTGGCCTACGTTTCCCCACATCTCATTCCCCACCTCTGATTCCACGCCTCAGATTCGCCGCCTCTGATTTCCCGCCTCTGATTCCCTGCCTCTGATTCCCTGCCTCTGATTCCCCACCTCTGATTCCCCCCTCTGATTCCCCGCCTCTGATTCCCAGCCTCTGATTCCCCACCTCTGATTCCCCGCCTCTGATTCCCTGCCTGTCTTTCCCTGCCTCTATTTCCGTGCCTCTTTCTCTGCATCTCGTTTCCCACATCTCATTTCCCCCTTCTGATAACCCGCATCAGATTCCCTGCCACAGATTCCCTGCCTCAGATTCCCTGCCTCAGATTCCCTGCATCAGATTCACTTCATCTGATTCCCTGCCTCTGATTCCCCGCCTCTGATTCCCCACCTCTGATTCCCTGCCTCAGATTCCCCTCCTCTGATTCCCTGCCTCTGATTCCCTGCCTCTGATTTCCTGCATCTGATTGCCCGCCTCTGTTTCTCCGCCTCTGATTCCCCGCCTCTGATTCCCCGCCTCTGATTCACCGCCTCTGATTCCCCGCCTCTGATTTCCCACCTCTGATTCCCTGCCTCTGATAATCTGCCTCTGATTCCCTGCCTCTGATTCCCGGCCTCTGAGTCCCCACCTCTGATTCCCCGTGTCCGATTCCGCACCCATGTTTCACCACCTCTGTTGCTCTGCTTCTGATTTCCCGGCTCAGATTCACCGGCTCTGATTCCGCACCTCTGATTCCACGCCTCTCTTTCTGTGTCTCTGATTCCCCGCCTCTGATTCCATGCCTCTGATTTCCCACCTCTGATTCCCCACTTCTGATTCCCCGCCTCTGATTCCCCGTCTCTGATTCCACGCCTCTGATTCCCCGCCTCTGATTCCGCGCCTCTGATTCCCCACCTCTGATACCCCGCCTCTGATTCCCCGCCTCTGATTCCCTGCATCTGATTCCCCGCCTCTGATTCCCCGCCTCTGATTCCCCGCCTCTGATTCCCAGCCTCTGATTTCCCACCTCTGATTCCCCACTTCTGATTCCCCGCCTCTGATTCCCCGTCTCTGATTCCACGCCTCTGATTCCCCGCCTCTGATTCCGCGCCTCTGATTCCCCGCCTCTGATACCCCGCCTCTGATTCCCCGCCTCTGATTCCCTGCATCTGATTCCCCGCCTCTGATTCCCTGCCTCTGATTCCCTTCATCTGATTGCCCGCCTCTGATACCCTGCCTCTGATTCCCCGCCTCGGATTCCCCGCCTCTGATTCCCCGCCTCTGATTTCCCACCTCTGATTCCCCACTTCTGATTCCCCGCCTCTGATTCCCCGTCTCTGATTCCACGCCTCTGATTCCCCGCCTCTGATTCAGCGCCTCTGATTCCCCGCCTCTGATACCCCGCCTCTGATTCCCCGCCTCTGATTCCCTGCATCTGATTCCCCGCCTCAGATTCCCCGCCTCTGATTCCCCGACTCTGATTCCCCGCCTCTGATTCCCCGCCTCTGATTCCCCGCCTCTGATTCCCCTCCTCTGATACCCCGCCTCTGATTCCCCACCTCTGATTCCCCGCATCTGATTCCCCGCCTCTGATTCCCCGCCTCTGATTCCCTGCCTCTGATTCCGCACCTCTGATTCCGCGCCTCTGATTCCCCGCCTATGTTTACCCACCTCTGTTTACCCACCTGTTTCCCCGCCTCTGATTCCGCACCTCAGATTCCCTGCCTCAGATTCCCCGCCTCTGATTCTCTGCCTCTGAATCCCCACCTCTGATTCCCCACCTCTGATACCCCACTTCTGATTCCCCGCCTCTGATTCCCCTCCTCTGATTCCCCGCCTCTGATTCCCCGCCTCTGATTTCCCACCTCTGATTCAGTGCCTCCCTTTCCGCTCAACTTTCCTGGCCTACTTTTCCCCACATATCTTTCCCCGCCTCTGATTTCCCGCCTCTGATTCCACGCCTCTGATTCCCCGCCTATGTTTACCCGCCTCTGTTTACCCGCCTGTTTTTCCTCCTCTGATTCCCCACCACAGATTCCCTGCCTCAGATTCCCTGCCTCAGATTCCCTGCATCAGATTCCCTTCATTTGATTCCCTGCGTCTGATTCCCTGCCTCTGATTCCCTGCATCTGATTGCCCGCCTCTGATTCCCCGCCTCTGATTCCCCGCCTCTGATTCCCCACCTCTGATTCCCCACTTCTGATTCCCCGCCTCTGATTCCCCGCCTCTGATTCCCCGCCTCTGATTCACCGCCTCTGATTCCCCGCCTCTGATTCCCCGCCTCTGATTCCCCACTTCTGATTGCCCGCCTCTGATTCCACGCCTCTGATTCCCCGCCTCTGATTCCCCACCTCTGATTCCCCACTTCTGATTCCCCACCTCTGATTCCCCGCCTCTGATTCCACGCCTCTGATTCCCCACCTCTGATTCCCCACTTCTGATTCCCCACCTCTGATTCTCCGCCTCTGATACCCTGCCTCTGATAACTTTTTACTGATTCCCTGCCTCAGATTCCCTGCCTCCGATTCCCTGCCTCAGATTCCCTGCCTCAGATTCCCTGCATCAGATTCCCTTCATCTGATTCCCTGCCTCTGATTCCCCGCCTCTGATTCCCCGCCTCTGATTCCCCACCTCTGTCTCTACGCCTCTATTTTGCCTGCACTCTTTCCCCTCCACTCTTTCTGTGCCTCTCTTTCCCTCCCTCAATTTCAACAACTCTGTTTGATCTGTTCTGTGTTCCTAATTTTCAACACACAAGTTCCAACCACTATGTTTCGCCCATCTCTTTCGCTGCCTCTATTTATGCAGCTATGTTTACCCGCTTCTGTTTACCCGCCTGTTTCCCCACATCTCTTTCCCCACCTCTGATTCCACGCCTCTGATTCCCCGCCTCTGATTCCCCGCCTCTGATTCCCCGCCTCTGATTCACCGCCTCCCTTTCCGCGCAACTTTCCTGGCCTACGTTTCCCCACATCTCTTTCCCCACCTCTGATTCCACGCCTCAGATTTGCCGCCTCTGATTTCCTGCCTCTGATTCCCTGCCTCTGATTCCCTGCCTCTGATTCCCCACCTCTGATTCCCCCCTCTGATTCCCCGCCTCTGATTCCCAGCCTCTGATTCCCCACCTCTGATTCCCCGCCTCTGATTCCCTGCCTCTCTTTCCCTACCTCTATTTCCGTGCCTCTTTCTCTGCATCTCGTTTCCCACATCTCATTTCCCCCTTCTGATAACCCGCATCAGATTCCCTGCCACAGATTCCCTGCCTCAGATTCCCTGCCTCAGATTCCCTGCATCAGATTCCCTTCATATGATTCCCTGCCTCTGATTCCACGCCTCTGATTCCCCACCTCTGATTCCCTGCCTCAGATTCCCTGCCTCTGATTCCCTGCCTCTGATTCCCTGCCTCTGATACCCTGCCTCTGATTCCCCGCCGCTGATACCCCACCTCTGATTCACCGCCTCTGATTCCCCGCCTCTGATTCCCCGCCTCTGATTCCCCACTTCTGATTGCCCGCCTCTGATTCCACGCCTCTGATTCCCCGCCTCTGATTCCCCACCTCTGATTCCCCACTTCTGATTCCCCGCCTCTGATTCCCCGCCTCTGATTCCCCGCCTCTGATTCACCGCCTCTGATTCCCCGCCTCTGATTCCCCACCTCTCATTCCCCACTTCTGATTGCCCGCCTCTGATTCCACGCCTCTGATTCCCCGCCTCTGATTCCCCACCTCTGATTCCCCACTTCTGATTCCCCACCTCTGATTCCCCGCCTCTGATTCCACGCCTCTGATTCCCCACTTCTGAATCCCCACCTCTGATTCTCCGCCTCTGATACCCTGCCTCTGATAACTTTTTACTGATTCCCTGCCTCAGATTCCCTGCCTCCGATTCCCTGCCTCAGATTCCCTGCCTCAGATTCCCTGCATCAGATTCCCTTCATCTGATTCCCCGCCTCTGATTCCCCACCACTGTCTCTACGTCTCTATTTTGCCTGCACTCTTTCCCCTCCACTCTTTCTGTGCCTCTCTTTCCCTCCCTCAATTTCAACAACTCTGTTTGATCTGTTCTGTGTACCTAATTTTCAACACACAAGTTCCAACCACTATGTTTCGCCCATCTCTTTCGCTGCCTCTATTTATGCAGCTATGTTTACCCGCTTCTGTTTACCCGCCAGATTCCCCACATCTCTTTCCCCACCTCTGATTCCACGCCTCTGATTTCCCGCCTCTGATTCCCCGCCTCTGATTCCGCGCCTCTGATTCACCGCCTCCCTTTCCGCGCAACTTTCCTGGCCTACGTTTCCCCACATCTCATTCCCCACCTCTGATTCCACGCCTCAGATTCGCCGCCTCTGATTTCCCGCCTCTGATTCCCTGCCTCTGATTCCCTGCCTCTGATTCCCCACCTCTGATTCCCCCCTCTGATTCCCCGCCTCTGATTCCCAGCCTCTGATTCCCCACCTCTGATTCCCCGCCTCTGATTCCCTGCCTGTCTTTCCCTGCCTCTATTTCCGTGCCTCTTTCTCTGCATCTCGTTTCCCACATCTCATTTCCCCCTTCTGATAACCCGCATCAGATTCCCTGCCACAGATTCCCTGCCTCAGATTCCCTGCCTCAGATTCCCTGCATCAGATTCACTTCATCTGATTCCCTGCCTCTGATTCCCCGCCTCTGATTCCCCACCTCTGATTCCCTGCCTCAGATTCCCCTCCTCTGATTCCCTGCCTCTGATTCCCTGCCTCTGATTTCCTGCATCTGATTGCCCGCCTCTGATTCTCCGCCTCTGATTCCCCGCCTCTGATTCCCCGCCTCTGATTCACCGCCTCTGATTCCCCGCCTCTGATTTCCCACCTCTGATTCCCTGCCTCTGATAACCTGCCTCTGATTCCCTGCCTCTGATTCCCGGCCTCTGAGTCCCCACCTCTGATTCCCCGTGTCCGATTCCGCACCCATGTTTCACCACCTCTGTTGCTCTGCTTCTGATTTCCCGGCTCAGATTCACCGGCTCTGATTCCGCACCTCTGATTCCACGCCTCTCTTTCTGTGTCTCTGATTCCCCGCCTCTGATTCCATGCCTCTGATTACCCGCCTCTGATACCCTGCCTCTCTTTCCCTGCCTCTATTTCCGTGCCTCTTTCTCTGCATCTCGTTTCCCACATCTCATTTCCCCCTTCTGATAACCCGCATCAGATTCCCTGCCACAGATTCCCTGCCTCAGATACCCTGCCTCAGATTCCCTGCATCAGATTCCCTTCATCTGATTCCCTGCCTCTGATTCCCCGCGGCTGATTCCCTGCCTCTGATTCCCCGCCTCTGTTTACCCGACTGTTTCCCCGCCTCTGATTCACCACCTCATATTCGCCATCTCAGGTTCCCTGCCTCTGATTCCCTGCCTCTGATTCCCTGCCTCTGATTCCCTGCATCTGATTGCCCGCCTCTGATACCCTGCCTCTGATTCCCCGCCTCTGATTCCCCGCCTCTGATTCCCAGCCTCTGATTTCCCACCTCTGATTCCCCACTTCTGATTCCCCGCCTCTGATTCCCCGCCTCTGATTCGCAGCCTCTGATTTCCCACCTCTGATTCCCCACTTCTGATTCCCCGCCTCTGATTCCCCGTCTCTGATTCCACGCCTCTGATTCCCCGCCTCTGATTCCGCGCCTCTGATTCCCCGCCTCTGATACCCCGCCTCTGATTCCCCGCCTCTGATTCCCTGCATCTGATTCCCCGCCTCTGATTCCCTGCCTCTGATTCCCTGCATCTGATTGCCCGCCTCTGATACCCTGCCTCTGATTCCCCGCCTCGGATTCCCCGCCTCTGATTCCCCGCCTCTGATTTCCCACCTCTGATTCCCCACTTCTGATTCCCCGCCTCTGATTCCCCGTCTCTGATTCCACGCCTCTGATTCCCCGCCTCTGATTCAGCGCCTCTGATTCCCCGCCTCTGATACCCCGCCTCTGATTCCCCGCCTCTGATTCCCTGCATATGATTCCCCGCCTCAGATTCCCCGCCTCTGATTCCCCGACTCTGATTCCCCGCCTCTGATTCCCTGGCTCTGATTCCCCGCCTCTGATTCCCCTCCTCTGATACCCCGCCTCTGATTCCCCACCTCTGATTCCCCTCATCTGATTCCCCGCCTCTGATTCCCCGCCTCTGATTCCCTGCCTCTGATTCCGCGCCTCTGATTCCGCGCCTCTTATTCCCCGCCTATGTTTACCCACCTCTGTTTACCCACCTGTTTCCCCGCCTCTGATTCCGCACCTCAGATTCCCTGCCTCAGATTCCCCGCCTCTGATTCTCTGCCTCTGAATCCCCACCTCTGATTCCCCACCTCTGATACCCCACTTCTGATTCCCCGCCTCTGATTCCCCTCCTCTGATTCCCCGCCTCTGATTCCCCGCCTCTGATTCCCCACCTCTGATTCAGTGCCTCCCTTTCCGCTCAACTTTCCTGGCCTACTTTTCCCCACATATCTTTCCCCGCCTCTGATTTCCCGCCTCTGATTCCACGCCTCTGATTCCCCGCCTATGTTTACCCGCCTCTGTTTACCCGCCTGTTTTCCCTCCTCTGATTCCCCACCACAGATTCCCTGCCTCAGATTCCCTGCCTCAGATTCCCTGCATCAGATTCCCTTCATTTGATTCCCTGCATCTGATTCCCTGCCTCTGATTCCCTGCATCTGATTGCCCGCCTCTGATTCCCCGCCTCTGATTCCCCGACTCTGATTCCCCACCTCTGATTCCCCACTTCTGATTCCCCGCCTCTGATTCCCCGCCTCTGATTCCCCGCCTCTGATTTACCGCCTCTGATTCCCCGCCTCTGATTCCCCGCCTCTGATTCCCCACTTCTGATTGCCCGCCTCTGATTCCACGCCTCTGATTCCCCGCCTCTGATTCCCCACCTCTGATTCCCCACTTCTGATTCCCCACCTCTGATTCCCCGCCTCTGATTCCACGCCTCTGATTCCCCACCTCTGATTCCCCACTTCTGATTCCCCACCTCTGATTCTCCGCCTCTGATACCCTGCCTCTGATAACTTTTTACTGATTCCCTGCCTCAGATTCCCTGCCTCCGATTCCCTGCCTCAGATTCCCTGCCTCAGATTCCCTGCATCAGATTCCCTTCATCTGATTCCCTGCCTCTGATTCCCCGCCTCTGATTCCCCGCCTCTGATTCCCCACCTCTGTCTCTACGCCTCTATTTTGCCTGCACTCTTTCCCCTCCACTCTTTCTGTGCCTCTCTTTCCCTCCCTCAATTTCAACAACTCTGTTTGATCTGTTCTGTGTACCTAATTTTCAACACACAAGTTCCAACCACTATGTTTCGCCCATCTCTTTCGCTGCCTCTATTTATGCAGCTATGTTTACCCGCTTCTGTTTACCCGCCTGTTTCCCCACAGCTCTTTCCCCACCTCTGATTCCACGCCTCTGATTCCCCGCCTCTGATTCCCCGCCTCTGATTCACCGCCTCCCTTTCCGCGCAACTTTCCTGGCCTACGTTTCCCCACATCTCTTTCCCCACCTCTGATTCCACGCCTCAGATTTGCCGCCTCTGATTTCCTGCCTCTGATTCCCTGCCTCTGATTCCCTGCCTCTGATTCCCCACCTCTGATTCCCCCCTCTGATTCCCCGCCTCTGATTCCCAGCCTCTGATTCCACACCTCTGATTCCCCGACTCTGATTCCCTGCCTCTCTTTCCCTACCTCTATTTCCGTGCCTCTTTCTCTGCATCTCGTTTCCCACATCTCATTTCCCCCTTCTG
Organism: Narcine bancroftii; assembly: GCF_036971445.1. Taxonomy (NCBI): domain Eukaryota; kingdom Metazoa; phylum Chordata; class Chondrichthyes; order Torpediniformes; family Narcinidae; genus Narcine; species Narcine bancroftii. The sequence continues at coordinate 272,272,402 of NC_091470.1, forward strand.
ATAACCCGCATCAGATTCCCTGCCACAGATTCCCTGCCTCAGATTCCCTGCCTCAGATTCCCTGCATCAGATTCCCTTCATATGATTCCCTGCCTCTGATTCCACGCCTCTGATTCCCCACCTCTGATTCCCTGCCTCAGATTCCCTGCCTCTGATTCCCTGCCTCTGATTCCCTGCCTCTGATACCCTGCCTCTGATTCCCCGCCGCTGATTCCCCACCTCCGATTCACCGCCTCTGATTCCCCGCCTCTGATTCCCCGCCTCTGATTCCCCACTTCTGATTGCCCGCCTCTGATTCCACGCCTCTGATTCCCCGCCTCTGATTCCCCACCTCTGATTCCCCACTTCTGATTCCCCACCTCTGATTCCCCGCCTCTGATTCCACGCCTCTGATTCCCCACCTCTGATTCCCCACTTCTGAATCCCCACCTCTGATTCTCCGCCTCTGATACCCTGCCTCTGATAACTTTTTACTGATTCCCTGCCTCAGATTCCCTGCCTCCGATTCCCTGCCTCAGATTCCCTGCCTCAGATTCCCTTCATCAGATTCCCTTCATCTGATTCCCTGCCTCTGATTCCCCGCCTCTGAATCCCCGCCTCTGATTCCCCACCTCTGTCTCTACGCCTCTATTTTGCCTGCACTCTTTCCCCTCCACTCTTTCTGTGCCTCTCTTTCCCTCCCTCAATTTCAACAACTCTGTTTGATCTGTTCTGTGTACCTAATTTTCAACACACAAGTTCCAACCACTATGTTTCGCCCATCTCTTTCGCTGCCTCTATTTATGCAGCTATGTTTACCCGCTTCTGTTTACCCGCCTGTTTCCCCACATCTCTTTCCCCACCTCTGATTCCACGCCTCTGATTCCCCGCCTCTGATTCCCCGCCTCTGATTCACCGCCTCCCTTTCCGCGCAACTTTCCTGGCCTACGTTTCCCCACATCTCTTTCCCCACCTCTGATTCCACGCCTCAGATTTGCCGCCTCTGATTTCCTGCCTCTGATTCCCTGCCTCTGATTCCCTGCCTCTGATTCCCCACCTCTGATTCCCCCCTCTTATTCCCCGCCTCTGATTCCCAGCCTCTGATTCCCCACCTCTGATTCCCCGCCTCTGATTTCCTGCCTCTCTTTCCCTACCTCTATTTCCGTGCCTCTTTCTCTGCATCTCGTTTCCCACATCTCATTTCCCCCTTCTGATAACCGGCATCAGATTCCCTGCCACAGATTCCCTGCCACAGATTCCCTGCCTCAGATTCCCTGCCTCAGATTCCCTGCATCAGATTCCCTTCATATGATTCCCTGCCTCTGATTCCACGCCTCTGATTCCCCACCTCTGATTCCCTGCCTCAGATTCCCTGCCTCTGATTCCCTGCCTCTGATTCCCTGCCTCTGATACCCTGCCTCTGATTCCCCGCCGCTGATTCCCCACCTCTGATTCACCGCCTCTGATTCCCCGCCTCTGATTCCCCGCCTCTGATTCCCCACTTCTGATTGCCCGCCTCTGATTCCACGCCTCTGATTCCCCGCCTCTGATTCCCCACCTCTGATTCCCCACTTCTGATTCCCCACCTCTGATTCCCAGCCTCTGATTCCACGCCTCTGATTCCCCACCTCTGATTCCCCACTTCTGAATCCCCACCTCTGATTCCACGCCTCTGATACCCTGCCTCTGATAACTTTTTACTGATTCCCTGCCTCAGATTCCCTGCCTCCGATTCCCTGCCTCAGATTCCCTGCCTCAGATTCCCTTCATCAGATTCCCTTCATCTGATTCCCTGCCTCTGATTCCCCGCCTCTGAATCCCCGCCTCTGATTCCCCACCTCTGTCTCTACGCCTCTATTTTGCCTGCACTCTTTCCCCTCCACTCTTTCTGTGCCTCTCTTTCCCTCCCTCAATTTCAACAACTCTGTTTGATCTGTTCTGTGTACCTAATTTTCAACACACAAGTTCCAACCACTATGTTTCGCCCATCTCTTTCGCTGCCTCTATTTATGCAGCTATGTTTACCCGCTTCTGTTTACCCGCCTGTTTCCCCACATCTCTTTCCCCACCTCTGATTCCACGCCTCTGATTCCCCGCCTCTGATTCCCCGCCTCTGAATCCCCGCCTCTGATTCACCGCCTCCCTTTCCGCGCAACTTTCCTGGCCTACGTTTCCCCACATCTCTTTCCCCACCTCTGATTCCACGCCTCAGATTCGCCGCCTCTGATTTCCCGCCTCTGATTCCCTGCCTCTGATTCCCTGCCTCTGATTCCCCACCTCTGATTCCCCCCTCTGATTCCCCGCCTCTGATTCCCAGCCTCTGATTCCCCACCTCTGATTCCCCGCCTCTGATTCCCTGCCTGTCTTTCCCTGCCTCTATTTCCGTGTCTCTTTCTCTGCATCTCGTTTCCCACATCTCATTTCCCCCTTCTGATAACCCGCATCAGATTCCCTGACACAGATTCCCTGCCTCAGATTCCCTGCCTCAGATTCCCTGCATCAGATTCCCTTCATCTGATTCCCTGCCTCTGATTCCCCGCCTCTGATTCCCCACCTCTGATTCCCTGCCTCAGATACCCTGCCTCTGATTCCCTGCCTCTGATTCCCTGCCTCTGATTTCCTGCATCAGATTCCCCGCCTCTGATTCTCCGCCTCTGATTCCCCGCCTCTGATTCCCCGCCTCTGATTTGCCGCCTCTGATTCCCCGCCTCTGATTTCCCACCTCTGATTCCCTGCCTCTGATAACCTGCCTCTGATTCCCTGCCTCTGATTCTCTGCCTCTGATTCCCGGCCTCTGAGTCCCCACCTCTGATTCCCCGTGTCCGATTCCGCACCCATGTTTCACCACCTCTGTTGCTCTGCTTCTGATTTCCCGGCTCAGATTCACCGGCTCTGATTCCGCACCTCTGATTCCACGCCTCTCTTTCTGTGTCTCTGATTCCCCGCCTCTGATTCCACGCCTCTGATTACCCGCCTCTGATACCCTGCCTCTCTTTCCCTGCCTCTATTTCCGTGCCTCTTTCTCTGCATCTCGTTTCCCACATCTCATTTCCCCCTTCTCATAACCCGCATCAGATTCCCTGCCACAGATTCCCTGCCTCAGATACCCTGCCTCAGATTCCCTGCATCAGATTCCCTTCATCTGATTCCCTGCCTCTGATTCCCCGCGGCTGATTCCCTGCCTCTGATTCCCCGCCTCTGTTTACCCGACTGTTTCCCCGCCTCTGTTTCACCACCTCATATTCGCCATCTCAGGTTCCCTGCCTCAGATTCCCTGCCTCAGATTCCCTGCATCAGATTCCCTTCATTTGATTCCCTGCGTCTGATTCCCTGCCTCTGATTCCCTGCATCTGATTGCCCGTCTCTGATTCCCCGCCTCTGATTCCCCGCCTCTGATTCCCCACCTCTGATTCCCCACTTCTGATTCCCCGCCTCTGATTCCCCGCCTCTGATTCCCCGCCTCTGATTCACCGCCTCTGATTCCCCGCCTCTGATTCCCCACCTCTCATTCCCCACTTCTGATTGCCCGCCTCTGATTCCACGCCTCTGATTCCCCGCCTCTGATTCCCCACCTCTGATTCCCCACTTCTGATTCCCCACCTCTGATTCCCCGCCTCTGATTCCACGCCTCTGATTCCCCACTTCTGAATCCCCACCTCTGATTCTCCGCCTCTGATACCCTGCCTCTGATAACTTTTTACTGATTCCCTGCCTCAGATTCCCTGCCTCCGATTCCCTGCCTCAGATTCCCTGCCTCAGATTCCCTGCATCAGATTCCCTTCATCTGATTCCCCGCCTCTGATTCCCCACCACTGTCTCTACGTCTCTATTTTGCCTGCACTCTATCCCCTCCACTCTTTCTGTGCCTCTCTTTCCCTCCCTCAATTTCAACAACTATGTTTGATCTGTTCTGTGTACCTAATTTTCAACACACAAGTTCCAACCACTATGTTTCGCCCATCTCTTTCGCTGCCTCTATTTATGCAGCTATGTTTACCCGCTTCTGTTTACCCGCCTGATTCCCCACATCTCTTTCCCCACCTCTGATTCCACGCCTCTGATTTCCCGCCTCTGATTCCCCGCCTCTGATTCCCCGCCTCTGATTCACCGCCTCCCTTTCCGCGCAACTTTCCTGGCCTACGTTTCCCCACATCTCATTCCCCACCTCTGATTCCACGCCTCAGATTCGCTGCCTCTGATTTCCCGCCTCTGATTCCCTGCCTCTGATTCCCTGCCTCTGATTCCCCACCTCTGATTCCCCCCTCTGATTCCCCGCCTCTGATTCCCAGCCTCTGATTCCCCACCTCTGATTCCCCGCCTCTGATTCCCTGCCTGTCTTTCCCTGCCTCTATTTCCGTGCCTCTTTCTCTGCATCTCGTTTCCCACATCTCATTTCCCCCTTCTGATAACCCGCATCAGATTCCCTGCCACAGATTCCCTGCCTCAGATTCCCTGCCTCAGATTCCCTGCATCAGATTCACTTCATCTGATTCCCTGCCTCTGATTCCCCGCCTCTGATTCCCCACCTCTGATTCCCTGCCTCAGATTCCCCTCCTCTGATTCCCTGCCTCTGATTCCCTGCCTCTGATTTCCTGCATCTGATTGCCCGCCTCTGATTCTCCGCCTCTGATTCCCCGCCTCTGATTCCCCGCCTCTGATTCACCGCCTCTGATTCCCCGCCTCTGATTTCCCACCTCTGATTCCCTGCCTCTGATAACCTGCCTCTGATTCCCTGCCTCTGATTCCCGGCCTCTGAGTCCCCACCTCTGATTCCCCGTGTCCGATTCCGCACCCATGTTTCACCACCTCTGTTGCTCTGCTTCTGATTTCCCGGCTCAGATTCACCGGCTCTGATTCCGCACCTCTGATTACCCGCCTCTGATACCCTGCCTCTCTTTCCCTGCCTCTATTTCCGTGCCTCTTTCTCTGCATCTCGTTTCCCACATCTCATTTCCCCCTTCTGATAACCCGCATCAGATTCCCTGCCACAGATTCCCTGCCTCAGATACCCTGCCTCAGATTCCCTGCATCAGATTCCCTTCATCTGATTCCCTGCCTCTGATTCCCCGCGGCTGATTCCCTGCCTCTGATTCCCCGCCTCTGTTTACCCGACTGTTTCCCCGCCTCTGATTCACCACCTCACATTCGCCATCTCAGGTTCCCTGCCTCTGATTCCCTGCCTCTGATTCCCTGCCTCTGATTCCCTGCATCTGATTGCCCGCCTCTGATACCCTGCCTCTGATTCCCCGCCTCTGATTCCCCGCCTCTGATTCCCAGCCTCTGATTTCCCACCTCTGATTCCCCACTTCTGATTCCCCGCCTCTGATTCCCCGTCTCTGATACCACGCCTCTGATTCCCCGCCTCTGATTCCGCGCCTCTGATTCCCCGCCTCTGATACCCCGCCTCTGATTCCCCGCCTCTGATTAAACTGCATCTGATTCCCTGCATCTGATTCCCTGCCTCTGATTCCCTGCATCTGATTGCCCGCCTCTGATACCCTGCCTCTGATTCCCCGCCTCGGATTCCCCGCCTCTGATTCCCCGCCTCTGATTTCCCACCTCTGATTCCCCACTTCTGATTCCCCGCCTCTGATTCCCCGTCTCTGATTCCACGCCTCTGATTCCCCGCCTCTGATTCAGCGCCTCTTATTCCCCGCCTCTGATACCCCGCCTCTGATTCCCCGCCTCTGATTCCCTGCATCTGATTCCCCGCCTCAGATTCCCCGCCTCTGATTCCCCGACTCTGATTCCCCGCCTCTGATTCCCCGCCTCTGATTCCCCGCCTCTGATTCCCCTCCTCTGATACCCCGCCTCTGATTCCCCACCTCTGATTCCCCGCATCTGATTCCCCGCCTCTGATTCCCCGCCTCTGATTCCCTGCCTCTGATTCCGCGCCTCTGATTCCGCGCCTCTGATTCCCCGCCTATGTTTACCCACCTCTGTTTACCCACCTGTTTCCCCGCCTCTGATTCCGCACCTCAGATTCCCTGCCTCAGATTCCCCGCCTCTGATTCTCTGCCTCTGAATCCCCACCTCTGATACCCCACCTCTGATACCCCACTTCTGATTCCCCGCCTCTGATTCCCCTCCTCTGATTCCCCGCCTCTGATTCCCCGCCTCTGATTCCCCACCTCTGATTCAGTGCCTCCCTTTCCGCTCAACTTTCCTGGCCTACTTTTCCCCACATATCTTTCCCCGCCTCTGATTTCCCGCCTCTGATTCCACGCCTCTGATTCCCCGCCTATGTTTACCCGCCTCTGTTTACCCGCCTGTTTTCCCTCCTCTGATTCCCCACCACAGATTCCCTGCCTCAGATTCCCTGCCTCAGATTCCCTGCATCAGATTCCCTTCATTTGATTCCCTGCGTCTGATTCCCTGCCTCTGATTCCCTGCATCTGATTGCCCGCCTCTGATTCCCCGCCTCTGATTCCCCGCCTCTGATTCCCCACCTCTGATTCCCCACTTCTGATTCCCCGCCTCTGATTCCCCGCCTCTGATTCCCCGCCTCTGATTCACCGCCTCTGATTCCCCGCCTCTGATTCCCCGCCTCTGATTCCCCACTTCTGATTGCCCGCCTCTGATTCCACGCCTCTGATTCCCCGCCTCTGATTCCCCACCTCTGATTCCCCACTTCTGATTCCCCACCTCTGATTCCCCGCCTCTGATTCCACGCCTCTGATTCCCCACCTCTGATTCCCCACTTCTGATTCCCCACCTCTGATTCTCCGCCTCTGATACCCTGCCTCTGATAACTTTTTACTGATTCCCTGCCTCAGATTCCCTGCCTCCGATTCCCTGCCTCAGATTCCCTGCCTCAGATTCCCTGCATCAGATTCCCTTCATCTGATTCCCTGCCTCTGATTCCCCGCCTCTGATTCCCCGCCTCTGATTCCCCACCTCTGTCTCTACGCCTCTATTTTGCCTGCACTCTTTCCCCTCCACTCTTTCTGTGCCTCTCTTTCCCTCCCTCAATTTCAACAACTCTGTTTGATCTGTTCTGTGTACCTAATTTTCAACACACAAGTTCCAACCACTATGTTTCGCCCATCTCTTTCGCTGCCTCTATTTATGCAGCTATGTTTACCCGCTTCTGTTTACCCGCCTGTTTCCCCACATCTCTTTCCCCACCTCTGATTCCACGCCTCTGATTCCCCGCCTCTGATTCCCCACCTCTGATTCCCCGCCTCTGATTCACCGCCTCCCTTTCCGCGCAACTTTCCTGGCCTACGTTTCCCCACATCTCTTTCCCCACCTCTGATTCCACGCCTCAGATTTGCCGCCTCTGATTTCCTGCCTCTGATTCCCTGCCTCTGATTCCCTGCCTCTGATTCCCCACCTCTGATTCCCCCCTCTGATTCCCCGCCTCTGATTCCCAGCCTCTGATTCCCCACCTCTGATTCCCAGCCTCTGATTCCCTGCCTCACTTTCCCTACCTCTATTTCCGTGCCTCTTTCTCTGCATCTCGTTTCCCACATCTCATTTCCCCCTTCTGATAACCCGCATCAGATTCCCTGCCACTGATTCCCTGCCTCAGATTCCCTGCCTCAGATTCCCTGCATCAGATTCCCTTCATATGATTCCCTGCCTCTGATTCCACGCCTCTGATTCCCCACCTCTGATTCCCTGCCTCAGATTCCCTGCCTCTGATTCCCTGCCTCTGATACCCTGCCTCTGATTTCCTGCATCTGATTGCCAGCCTCTGATTCTCCGCCTCTGATTCCCCGCCTCTGTTTCCCCACCTCTGATTCCCCGCCTCTTGATTCCCCGCCTCTGATTCCCCACCTCTGATTCCCTGCCTCTGATAACCTGCCTCTGATTCCCTGCCTCTGATTCCCGGCCTCTGAATCCCCACCTCTGATTCCCCGTGTCCGATTCCGCACCCATGTTTCACCACCTCTGTTGCTCTGCTTCTGATTTCCCGGCTCAGATTCACCGGCTCTGATTCCGCACCTCTGATTCCACGCCTCTCTTTCTGTGTCTCTGATTCCCCGCCTCTGATTCCACGCCTCTGATTACCCGCCTCTGATACCCTGCCTCTCTTTCCCTACCTCTATATCCGTGCCTCTTTCTCTGCATCTCGTTTCCCACTTCTCATTTCCCCCTTCTGATAACCCGCATCAGATTCCCTGCCACAGATTCCCTGCCTCAGATACCCTGCCTCAGATTCCCTGCATGAGATTCCCTTCATCTGATTCCCTGCCTCTGATTCCCCGCGGCTGATTCCCTGCATCTGATTCCCCGCCTCTGTTTACCCGCCTGTTTCCCCGCCTCTGATTCACCACCTCAGGTTCCCTGCCTCTGATTCCCTGCCTCTGATTCCCTGCCTCTGATTCCCTGCATCTGATTGCCCGCCTCTGATACCCTGCCTCTGATTCCCCGCCTCTGATTCCCCGCCTCTGATTCCCCGCCTCTGATTTCCCACCTCTGATTCCCCACTTCTGATTCCCCGCCTCTGATTCCCCGTCTCTGATTCCACGCCTCTGATTCCCCGCCTCTGATTCAGCGCCTCTGATTCCCCGCCTCTGATACCCCGCCTCTGATTCCCCGCCTCTGATTCCCTGCATCTGATTCCCCGCTTCAGATTCCCCGCCTCTGATTCCCCGACTCTGATTCCCCGCCTCTGATTCCCCGCCTCAGATTCCCCGCCTCTGATTCCCCGCCTATGTTTACCCGCCTCTGTTTACCCGCCTGTTTTCCCGCCTCTGATTGCCCACCTCAGATTCCCTGCCTCAGATTCCCTGCCTCAGATTCCCTGCCTCTGATTCCCTGCCTCTGATTCCCTGCATCTGATTGCCCGCCTCCGATTACCTGCCTCTGATTCCCCGCCTCTGATTCCCCACCTCTGATTCCCCACTTCTGATTCCCCGCCTCTGATTCCCTGCATCTGATTCCCCGCCTCAGATTCCCCGCCTCTGATTCCCCGACTCTGATTCCCCGCCTCTGATTCCCCGCCTCTGATTCCCCGCCTCTGATTCCCCTCCTCTGATACCCCGCCTCTGATTCCCCACCTCTGATTCCCCGCATCTGATTCCCCGCCTCTGATTCCCCGCCTCTGATTCCCTGCCTCTGATTCCGCGCCTCTGATTCCGCGCCTCTGATTCCCCGCCTATGTTTACCCACCTCTGTTTACCCACCTGTTTCCCCGCCTCTGATTCCGCACCTCAGAGTCCCTGCCTCAGATTCCCCGCCTCTGATTCTCTGCCTCTGAATCCCCACCTCTGATTCCCCACCTCTGATTCCCCACTTCTGATTCCCCGCCTCTGATTCCCCGCCTCTGATTCCCCGCCTCTGATTCCCTGCCTCTGATTCCCCACCTCTGATTCAGTGCCTCCCTTTCCGCTCAACTTTCCTGGCCTACTTTTCCCCACATATCTTTCCCCGCCTCTGATTTCCTGCCTCTGATTCCACGCCTCTGATTCCCCGCCTATGTTTACCCGCCTCTGTTTACCCGCCTGTTTTCCCTCCTCTGATTCCCCACCACAGATTCCCTGCCTCAGATTCCCTGCCTCAGATTCCCTGCATCAGAATCCCTTCATTTGATTCCCTGCGTCTGATTCCCTGCCTCTGATTCCCTGCATCTGATTGCCCGCCTCTGATTCCCCGCCTCTGATTCCCCGCCTCTGATTCCCCACCTCTGATTCCCCACTTCTGATTCCCCGCCTCTGATTCCCCGCCTCTGATTCCCCGCCTCTGATTCACCGCCTCTGATTCCCCGCCTCTGATTCCCCGCCTCTGATTCCCCACTTCTGATTGCCCGCCTCTGATTCCACGCCTCTGATTCCCCGCCTCTGATTCCCCACCTCTGATTCCCCACTTCTGATTCCCCACCTCTGATTCCCCGCCTCTGATTCCACGCCTCTGATTCCCCACCTCTGATTCCCCACTTCTGATTCCCCACCTCTGATTCTCCGCCTCTGATACCCTGCCTCTGATAACTTTTTACTGATTCCCTGCCTCAGATTCCCTGCCTCCGATTCCCTGCCTCAGATTCCCTGCCTCAGATTCCCTGCATCAGATTCCCTTCATCTGATTCCCTTCCTTTTATTCCCCGCCTCTGATTCCCCGCCTCTGATTCCCCACCTCTGTCTCTACGCCTCTATTTTGCCTGCACTCTTTCCCCTCCACTCTTTCTGTGCCTCTCTTTCCCTCCCTCAATTTCAACAACTCTGTTTGATCTGTTCTGTGTACCTAATTTTCAACACACAAGTTCCAACCACTATGTTTCGCCCATCTCTTTCGCAGCCTCTATTTATGCAGCTATGTTTACCCGCTTCTGTTTACCCGCCTGTTTCCCCACATCTCTTTCCCCACCTCTGATTCCACGCCTCTGATTCCCCGCCTCTGATTCCCCGCCTCTGATTCCCCGCCTCTGATTCACCGCCTCCCTTTCCGCGCAACTTTCCTGGCCTACATTTCCCCACATCTCTTTCCCCACCTCTGATTCCACGCCTCAGATTTGCCGCCTCTGATTTCCTGCCTCTGATTCCCTGCCTCTGATTCCCTGCCTCTGATTCCCCACCTCTGATTCCCCCCTCTGATTCCCCGCCTCTGATTCCCAGCCTCTGATTCCCCACCTCTGATTCCCCGCCTCTGATTCCCTGCCTCACTTTCCCTACCTCTATTTCCGTGCCTCTTTCTCTGCATCTCGTTTCCCACATCTCATTTCCCCCTTCTGATAACCCGCATCAGATTCCCTGCCACAGATTCCCTGCCTCAGATTCCCTGCCTCAGATTCCCTGCATCAGATTCCCTTCATATGATTCCCTGCCTCTGATTCCACGCCTCTGATTCCCTGCCTCTGATTCCCGGCCTCTGAATCCCCACCTCTGATTCCCCGTGTCCGATTCCGCACCCATGTTTCACCACCTCTGTTGCTCTGCTTCTGATTTCCCGGCTCAGATTCACCGGCTCTGATTCCGCACCTCTGATTCCACGCCTCTCTTTCTGTGTCTCTGATTCCCCGCCTCTGATTCCACGCCTCTGATTACCCGCCTCTGATACCCTGCCTCTCTTTCCCTGCCTCTATATCCGTGCCTCTTTCTCTGCATCTCGTTTCCCACATCTCATTTCCCCCTTCTGATAACCCGCATCAGATTCCCTGCCACAGATTCCCTGCCTCAGATACCCTGCCTCAGATTCCCTGCATGAGATTCCCTTCATCTGATTCCCTGCCTCTGATTCCCCGCGACTGATTCCCTGCATCTGATTCCCCGCCTCAGTTTACCCGCCTGTTTCCCCGCCTCTGATTCACCACCTCATATTTGCCACCTCAGGTTCCCTGCCTCTGATTCCCTGCCTCTGATTCCCTGCCTCTGATTCCCTGCATCTGATTGCCCGCCTCTGATACCCTGCCTCTGATTCCCCGCCTCTGATTCCCCGCCTCTGATTCCCCGCCTCTGATTTCCCACCTCTGATTCCCCACTTCTGATTCCCGGCCTCTGATTCCCCGTCTCTGATTCCACGCCTCTGATTCCCCGCCTCTGATTCAGCGCCTCTGATTCCCCGCCTCTGATACCCCGCCTCTGATTCCCCGCCTCTGATTCCCTGCATCTGATTCCCCGCCTCAGATTCCCCGCCTCTGATTCCCCGACTCTGATTCCCCGCCTCTGATTCCCCGCCTCAGATTCCCCGCCTCTGATTCCCCGCCTCTGATTCCCCGGCTATGTTTACCCGCCTCTGTTTACCCGCCTGTTTTCCCGCCTCTGATTGCCCACCTCAGATTCCCTGCCTCAGATTCCCTGCCTCAGATTCCCTGCCTCTGATTCCCTGCCTCTGATTCCCTGCATCTGATTGCCCGCCTCCGATTACCTGCCTCTGATTCCCCGCCTCTGATTCCCCACCTCTGATTCCCCACTTCTGATTCACCGCCTCTGATTCCCCGCGTCTGATTCCCCGCCTCTGATTCACCGCCTCTGATTCCCCGCCTCTGATTCCCCGCCTCTGATTCCCCGCCTCTGATTCTCTGCCTCTGAATCCCCGCCTCTGATTCCCCACCTCTGATTCCCCACTTCTGATTCCCCGCCTCTGATTCCCCGCCTCTGATTCCCCGCCTCTGATTCCCCGCCTCAGATTCCCCGCCTCTGATTCTCTGCCTCTGAATCCCCGCCTCTGATTCCCCACCTCTGATTCCCCACTTCTGATTCCCCGCCTCTGATTCCCGGCCTCTGAATCCCCACCTCTGATTCCCCGTGTCCGATTCCGCACCCATGTTTCACCACCTCTGTTGCTCTGCTTCTGATTTCCCGGCTCAGATTCACCGGCTCTGATTCCGCACCTCTGATTCCACGCCTCTCTTTCTGTGTCTCTGATTCCCCGCCTCTGATTCCACGCCTCTGATTACCCGCCTCTGATACCCTGCCTCTCTTTCCCTGCCTCTATATCCGTGCCTCTTTCTCTGCATCTCGTTTCCCACATCTCATTTCCCCCTTCTGATAACCCGCATCAGATTCCCTGCCACAGATTCCCTGCCTCAGATACCCTGCCTCAGATTCCCTGCATGAGATTCCCTTCATCTGATTCCCTGCCTCTGATTCCCCGCGACTGATTCCCTGCATCTGATTCCCCGCCTCAGTTTACCCTCCTGTTTCCCCGCCTCTGATTCACCACCTCATATTCGCCACCTCAGGTTCCCTGCCTCTGATTCCCTGCCTCTGATTCCCTGCCTCTGATTCCCTGCATCTGATTGCCCGCCTCTGATACCCTGCCTCTGATTCCCCGCCTCTGATTCCCCGCCTCTGATTCCCCGCCTCTGATTTCCCACCTCTGATTCCCCACTTCTGATTCCCCGCCTCTGATTCCCCGTCTCTGATTCCACGCCTCTGATTCCCCGCCTCTGATTCAGCGCCTCTGATTCCCCGCCTCTGATACCCCGCCTCTGATTCCCCGCCTCTGATTCCATGCATCTGATTCCCCGCCTCAGTTTCCCCGCCTCTGATTCCCCGACTCTGATTCCCCGCCTCTGATTCCCCGCCTCAGATTCCCCGCCTCTGATTCCCCGCCTCTGATTCCCCAGCTATGTTTACCCGCCTCTGTTTACCCGCCTGTTTTCCCGCCTCTGATTGCCCACCTCAGATTCCCTGCCTCAGATTCCCTGCCTCAGATTCCCTGCCTCTGATTCCCTGCCTCTGATTCCCTGCATCTGATTGCCCGCCTCCGATTACCTGCCTCTGATTCCCCGCCTCTGATTCCCCACCTCTGATTCCCCACTTCTGATTCACCGCCTCTGATTCCCCGCGTCTGAATCCCCGCCTCTGATTCACCGCCTCTGATTCCCCGCCTCTGATTCCCCGCCTCTGATTCCCCACCTCTGATTGCCCCGCCTCTGATTCGCTGATTCTGATTCCCCGCCTCTGATTCCCCACCTCTGATTCCCCACTTCTGATTACCCGCCTCTGATTCCCCGCCTCTGATTCCACGCCTCTGATTCCCCGCCTCTGATTCCCCGCCTCTGATTCCCCGCCTCTGATTCACCTCCTCTGATACCTCGCCTCTGATTCCCCACCTCTGATTCCCCGCATCTGATTACCCGCCTCTGATTCCCCGCCTCTGATTCCCTGCCTCTGATTCCGCGCCTCTGATTCCGCACCTCTGATTCCCCGCCTATGTTTACCCACCTCTGTTTACCCACCTGTTTCCCCGCCTCTGATTCCGCACCTCAGATTCCCTGCCTCAGATTCCCCGCCTCTGATTCTCTGCCTCTGAATCCCCGCCTCTGATTCCCCACCTCTGATTCCCCACTTCTGATTCCCCGCCTCAGATTCCCCGCCTCTGATTCTCTGCCTCTGATTCCCCGCCTCTGATTCCCCACCTCTGATTCAGTGCCTCCCTTTCCGCTCAACTTTCCTGGCCTACTTTTCCCCACATATCTTTCCCCGCCTCTGATTTCCCGCCTCTGATTCCACGCCTCTGATTCCCCGCCTATGTTTACCCGCCTCTGTTTACCCGCCTGTTTTCCCTCCTCTGATTCCCCACTTCAGATTCCCCACCTCTGATTCCCCGCCTCTGATTCCACGCCTCTGATTCCCCACCTCTGATTCCCCACTTCTGAATCCCCACCTCTGATTCTCCGCCTCTGATACCCTGCCTCTGATAACTTTTTACTGATTCCCTGCCTCAGATTCCCTGCCTCCGATTCCCTGCCTCAGATTCCCTGCCTCAGATTCCCTGCATCAGATTCCCTTCATCTGATTCCCTGCCTCTGATTCCCCACCTCTGAATCCCCGCCTCTGATTCCCCACCTCTGTCTCTACGCCTCTATTTTGACTGCACTCTTTTCCCCTCCACTCTTTCTGTGCCTCTCTTTCCCTCCCTCAATTTCAACAACTCTGTTTGATCTGTTCTGTGTACCTAATTTTCAACACACAAGTTCCAACCACTATGTTTCGCCCATCTCTTTCGCTGCCTCTATTTATGCAGCTATGTTTACCCGCTTCTGTTTACCCGCCTGTTTCCCCACATCTCTTTCCCCACCTCTGATTCCACGCCTCTGATTCCCCGCCTCTGATTCCCCGCCTCTGAATCCCCACCTCTGATTCACCGCCTCCCTTTCCGCGCAACTTTCCTGGCCTACGTTTCCCCACATCTCTTTCCCCACCTCTGATTCCACGCCTCAGATTCGCCGCCTCTGATTTCCCGCCTCTGATTCCCTGCCTCTGATTCCCTGCCTCTGATTCCCCACCTCTGATTCCCCCCTCTGATTCCCCGCCTCTGATTCCCAGCCTCTGATTCCCCACCTCTGATTCCCCGCCTCTGATTCCCTGCCTGTCTTTCCCTGCCTCTATTTCTGTGTCTCTTTCTCTGCATCTCGTTTCCCACATCTCATTTCCCCCTTCTGATAACCCGCATCAGATTCCCTGACACAGATTCCCTGCCTCAGATTCCATGCCTAAGATTCCCTGCATCAGATTCCCTTCATCTGATTCCCTGCCTCTGATTCCCCGCCTCTGATTCCCCACCTCTGATTCCCTGCCTCAGATTCCCTGCCTCTGATTCCCTGCCTCTGATTCCCTGCCTCTGATTTCCTGCATCAGATTCCCCGCCTCTGATTCTCCGCCTCTGATTTCCCGCCTCTGATTCCCCGCCTCTTATTCGCCGCCTCTGATTCCCCGCCTCTGATTTCCCACCTCTGATTCCCTGCCTCTGATAACCTGCCTCTGATACCCTGCCTCTGATTCTCTGCCTCTGATTCCCGGCCTCTGAGTCCCCACCTCTGATTCCCCGTGTCCGATTCTGCACCCATGTTTCACCACCTCTGTTGCTCTGCTTCTGATTTCCCGGCTCAGATTCACCGGCTCTGATACCGCACCTCTGATTCCACGCCTCTCTTTCTGTGTCTCTGATTCCCCGCCTCTGATTCCACGCCTCTGATTACCCGCCTCTGATACCCTGCCTCTCTTTCCATGCCTCTATATCCGTGCCTCTTTCTCTGCATCTCGTTTCCCACATCTCATTTCCCCCTTCTGATAACCCGCATCAGATTCCCTGCCACAGATTCGCTGCCTCAGATTCCCTGCCTCAGATTCCCTGCATCAGATTCCCTTCATCTGATTCCCTGCCTCTGATTCCCCGCCTCTGATTCCCCACCTCTGATTCCCCACCTCTGATTCCCCGCCTCTGATTCCCTGCCTCTGATTCCCCATATCTGATTCCCCGCCTCTGATTCCCCAACTCTGATTCCCCGCTTCTGATTCCCCAGCTCTGAATCCCCGCCTCTTATTCCCCGCGTCTGATTCCCTGCCTCTGATTCCCCGCCTCTGATTCCCCATCTGTGATTCACAACCTCTGATGCCCCACCTCTGATTCCCCATATCTGATTCCCTGCCTCTGTTTCCCCGCCTCTGATTCCCCACCTCTGTTTCCCCATATCTGATTCCCCGCCTCTGATTCCCCAACTCTAATACCCCGCCTCTGATTCCCCAGCTCTGATTCCCCGCATCTGATTCCCCGCATCTCATTCCCTGCCTCTGATTCCCCGCCTCTGATTCCAGGCCTCTGATTCCCAGCATCTGATTCCGGCCTCTGATTCCCGGCCTCTGATTCACTGCTTCTGATTCTGATTCCCTGCCTCTGATTCCCCATCTCTGATTCCGCACATCTGATTCCCTGCCTCTGATTCCCCACCTCTGATTCCCCATATCTGATTCCCCGCCTCTGTTTCCCCGCCTCTGATTCCCCGCCTCAGTTTCCCAATATCTAAGTCCCCACCTCTGATTCCCCAAATCTGATTCCCCACCTCTGATTCCCCAGCTCTGATTCCCCGCATCTGATACCCTGCATCTGATTCCAAGCCTCTGATTCCCTGCCTCTGATTCCCAACCTCTGATTCCCCACCTCTGATTCCCCATATCTGATTCCCCGCCTCTGTTTCCCCGCCTCGGATTCCCCGCCTCTGTTTCCCCATATCTGATTCCCGGCCTCTGATTCCCCGCCTCTGATTCCCCATATCTGATTCCCTGCCTCTGATTCCCCAACTCTGATTCCCCGCCTCTGATTCCCCAGCTCTGAATCCCCGCCTCTGATTCCCCGCGTCTGATTCCCTGCCTCTGATTCCCCGCCTTGATTCCCCATTTCTGATTCACAACCTCTGATTCCCCACCTCTGATTCCCTATATTTGATTCCCCGCCTCTTTTTCCCCGCCTCTGATTCCCCACCTCTGATTCCCCATATCTGATTCCCCGCCTCTGATTGCCCACCTCTGATTCCCAGCCTCTGATTCGCCAGCTCTGATTCCCCGCCTCTGATTACCCGCATCTGATTCCCTGCCTCTGATTCCCCGCCTCTGATTCCCCATCTCTGATTCACCGCCTTTGATTCGCCACCTCTGATTCCCCATATCTGATTCCCCACCTCTGTTTCCCCGCCTCTGATTCCCGGACTCTGATTCCCCTCCTCTGATTCCCGGCCTCTTATTCCCAGCATCTGATTCCCGGCCTCTGATTCCCGGCCTCTGATTCCCCGCTTCTGATTCCCTGCCTCTGATTCCCCATCTCTGATTCCGCACATCTGATTCCCTGCCTCTGATTCCCCACCTCTGATTCCCCATATCTGATTCCCCGCCTCTGTTTCCCCGCCTCTGATTCCCCGCCTCTGTTTCCCTATATCTAATTCCCCACCTCTGATGCCCCAACTCTGATTCCCCGCCTCTGATTCCCCAGCTCTGATTCCCCGCCTCTGATTCCCTGCATCCGATTCCCCATATCTGATTCCCCGCCTCTGTTTCCCCGCCTCTGATTCCCCGCCTCTGTTTCCCCATATCTGATTCCCGCCTCTGATTCCCAACTATGATTCCCCGCCTCTGATTCCCCAGCTCTGATTCCCTGCCTCTGATTCCCCGCGTTCTATTCCCTGCCTCTGATTCCCCGCCTGTGATTCCCCATCACTGATTCACCACCTCTGATTCCCTACCTCTGATTCCCCATATCTAATTCCCCGCCTCTGTTTGCCCGCCTCTGATTCCCCGCCTCTGTTTCCCCATATCTGATTCCCCGCCTCTGAATCCCCAACTCTGATTCCCTGCCTCAGATTCCCCAGCTCTGATTCCCCGCCTTTGATTCCCCCCGTCTGATTCCCAGCCTCTGAATCCCCGTGTCTGATTTCCTGCCTCTGATTACCCGCCTCTGATACCCTGCCTCTCTTTCCCTGCCTCTATATCCGTGCCTCTTTCTCTGCATCTCGTTTCCCACATCTCATTTCCCCCTTCTGATAACCCGCATCAGATTCCCTGCCACAGATTCCCTGCCTCAGATTCCCTGCCTCAGATTCCCTGCATCAGATTCCCTTCATCTGATTCCCTGCCTCTGATTCCCCGCCTCTGATTCCCCACCTCTGATTCCCCACCTCTGATTCCCCGCCTCTGATTCCCTGCCTCTGATTCCCCATATCTGATTCCCCGCCTCTGATTCCCCAACTCTGATTCCCCGCTTCTGATTCCCCAGCTCTGAATCCCCGCCTCTGATACCCCGCGTCTGATTCCCTGCCTCTGATTCCCCGCCTCTGATTCCCCATCCGTGATTCACAACCTCTGATGCCCCACCTCTGATTCCCCATATCTGATTCCCTGCCTCTGTTTCCCCGCCTCTGATTCCCCACCTCTGTTTCCCCATATCTGATTCCCCGCCTCTGATTCCCCAACTCTAATACCCCGCCTCTGATTCCCCAGCTCTGATTCCCCACCTCTGATTCCCCGCATCTGATTCCCTGCCTCTGATTCCCCGCCTCTGATTCCAGGCCTCTGATTCCCAGCATCTGATTCCGGCCTCTGATTCCCGGCCTCTGATTCCCTGCTTCTGATTCTGATTCCCTGCCTCTGATTCCCCACCTCTGATTCCGCACATCTGATTCCCTGCCTCTGATTCCCCACCTCTGATTCCCCATATCTGATTCCCCGCCTCTGTTTCCCCGCCTCTGATTCCCCGCCTCTGTTTCCCAATATCTAAGTCCCCACCTCTGATTCCCCAAATCTGATTCCCCACCTCTGATTCCCCAGCTCTGATTCCCCGCCTCTGATTCCCCGCATCTGATACCCTGCATCTGATTCCAAGCCTCTGATTCCCTGCCTCTGATTCCCAACCTCTGATTCCCCACCTCTGATTCCCCATATCTGATTCCCCGCCTCTGTTTCCCCACCTCGGATTCCCCGCCTCTGTTTCCCCATATCTGATTCCAGGCCTCTGATTCCCCGCCTCTGATTCCCCATATCTGATTCCCTGCCTCTGATTCCCCAACTCTGATTCCCCGCCTCTGATTCCCCAGCTCTGAATCCCCGCCTCTGGTTCCCCGCGTCTGATTCCCTGCCTCTGATTCCCCGCCTTGATTCCCCATTTCTGATTCACAACCTCTGATTCCCCACCTCTGATTCCCTATATTTGATTCCCCGCCTCTTTTTCCCCGCCTCTGATTCCCCGCCTCTGATTCCCCATATCTGATTCCCCGCCTCTGATTGCCCACCTCTGATTCCCAGCCTCTGATTCGCCAGCTTTGATTCCCCGCCTCTGATTCCCCGCATCTGATTCCCTGCCTCTGATTCCCCGCCTCTGATTCCCCATATCTGATTCCCCACCTCTGTTTCCCCGCCTCTGATTCCCCGCCTCTGATTCTCCATATCTCATTCCCCGCCTCTGAATCCCCATCTCTGATTGCCGGACTCTGATTCCCCTCCTCTGATTCCCGGCCTCTTATTCCCAGCATCTGATTCCCGGCCTCTGATTCCCGGCCTCTGATTCCCCGCTTCTGATTCCCTGCCTCTGATTCCCCATCTCTGATTCCGCACATCTGATTCCCTGCCTCTGATTCCCCACCTCTGATTCCCCATATCTGATTCCCCGCCTCTGTTTCCCCGCCTCTGATTCCCCGCCTCTGTTTCCCTATATCTAATTCCCCACCTCTGATGCCCCAACTCTGATTCCCCGCCTCTGATTCCCTGCATCCGATTCCCCATATCTGATTCCCCGCCTCTGTTTCCCCGCCTCTGATTCCCCGCCTCTGTTTCCCCATATCTGATTCCCGCCTCTGATTCCCAACTATGATTCCCCGCCTCTGATTCCCCAGCTCTGATTCCCTGCCTCTGATTCCCCGCGTTCTATTCCCTGCCTCTGATTCCCCGCCTGTGATTCCCCATCACTGATTCACCACCTCTGATTCCCTACCTCTGATTCCCCATATCTAATTCCCCGCCTCTGTTTGCCCGCCTCTGATTCCCCGCCTCTGTTTCCCCATATCTGATTCCCCGCCTCTGAATCCCCAACTCTGATTCCCTGCCTCAGATTCCCCAGCTCTGATTCCCCGCCTTTGATTCCCCCGTCTAATTCCCAGCCTCTGAATCCCCGTGTCTGATTTCCTGCCTCTGATTCCCCGCCTCTGATTCCCCATCTCTGATTCACCGCCTCTGATTCCCCACCTCTGATTCCCCATCTCTGATTCCGCACATCCAATTCCCTGCCTCTGATTCCCCAACTCTGATTCCCCACCTCTGATTCCCCAGCTCTGGTTCACCGCCTCAGATTCCCCGCATCTGATTCCCTGCCTCTGATTCCCCGCCTCTGATTCCCTGCCTCTGATTCCCCATATCTGATTCCCCGCCTCTGATTCCCCAACTCTGATTCCCCGCTTCTGATTCCCCAGCTCTGAATCCCCGCCTCTGATTCCCCGCGTCTGATTCCCTGCCTCTGATTCCCCGCCTCTGATTCCCCATCTGTGATTCACAACCTCTGATGCCCCACCTCTGATACCCCATATCTGATTCCCCGCCTCTGTTTCCCCGCCTCTGATTCCCCGCCTCTGATTCCCCATATCTGATTCCCCGCCTCTGATTGCCCACCTCTGATTCCCCGCGTCTGATACCCTGCCTCTGATTCCCCGCCTCTGATTCCCCATCTCTGATTCACCACCTCTGATTCCCGGCCTCTGATTCCCCATCTCTGATTCCGCACATCCGATTCCCTGCCTATGATTCCCCACCTCTGATTCCCCGCCTCTGATTCCCCATATCTGATTCCCTGCCTCTGTTTCCCCGCCTCTGATTCCCTACCTCTGTTTCCCCATATCTGATTCCCCGCCTTTGATTCCCCAACTCTAATACCCCGCCTCTGATTCCCCAGCTCTGATTCCCCACCTCTGATTCCCCGCATCTGATTCCCTGCCTCTGATTCCCCGCCTCTGATTCCAGGCCTCTGATTCCCATCATCTGATTCCAGCCTCTGATTCCCGATCTCTGATTCCGCACATCTGATTCCCTGCCTCTGATTCCCCACCTCTGATTCCCCAGATTCCCCGCCTCTGATTCGCCAGCTATGATTCCCCGCCTCTGATTCCCCGCATCTGATTCCCTGCCTCTGATTCCCCGCCTCTGATTCCCCATCTCTGATTCCCCGCATGTGATTCCCCAGCTCCGATTCCCCGCCTCTGATTCCCCAGCTCTGATTCCCAGCCTCTGATTCCCCGTGTTTGATCTCCTGCCTCTGATTACCTTCCTCTGATTCCCGGCCACTGATACCCCGCTTCTGATTCTGATTCCCTGCCTCTGATTCCCCATCTCTGATTCACCACATCTAATTCCCTGCCTCTGATTCCACGCCCCTGATTCCCCACCTCTGATTCCCCATATCTGAATCCCCGCCTCTGTTTCCACGCCTCTGATTCCCTGCCTCTGATTCCCAACCTCTGATTCCCCACCCCTGATTCCCCATATCTGATTCCCCGCCTCTGTTTCCCTGCCTCTGCTTCCCCGCCCCTGTTTCCCCATATCTGATTCCCCGCCTCTGATTCCCCAACTCTGATTCCCCGCCTCTGATTCCCCAGCTCTGATTCCCCGCCTCTGATTCCCTGTGTTTGATTCCCTGCCTCTGATTCCCCGCCTCTGATTCCCCATATCTGATTCACCGCCTTTGATTCGCCACCTCTGATTCCCCATATCTGATTCCCCACCTCTGTTACCCCGCCTCTGATTCCCCGCCTCTGATTCCCCATATATCATTCCCCGCCTCTGAATCCCCATCTCTGATTCCCGGACTCTGATTCCCCACCTCTGATTCCCGGCCTCTTATTCCCGGCATCTGAATCCCGGCCTCTGATTCCCGGCCTCTGATTCCCCGCTTCTGATTCTGATTCCCTGCCTCTGATTCCCCATCTCTGATTCCGCACATCTGATTCCCTGCCTCTGATTCCCCACCTCTGATTCCCCATATCTGATTCCTCGCCTCTGTTTCCCCGCCTCTGATTCCCCGCCTCTGTTTCCCCATATCTAATTCCCCACCTCAGATGCCCCAACTCTGATACCCCGCCTCTGATTCCCCAGCTCTGGTTCCCCGCCTCTGATTCCCCGCGTTCTATTCCCTGCCTCTGATTCCCCGCCTGTGATTCCCCATCTCTGATTCACCACCTCTGATTCCCCACCTCTGATTCCCCATATCTAATTCCCCGCCTCTGTTTGCCCGCCTCTGATTCCCCGCCTCTGTTTCCCCATATCTGATTCCCCGTGTCTGATTCCCTGCCTCTGATTCCCCGCCTCTGATTCCCTGCCACTGATTCCCTGCCCCTGATACCCCACCTCTGATTCCCCATATCTGATTCCCTGCCTCTGTTTCCCCGCCTCTGATTCCCCGCCTCTGATTCCCCATATCTGATTCCCCATATCTGATTCCCCGCCTCTGATTCCCCGCCTCTGATTCCCCATATCTGATTCCCCGCCTCTGATTGCCCACCTCTGATTCCCCGCGTCTGATACCCTGCCTCTGATTCCCCGCCTCTGAATCCCCAACTCTGATTCCCTGCCTCAGATTCCCCAGCTCTGATTCCCCGCCTTTGATTCCCCCGTCTAATTCCCAGCCTCTGAATCCCCGTGTCTGATTTCCTGCCTCTGATTCCCCGCCTCTGATTCCCCATCTCTGATTCACCGCCTCTGATTCCCCACCTCTGATTCCCCATCTCTGATTCCGCACATCCAATTCCCTGCCTCTGATTCCCCAACTCTGATTCCCCACCTCTGATTCCCCAGCTCTGGTTCACCGCCTCAGATTCCCCGCATCTGATTCCCTGCCTCTGATTCCCCGCCTCTGATTCCCTGCCTCTGATTCCCCATATCTGATTCCCCGCCTCTGATTCCCCAACTCTGATTCCCCGCTTCTGATTCCCCAGCTCTGATTCCCCGCGTCTGATTCCCTGCCTCTGATTCCCCGCCTCTGATTCCCCATCTGTGATTCACAACCTCTGATGCCCCACCTCTGATACCCCATATCTGATTCCCCGCCTCTGTTTCCCCGCCTCTGATTCCCCGCCTCTGATTCCCCATATCTGATTCCCCGCCTCTGATTGCCCACCTCTGATTCCCCGCGTCTGATACCCTGCCTCTGATTCCCCGCCTCTGATTCCCCATCTCTGATTCACCACCTCTGATTCCCGGCCTCTGATTCCCCATCTCTGATTCCGCACATCCGATTCCCTGCCTATGATTCCCCACCTCTGATTCCCCGCCTCTGATTCCCCATATCTGATTCCCTGCCTCTGTTTCCCCGCCTCTGATTCCCTACCTCTGTTTCCCCATATCTGATTCCCCGCCTTTGATTCCCCAACTCTAATACCCCGCCTCTGATTCCCCAGCTCTGATTCCCCACCTCTGATTCCCCGCATCTGATTCCCTGCCTCTGATTCCCCGCCTCTGATTCCAGGCCTCTGATTCCCATCATCTGATTCCAGCCTCTGATTCCCGATCTCTGATTCCGCACATCTGATTCCCTGCCTCTGATTCCCCACCTCTGATTCCCCAGATTCCCCGCCTCTGATTCGCCAGCTATGATTCCCCGCCTCTGATTCCCCGCATCTGATTCCCTGCCTCTGATTCCCCGCCTCTGATTCCCCATCTCTGATTCCCCGCATGTGATTCCCCAGCTCCGATTCCCCGCCTCTGATTCCCCAGCTCTGATTCCCAGCCTCTGATTCCCCGTGTTTGATCCCCTGCCTCTGATTACCTTCCTCTGATTCCCGGCCACTGATACCCCGCTTCTGATTCTGATTCCCTGCCTCTGATTCCCCATCTCTGATTCACCACATCTAATTCCCTGCCTCTGATTCCACGCCCCTGATTCCCCACCTCTGATTCCCCATATCTGAATCCCCGCCTCTGTTTCCACGCCTCTGATTCCCTGCCTCTGATTCCCAACCTCTGATTCCCCACCCCTGATTCCCCATATCTGATTCCCCGCCTCTGTTTCCCTGCCTCTGCTTCCCCGCCCCTGTTTCCCCATATCTGATTCCCCGCCTCTGATTCCCCAACTCTGATTCCCCGCCTCTGATTCCCCAGCTCTGATTCCCCGCCTCTGATTCCCTGTGTTTGATTCCCTGCCTCTGATTCCCCGCCTCTGATTCCCCATATCTGATTCACCGCCTTTGATTCGCCACCTCTGATTCCCCATATCTGATTCCCCACCTCTGTTACCCCGCCTCTGATTCCCCGCCTCTGATTCCCCATATATCATTCCCCGCCTCTGAATCCCCATCTCTGATTCCCGGACTCTGATTCCCCACCTCTGATTCCCGGCCTCTTATTCCCGGCATCTGAATCCCGGCCTCTGATTCCCGGCCTCTGATTCCCCGCTTCTGATTCTGATTCCCTGCCTCTGATTCCCCATCTCTGATTCCGCACATCTGATTCCCTGCCTCTGATTCCCCACCTCTGATTCCCCATATCTGATTCCTCGCCTCTGTTTCCCCGCCTCTGATTCCCCGCCTCTGTTTCCCCATATCTAATTCCCCACCTCAGATGCCCCAACTCTGATACCCCGCCTCTGATTCCCCAGCTCTGGTTCCCCGCCTCTGATTCCCCGCGTTCTATTCCCTGCCTCTGATTCCCCGCCTGTGATTCCCCATCTCTGATTCACCACCTCTGATTCCCCACCTCTGATTCCCCATATCTAATTCCCCGCCTCTGTTTGCCCGCCTCTGATTCCCCGCCTCTGTTTCCCCATATCTGATTCCCCGTGTCTGATTCCCTGCCTCTGATTCCCCGCCTCTGATTCCCTGCCACTGATTCCCTGCCCCTGATACCCCACCTCTGATTCCCCATATCTGATTCCCTGCCTCTGTTTCCCCGCCTCTGATTCCCCGCCTCTGATTCCCCATATCTGATTCCCCATATCTGATTCCCCGCCTCTGATTCCCCGCCTCTGATTCCCCATATCTGATTCCCCGCCTCTGATTGCCCACCTCTGATTCCCCGCGTCTGATACCCTGCCTCTGATTCCCCACCTCTGATTCCCCATCTCTGATTCACCACCTCTGATTCCCGGCCTCTGATTCCCCATCTCTGATTCCGCACATCCGATTCCCTGCCTATGATTCCCCACCTCTGATTCCCCGCCTCTGATTCCCCATATCTGATTCCCTGCCTCTGTTTCCCCGCCTCTGATTCCCTACCTCTGTTTCCCCACCTCTGATTCCCCGCATCTGATTCCCTGCCTCTGATTCCCCGCCTCTGATTCCAGGCCTCTGATTCCCATCATCTGATTCCAGCCTCTGATTCCCGATCTCTGATTCCGCACATCTGATTCCCTGCCTCTGATTCCCCACCTCTGATTCCCCAGATTCCCCGCCTCTGATTCGCCAGCTATGATTCCCCGCCTCTGATTCCCCGCATCTGATTCCCTGCCTCTGATTCCCCGCCTCTGATTCCCCATCTCTGATTCCCCGCCTGTGATTCCCCAGCTCTGATTCCCCGCCTCTGATTCCCCAGCTCTGATTCCCAGCCTCTGATTCCCCGTGTTTGATACCCTGCCTCTGATTACCTTCCTCTGATTCCCGGCCACTGATACCCCGCTTCTGATTCTGATTCCCTGCCTCTGATTCCCCATCTCTGATTCACCACATCTAATTCCCTGCCTCTGATTCCACGCCCCTGATTCCCCACCTCTGATTCCCCATATCTGAATCCCCGCCTCTGTTTCCACGCCTCTGATTCCCTGCCTCTGATTCCCAACCTCTGATTCCCCACCCCTGATTCCCCATATCTGATTCCCCGCCTCTGATTCCCCAACTCTGATTCCCCGCCTCTGATTCCCCAGCTCTGATTCCCCGCCTCTGATTCCCCGTGTTTGATTCCCTGCCTCTGATTCCCCGCCTCTGATTCCCCATATCTGATTCACCGCCTTTGATTCGCCACCTCTGATTCCCCATATCTGATTCCCCACCTCTGTTACCCCGCCTCTGATTCCCCGCCTCTGATTCCCCATATATCATTCCCCGCCTCTGAATCCCCATCTCTGATTCCCGGACTCTGATTCCCCACCTCTGATTCCCGGCCTCTTATTCCCGGCATCTGAATCCCGGCCTCTGATTCCCGGCCTCTGATTCCCCGCTTCTGATTCTGATTCCCTGCCTCTGATTCCCCATCTCTGATTCCGCACATCTGATTCCCTGCCTCTGATTCCCCACCTCTGATTCCCCATATCTGATTCCTCGCCTCTGTTTCCCCGCCTCTGATTCCCCGCCTCTGTTTCCCCATATCTAATTCCCCACCTCAGATGCCCCAACTCTGATACCCCGCCTCTGATTCCCCAGCTCTGGTTCCCCGCCTCTGATTCCCCGCATCCGATTCCCCGTATCTGATTCCCCGCCTCTGTTTCCCCGCCTTTGATTCCCCGCCTCTGTTTCCCCATATCTGATTCCCCGCCTCTGATTCCCAACTATGATTCCCCGCCTCTGATTCCCCAGCTCTGATTCCCCGCCTCTGATTCCCCGCGTTCTATTCCCTGCCTCTGATTCCCCGCCTGTGATTCCCCATCTCTGATTCACCACCTCTGATTCCCCACCTCTGATTCCCCATATCTAATTCCCCGCCTCTGTTTGCCCGCCTCTGATTCCCCGCCTCTGTTTCCCCATATCTGATTCCCCGTGTCTGATTCCCTGCCTCTGATTCCCCGCCTCTGATTCCCTGCCACTGATTCCCTGCCCCTGATACCCCACCTCTGATTCCCCATATCTGATTCCCTGCCTCTGTTTCCCCGCCTCTGATTCCCCGCCTCTGATTCCCCATATCTGATTCCCCGCCTCTGATTCCCCGCGTCTGTTTCCCCGCCTCTGATTCCCCGCCTCTGTTTCCCCATATCTAAGTCCCCGACTCTGATTCCCCAACTCTGATTCCCCACCTCTGATTCCCCAGCTCTGATTCCCCGCCTCTGATTCCCCGCATCTGATTCCCTGCATCTGATTCCCAGCCTCTGATTCCCTGCCTCTGATTCACAACCTCTGATTCCCCACCTCTGATTCCCCATATCTGATTCCCCGCCTCTGTTTCCCCGCCTCTGATTCCCCGCCTCTGTTTCCCCATATCTGATTCCCGGCCTCTGATTCTCCGCCTCTGATTCCCCGCCTCTCATTCCCTGCCTCTGATTCCCCATCTCCGATTCCGCACATCGGATTCCCTGCCTCTGATTCCCCGCCTATGATTCCCCGCCTCTTATTCCCTGCTTCTGATTCCCAACCTCTGATTCCCCACCTCTGATTCCCCATATCTGATTCCCCACCTCTGTTTCCCCGCCTCTGATTCCCCGCCTCTGATTCCCCAACTCTGAATCCCCGCCTCTGATTCCCCAGCTCTGATTCCCCGCCTCTGATTCCCCGCATCTGATTCCCTGCCTCTGATTCCCCGCCTCTGATTCAAGGCCTCTGATTCCCAGCATCTGATTCCGGCCTTTGATTCCCGGCCTCTGATTCCCTGCTTCTGATTCTGATTCCCTGCCTCTGATTCCCCATCTCTGATTCCGCACATCTGATTCCTTGCCTCTGATTCCCCACCTCTGATTCCCCATATCTGATTCCCCACCTGGGTTTCCCCGCCTCTGATTCCCCGCCTCTGTTTCCCAATATCTAAGTCCCCGCCTCTGATTCCCCAAATCTGATTCCCCACCTCTGATTCCCCAGCTCTGATTCCCCGCCTCTGATTCCCCGCATCTGATTCCCTGCATCTGATTCCAAGCCTCTGATTCCCTGCCTCTGATTCCCAACCTCTGATTCCCCACCTCTGATTCCCCATATCTGATTCCCCGCCTCTGTTTCCCCGCCTCGGATTCCCCGCCTCTGTTTCCCCATATCTGATTCCCGGCCTCTGATTCCCCGCCTCTGATTCCCCGCCTCTGATTCCCTGCCTCTGATTCCCAACCTCGGATTCCCCACCTCTGATTCCCCATATCTGATTCCCCGCCTCTGTTTCCCCGCCTCTGATTCCCCGCCTCTGATTCCCAACGCTGATTCCCCGCCTCTGATTCCCCAGCTCTGATTCCCCGTGTTTGATTCCCTGCCTCTGATTCCCTGCCCTGATTCCCCATCTCTGTTTCACCGCCTTTGATTCGCCACCTCTGATTCCCCATATCTGATTCCCCGCCTCTGTTTCCCCGACTCTGATTCCCTGCCTCTGATTCCCAACCTCTGATTCCACACCTCTGATTCCCCATATCTGATTCCCCGCCTCTATTTCCCCATATCTGATTCCCCGCCTCTGATTCCCCAACTCTGATTCCCCGCCTCTGATTCCCCAGCTCTGATTCCCCGACTCTGATTCCCGGCATCCGATTCCCTGCCTCTGATTCCCCGCCTCTGATTCCCCATCTCTGATTCCCCGCCTCTGATTCCCCGTGTCTGATTCCCTGCCTTTGATTCCCCGCCTCTGATTCCCCGCCTCTGATTCCCTGCCACTGATTCCCTGCCCCTGATTCCCCACCTCTGATTCCCCACATCTGATTCCCCGCCTCTGTTTCCCCGCCTCTGATTCCCCGCCTCTGATTCCCCATATCTGATTCCCTGCCTCTGATTCCCCAACTCTGATTCCCCGCCTCTGATTCCCCAGCTCTGAATCCCCGCATCTGATTCACCGCGTCTGATTCCCTGCCTCTGATTCCCCGCCTTGATTCCCCATCTCTGATTCACAACCTCTGATTCCCCACCTCTGATTCCCTATATTTGATTCCCCGCCTCTGTTTCCCCGCCTCTGATTTCCCGCCTCTGATTCCCCATATCTGATTCCCCGCCTCTGATTGCCCACCTCTGATTCCCAGCCTCTGATTCGCCAGCTCTGATTCCCCGCCTCTGATTCCCCGCATCTGATTCCCTGCCTCTGATTCCCCGCCTCTGATTCCCCATCTCTGATTCACCGCCTTTGATTCGCCACCTCTGATTCCCCATATCTGATTCCCCACCTCTGATTCCCGGCCTCTTATTCCCAGCATCTGATTCCCGGCCTCTGATTCCCGGCCTCTGATTCCCCGCTTCTGATTCTGATTCCCTGCCTCTTATTCCCCATCTCTGATTCCGCACATCTGATTCCCTGCCTCTGATTCCCCACCTCTGATTCCCCATATCTGATTCCCCGCCTCTGTTTCCCCGCCTCTGATTCCCCGCCTCTGTTTGCCTATATCTAATTCCCCACCTCTGATGCCCCAACTCTGATTCCCCGCCTCTGATTCCCCAGCTCTGATTCCCCGCCTCTGATTCCCTGCATCCGATTCCCCATATCTGATTCCCCGCCTCTGTTTCACCGCCTCTGATTCCCCGCCTCTGTTTCCCCATATCTGATTCCCGCCTCTGATTCCCAACTATGAATCCCCTCCTCTGATTCCCCAGCTCTGATTCCCTGCCTCTGATTCCCCGCGTTCTATTCCCTGCCACAGATTCCCCGCCTGTGATTCCCCATCACTGATTCACCACCTCTGATTCCCTACCTCTGATTCCCCATATCTAATTCCCCGCCTCTGTTTGCCCGCCTCTGATTCCCCGCCTCTGTTTCCCCATATCTGATTCCCCGCCTCTGAATCCCCAACTCTGATTCCCTGCCTCAGATTCCCCAGCTCTGATTCCCCGCCTTTGATTCCCCCCGTCTGATTCCCAGCCTCTGAATGCCCGCGTCTGATTTCCTGCCTCTGATTCCCCGCCTCTGATTCCCCATCTCTGATTCACCGCCTCTGATTCCCCACCTCTGATTCCCTCTCTCTGATTCCGCACATCCAATTCCCTGCCTCTGATTCCCCAACTCTGATTCCCCACCTCTGATTCCCCAGCTCTGATTCCCCGCCTCAGATTCCCCGCGTCTGATTCCCTGCCTCTGATTCCCCGCCTCTGATTCCCTGCCTCTGATTCCCCAACTCTGATTCCCCACCTCTGATTCCCCAGCTCTGATTCCCCGCCTCAGATTCCCCGCGTCTGATTCCCTGCCTCTGATACCCCGCGTCTGATTCCCTGCCTCTGATTCCCCGCCTCTGATTCCCCATCTGTGATTCACGACCTCTGATGCCCCACCTCTGATTCCCCATATCTGATTCCCTGCCTCTGTTTCCCCGCCTCTGATTCCCCACCTCTGTTTCCCCATATCTGATTACCCGCCTCTGATTCCCCAACTCTAATACCCCGCCTCTGATTCCCCAGCTCTGATTCCCCGCCTCTGATTCCCCGCATCTGATTCCCTGCCTCTGATTCCCCGCCTCTGATTCCAGGCCTCTGATTCCCAGCATCTGATTCCGGCCTCTGATTCCCGGCCTCTGATTCCCTGCTTCTGATTCTGATTCCCTGCCTCTGATTCCCCATCTCTGATTCCGCACATCTGATTCCCTGCCTCTGATTCCCCACCTCTGATTCCCCATATCTGATTCCCCGCCTCTGTTTCCCCGCCTCTGATTCCCCGCCTCTGTTTCCCAATATCTAAGTCCCCACCTCTGATTCCCCAAATCTGATTCCCCACCTCTGATTCCCCAGCTCTGATTCCCCGCCTCTGATTCCCCGCATCTGATACCCTGCATCTGATTCCAAGCCTCTGACTCCCTGCCTCTGATTCCCAACCTCTGATTCCCCACCTCTGATTCCCCATATCTGATTCCCCGCCTCTGTTTCCCCGCCTCGGATTCCCCGCCTCTGTTTCCCCATATCTGATTCCCGGCCTCTGATTCCCCGCCTCTGATTCCCCATATCTGATTCCCTGCCTCTGATTCCCCAACTCTGATTCCCCGCCTCTGATTCCCCAGCTCTGAATCCCCGCCTCTGATTCCCCGCGTCTGATTCCCTGCCTCTGATTCCCCGCCTTGATTCCCCATCTCTGATTCACAACCTCTGATTCCCCACCTCTGATTCCCTATATTTGATTCCCCGCCTCTATTTCCCCGCCTCTGATTCCCCGCCTCTGATTCCCCATATCTGATTCCCCGCCTCTGATTGCCCACCTCTGATTCCCAGCCTCTGATTCGCCAGCTCTGATTCCCCGCCTCTGATTCCCCGCATCTGATTCCCTGCCTCTGATTCCCCGCCTCTGATTCCCCATCTCTGATTCACCGCCTTTGATTCGCCACCTCTGATTCCCCATATCTGATTCCCCACCTGTTTCCCCGCCTCTGATTCCCCGCCTCTGATTCTCCATATCTCATTCCCCGCCTCTGATTCCCCATATCTGATTCCCTGCCTCTGATTCCCCAACTCTGATTCCCCGCCTCTGATTCCCCAGCTCTGAATCCCCGCATCTGATTCACCGCGTCTGATTCCCTGCCTCTGATTCCCCGCCTTGATTCCCCATCTCTGATTCACAACCTCTGATTCCCCACCTCTGATTCCCTATATTTGATTCCCCGCCTCTGTTTCCCCGCCTCTGATTTCCCGCCTCTGATTCCCCATATCTGATTCCCCGCCTCTGATTGCCCACCTCTGATTCCCAGCCTCTGATTCGCCAGCTCTGATTCCCCGCCTCTGATTCCCCGCATCTGATTCCCTGCCTCTGATTCCCCGCCTCTGATTCCCCATCTCTGATTCACCGCCTTTGATTCGCCACCTCTGATTCCCCATATCTGATTCCCCACCTCTGATTCCCGGCCTCTTATTCCCAGCATCTGATTCCCGGCCTCTGATTCCCGGCCTCTGATTCCCCGCTTCTGATTCTGATTCCCTGCCTCTTATTCCCCATCTCTGATTCCGCACATCTGATTCCCTGCCTCTGATTCCCCACCTCTGATTCCCCATATCTGATTCCCCGCCTCTGTTTCCCCGCCTCTGATTCCCCGCCTCTGTTTGCCTATATCTAATTCCCCACCTCTGATGCCCCAACTCTGATTCCCCGCCTCTGATTCCCCAGCTCTGATTCCCCGCCTCTGATTCCCTGCATCCGATTCCCCATATCTGATTCCCCGCCTCTGTTTCACCGCCTCTGATTCCCCGCCTCTGTTTCCCCATATCTGATTCCCGCCTCTGATTCCCAACTATGAATCCCCTCCTCTGATTCCCCAGCTCTGATTCCCTGCCTCTGATTCCCCGCGTTCTATTCCCTGCCACAGATTCCCCGCCTGTGATTCCCCATCACTGATTCACCACCTCTGATTCCCTACCTCTGATTCCCCATATCTAATTCCCCGCCTCTGTTTGCCCGCCTCTGATTCCCCGCCTCTGTTTCCCCATATCTGATTCCCCGCCTCTGAATCCCCAACTCTGATTCCCTGCCTCAGATTCCCCAGCTCTGATTCCCCGCCTTTGATTCCCCCCGTCTGATTCCCAGCCTCTGAATGCCCGCGTCTGATTTCCTGCCTCTGATTCCCCGCCTCTGATTCCCCATCTCTGATTCACCGCCTCTGATTCCCCACCTCTGATTCCCTCTCTCTGATTCCGCACATCCAATTCCCTGCCTCTGATTCCCCAACTCTGATTCCCCACCTCTGATTCCCCAGCTCTGATTCCCCGCCTCAGATTCCCCGCGTCTGATTCCCTGCCTCTGATTCCCCGCCTCTGATTCCCTGCCTCTGATTCCCCAACTCTGATTCCCCACCTCTGATTCCCCAGCTCTGATTCCCCGCCTCAGATTCCCCGCGTCTGATTCCCTGCCTCTGATACCCCGCGTCTGATTCCCTGCCTCTGATTCCCCGCCTCTGATTCCCCATCTGTGATTCACGACCTCTGATGCCCCACCTCTGATTCCCCATATCTGATTCCCTGCCTCTGTTTCCCCGCCTCTGATTCCCCACCTCTGTTTCCCCATATCTGATTACCCGCCTCTGATTCCCCAACTCTAATACCCCGCCTCTGATTCCCCAGCTCTGATTCCCCGCCTCTGATTCCCCGCATCTGATTCCCTGCCTCTGATTCCCCGCCTCTGATTCCAGGCCTCTGATTCCCAGCATCTGATTCCGGCCTCTGATTCCCGGCCTCTGATTCCCTGCTTCTGATTCTGATTCCCTGCCTCTGATTCCCCATCTCTGATTCCGCACATCTGATTCCCTGCCTCTGATTCCCCACCTCTGATTCCCCATATCTGATTCCCCGCCTCTGTTTCCCCGCCTCTGATTCCCCGCCTCTGTTTCCCAATATCTAAGTCCCCACCTCTGATTCCCCAAATCTGATTCCCCACCTCTGATTCCCCAGCTCTGATTCCCCGCCTCTGATTCCCCGCATCTGATACCCTGCATCTGATTCCAAGCCTCTGACTCCCTGCCTCTGATTCCCAACCTCTGATTCCCCACCTCTGATTCCCCATATCTGATTCCCCGCCTCTGTTTCCCCGCCTCGGATTCCCCGCCTCTGTTTCCCCATATCTGATTCCCGGCCTCTGATTCCCCGCCTCTGATTCCCCATATCTGATTCCCTGCCTCTGATTCCCCAACTCTGATTCCCCGCCTCTGATTCCCCAGCTCTGAATCCCCGCCTCTGATTCCCCGCGTCTGATTCCCTGCCTCTGATTCCCCGCCTTGATTCCCCATCTCTGATTCACAACCTCTGATTCCCCACCTCTGATTCCCTATATTTGATTCCCCGCCTCTATTTCCCCGCCTCTGATTCCCCGCCTCTGATTCCCCATATCTGATTCCCCGCCTCTGATTGCCCACCTCTGATTCCCAGCCTCTGATTCGCCAGCTCTGATTCCCCGCCTCTGATTCCCCGCATCTGATTCCCTGCCTCTGATTCCCCGCCTCTGATTCCCCATCTCTGATTCACCGCCTTTGATTCGCCACCTCTGATTCCCCATATCTGATTCCCCACCTGTTTCCCCGCCTCTGATTCCCCGCCTCTGATTCTCCATATCTCATTCCCCGCCTCTGAATCCCCATCTCTGATTCCCGGACTCTGATTCCCCTCCTCTGATTCCCGGCCTCTTATTCCCAGCATCTGATTCCCGGCCTCTGATTCCCGGCCTCTGATTCCCCGCTTCTGATTCCCTGCCTCTGATTCCCCATCTCTGATTCCGCACATCTGATTCCCTGCCTCTGATTCCCCACCTCTGATTCCCCATATCTGATTCCCCGCCTCTGTTTCCCCGCCTCTGATTCCCCGCCTCTGATTCCCCATATCTGATTCCCTGCCTCTGATTCCCCAACTCTGATTCCCCGCCTCTGATTCCCCAGCTCTGAATCCCCGCCTCTGATTCCCAGTGTCTGATTCCCTGCCTCTGATTCCCCGCCTTGATTCCCCATCTCTGATTCACAACCTCTGATTCCCCACCTCTGATTCCCTATATTTGATTCCCCGCCTCTGTTTCCCCGCCTCTGATTCCCCGCCTCTGATTCCCCATATCTGATTCCCCGACTCTGATGGCCCACCTATGATTCCCCGCCTCTGATTCGCCAGCTCTGATTCCCCGCCTCTGATTCCCCGCATCTGATTCCCTGCCTCTGATTCCCCGCCTCTGATTCCCCATCTCTGATTCACCGCCTTTGATTCGCCACCTCTGATTCCCCATATCTGATTCCCCACCTCTGTTTCCCGGCCTCTGATTCCCCGCCTCTGATTCTCCATATCTCATTCCCCGCCTCTGAATCCCCATCTCTGATTCCCGGACTCTGATTCCCCACCTCTGATTCCCGGCCTCTTATTCCCAGCATCTGATTCCCGGCCTCTGATTCCCGGCCTCTGATTCCCCGCTTCTGATTCTGATTCCCTGCCTCTGATTCCCCATCTCTGATTCCGCACATCTGATTCCCTGCCTCTGATTCCCCACCTCTGATTCCCCATATCTGATTCCCCGCCTCTGTTTCCCCGCCTCTGATTCCCCACCTCTGTTTCCCTATATCTAATTCCCCACCTCTGATGCCCCAACTCTGATTCCCCGCCTCTGATTCCCCAGCTCTTATTCCCCGCCTCTGATTCCCCGCATCCAATTCCCCATATCTGATTCCCCGCCTCTGTTTCCCCGCCTCTGATTCCCCGCCTCTGTTTCCCCATATCTGATTCCCCGCCTCTGATTCCCAACTATGATTCCCCGCCTCTGATTCCCCAGCTCTGATTCCCTGCGTCTGATTCCCTGCGTTCTATTCCCTGCCTGTGATTCCCCGCCTGTGATTCCCCATCACTGATTCACCACCTCTGATTCCCCACCTCTGATTCCCCATATCTAATTCCCCGCCTCTGTTTGCCCGCCTCTGATTCCCCGCCTCTCTTTCCCCATATCTGATTCCCCGTCTCTGAATCCCCAACTCTGATTCCCTGCCTCTGATTCCCCAGCTCTGATTCCCCGCCTTTGATTCCCCCCGTCTGATTCCCAGCCTCTGAATCCCCGTGTCTGATTTCCTGCCTCTGATTCCCCGCCTCTGATTCCCCATCTCTGATTCCTCTGATTCCCCACATCTGATTCCCCATCTCTGATTCCGCACATCCGATTCCCTGCCTCTGATACCCCAACTCTGATTCCCCACCTCTGATTCCCCAGCTCTGATTCCCCGCCTCAGATTCCCCGCGTCTGATTCCCTGCCTCTGATTCCCCGCCTCTGATTCCCCATCTCTGATTCCCCACCTCTGATTCCCCGTGTCTGATTCCCTGCCTCTGATTCCCCATCTCTGATTCACCACATCTGATTCCCGGCCTCTGATTGCCCACCTCTGATTCCCCGCCTCTGATTCCCCGCATCTGATACCCTGCATCTGATTCCAAGCCTCTGACTCCCTGCCTCTGATTCCCAACCTCTGATTCCCCACCTCTGATTCCCCATATCTGATTCCCCGCCTCTGTTTCCCCGCCTCGGATTCCCCGCCTCTGTTTCCCCATATCTGATTCCCGGCCTCTGATTCCCCGCCTCTGATTCCCCATATCTGATTCCCTGCCTCTGATTCCCCAACTCTGATTCCCCGCCTCTGATTCCCCAGCTCTGAATCCCCGCCTCTGATTCCCCGCGTCTGATTCCCTGCCTCTGATTCCCCGCCTTGATTCCCCATCTCTGATTCACAACCTCTGATTCCCCACCTCTGATTCCCTATATTTGATTCCCCGCCTATGTTTCCCCGCCTCTGATTCCCCGCCTCTGATTCCCAATATCTGATTCCCCGCCTCTGATTGCCCACCTCTGATTCCCAGCCTCTGATTCGCCAGCTCTGATTCCCCGCCTCTGATTCCCCGCATCTGATTCCCTGCCTCTGATTCCCCGCCTC
Organism: Narcine bancroftii; assembly: GCF_036971445.1. Taxonomy (NCBI): domain Eukaryota; kingdom Metazoa; phylum Chordata; class Chondrichthyes; order Torpediniformes; family Narcinidae; genus Narcine; species Narcine bancroftii. Next base: position 272,308,238 of record NC_091470.1, read on the forward strand.
TGATTCCCCATCTCTGATTCACCGCCTTTGATTCGCCACCTCTGATTCCCCATATCTGATTCCCCACCTCTGTTTCCCCGCCTCTGATTCCCCGCCTCTGATTCTCCATATCTCATTCCTTGCCTCTGAATCCCCATCTCTGATTCCCGGACTCTGATTCCCCTCCTCTGATTCCCGGCCTCTTATTCCCAGCATCTGATTCCCGGCCTCTGATTCCCGGCCTCTGATTCCCCGCTTCTGATTCCCTGCCTCTGATTCCCCATCTCTGATTCCGCACATCTGATTCCCTGCCTCTGATTCCCCACCTCTGATTCCCCATATCTGATTCCCCGCCTCTGTTTCCCCGCCTCTGATTCCCCGCCTCTGATTCCCCATATCTGATTCCCTGCCTCTGATTCCCCAACTCTGATTCCCCGCCTCTGATTCCCCAGCTCTGAATCCCCGCCTCTGATTCCCAGTGTCTGATTCCCTGCCTCTGATTCCCCGCCTTGATTCCCCATCTCTGATTCACAACCTCTGATTCCCCACCTCTGATTCCCTATATTTGATTCCCCGCCTCTGTTTCCCCGCCTCTGATTCCCCGCCTCTGATTCCCCATATCTGATTCCCCGACTCTGATTGCCCACCTCTGATTCCCCGCCTCTGATTCGCCAGCTCTGATTCCCCGCCTCTGATTCCCCGCATCTGATTCCCTGCCTCTGATTCCCCGCCTCTGATTCCCCATCTCTGATTCGCCAGCTCTGATTCCCCGCCTCTGATTCCCCATCTCTGATTCACCACATCTGATTCCCGGCCTCTGATTGCCCACCTCTGATTCCCCGCCTCTGATTCCCCGCATCTGATACCCTGCATCTGATACCAAGCCTCTGACTCCCTGCCTCTGATTCCCAACCTCTGATTCCCCACCTCTGATTCCCCATATCTGATTCCCCGCCTCTGTTTCCCCGCCTCGGATTCCCCGCCTCTGTTTCCCCATATCTGATTCCCGGCCTCTGATTCCCCGCCTCTGATTCCCCATATCTGATTCCCTGCCTCTGATTCCCCAACTCTGATTCCCCGCCTCTGATTCCCCAGCTCTGAATCCCCGCCTCTGATTCCCCGCGTCTGATTCCCTGCCTCTGATTCCCCGCCTTGATTCCCCATCTCTGATTCACAACCTCTGATTCCCCACCTCTGATTCCCTATATTTGATTCCCCGCCTCTGTTTCCCCGCCTCTGATTCCCCGCCTCTGATTCCCCATATCTGATTCCCCGCCTCTGATTGCCCACCTCTGATTCCCAGCCTCTGATTCGCCAGCTCTGATTCCCCGCCTCTGATTCCCCGCATCTGATTCCCTGCCTCTGATTCCCCGCCTCTGATTCCCCATCTCTGATTCACCGCCTTTGATTCGCCACCTCTAATTCCCCATATCTGATTCCCCACCTCTGTTTCCCCGCCTCTGATTCCCAGCCTCTGATTCTCCATATCTCATTCCCCGCCTCTGAATCCCCATCTCTGATTCCCGGACTCTGATTCCCCTCCTCTGATTCCCGGCCTCTTATTCCCAGCATCTGATTCCCGGCCTCTGATTCCCGGCCTCTGATTCCCCGCTTCTGATTCCCTGCCTCTGATTCCCCATCTCTGACTCCGCACATCTGATTCCCTGCCTCTGATTCCCCACCTCTGATTCCCCATATCTGATTCCCCGCCTCTGTTTCCCCGCCTCTGATTCCCCGCCTCTGATTCCCCATATCTGATTCCCTGCCTCTGATTCCCCAACTCTGATTCCCCGCCTCTGATTCCCCAGCTCTGAATCCCCGCCTCTGATTCCCAGTGTCTGATTCCCTGCCTCTGATTCCCCGCCTTAATTCCCCATCTCTGATTCACAACCTCTGATTCCCCACCTCTGATTCCCTATATTTGATTCCCCGCCTCTGTTTCCCCGCCTCTGATTCCCCGCCTCTGATTCCCCATATCTGATTCCCCGACTCTGATTGCCCACCTCTGATTCCCCGCCTCTGATTCGCCAGCTCTGATTCCCCGCCTCTGATTCCCCGCATCTGATTCCCTGCCTCTGATTCCCCGCCTCTGATTCCCCATCTCTGATTCACCGCCTTTGATTCGCCACCTCTGATTCCCCATATCTGATTCCCCACCTCTGTTTCCCGGCCTCTGATTCCCCGCCTCTGATTCTCCATATCTCATTCCCCGCCTCTGAATCCCCATCTCTGATTCCCGGACTCTGATTCCCCACCTCTGATTCCCGGCCTCTTATTCCCAGCATCTGATTCCCGGCCTCTGATTCCCGGCCTCTGATTCCCCGCTTCTGATTCTGATTCCCTGCCTCTGATTCCCCATCTCTGATTCCGCACATCTGATTCCCTGCCTCTGATTCCCCACCTCTGATTCCCCATATCTGATTCCCCGCCTCTGTTTCCCCGCCTCTGATTCCCCACCTCTGTTTCCCTATATCTAATTCCCCACCTCTGATGCCCCAACTCTGATTCCCCGCCTCTGATTCCCCAGCTCTTATTCCCCGCCTCTGATTCCCCGCATCCAATTCCCCATATCTGATTCCCCGCCTCTGTTTCCCCGCCTCTGATTCCCCGCCTCTGTTTCCCCATATCTGATTCCCCGCCTCTGATTCCCAACTATGATTCCCCGCCTCTGATTCCCCAGCTCTGATTCCCTGCGTCTGATTCCCTGCGTTCTATTCCCTGCCTGTGATTCCCCGCCTGTGATTCCCCATCACTGATTCACCACCTCTGATTCCCCACCTCTGATTCCCCATATCTAATTCCCCGCCTCTGTTTGCCCGCCTCTGATTCCCCGCCTCTCTTTCCCCATATCTGATTCCCCGTCTCTGAATCCCCAACTCTGATTCCCTGCCTCTGATTCCCCAGCTCTGATTCCCCGCCTTTGATTCCCCCCGTCTGATTCCCAGCCTCTGAATCCCCGTGTCTGATTTCCTGCCTCTGATTCCCCGCCTCTGATTCCCCATCTCTGATTCCTCTGATTCCCCACATCTGATTCCCCATCTCTGATTCCGCACATCCGATTCCCTGCCTCTGATACCCCAACTCTGATTCCCCACCTCTGATTCCCCAGCTCTGATTCCCCGCCTCAGATTCCCCGCGTCTGATTCCCTGCCTCTGATTCCCCGCCTCTGATTCCCCAGCTCTGATTCCCCGTGTTTGATTCCCTGCCTCTGATTCCCTGCCCTGATTCCCCATCTCTGTTTCACCGCCTTTGATTCGCCACCTCTGATTCCCCATATCTGATTCCCCGCCTCTGTTTCCCCGACTCTGATTCCCTGCCTCTGATTCCCAACCTCTGATTCCACACCTCTGATTCCCCATATCTGATTCCCCGCCTCTATTTCCCCATATCTGATTCCCCGCCTCTGATTCCCCAACTCTGATTCCCCGCCTCTGATTCCCCAGCTCTGATTCCCCGACTCTGATTCCCGGCATCCGATTCCCTGCCTCTGATTCCCCGCCTCTGATTCCCCATCTCTGATTCCCCGCCTCTGATTCCCCGTGTCTGATTCCCTGCCTTTGATTCCCCGCCTCTGATTCCCCGCCTCTGATTCCCTGCCACTGATTCCCTGCCCCTGATTCCCCACCTCTGATTCCCCACATCTGATTCCCCGCCTCTGTTTCCCCGCCTCTGATTCCCCGCCTCTGATTCCCCATATCTGATTCCCTGCCTCTGATTCCCCAACTCTGATTCCCCGCCTCTGATTCCCCAGCTCTGAATCCCCGCATCTGATTCACCGCGTCTGATTCCCTGCCTCTGATTCCCCGCCTTGATTCCCCATCTCTGATTCACAACCTCTGATTCCCCACCTCTGATTCCCTATATTTGATTCCCCGCCTCTGTTTCCCCGCCTCTGATTTCCCGCCTCTGATTCCCCATATCTGATTCCCCGCCTCTGATTGCCCACCTCTGATTCCCAGCCTCTGATTCGCCAGCTCTGATTCCCCGCCTCTGATTCCCCGCATCTGATTCCCTGCCTCTGATTCCCCGCCTCTGATTCCCCATCTCTGATTCACCGCCTTTGATTCGCCACCTCTGATTCCCCATATCTGATTCCCCACCTCTGATTCCCGGCCTCTTATTCCCAGCATCTGATTCCCGGCCTCTGATTCCCGGCCTCTGATTCCCCGCTTCTGATTCTGATTCCCTGCCTCTTATTCCCCATCTCTGATTCCGCACATCTGATTCCCTGCCTCTGATTCCCCACCTCTGATTCCCCATATCTGATTCCCCGCCTCTGTTTCCCCGCCTCTGATTCCCCGCCTCTGTTTGCCTATATCTAATTCCCCACCTCTGATGCCCCAACTCTGATTCCCCGCCTCTGATTCCCCAGCTCTGATTCCCCGCCTCTGATTCCCTGCATCCGATTCCCCATATCTGATTCCCCGCCTCTGTTTCACCGCCTCTGATTCCCCGCCTCTGTTTCCCCATATCTGATTCCCGCCTCTGATTCCCAACTATGAATCCCCTCCTCTGATTCCCCAGCTCTGATTCCCTGCCTCTGATTCCCCGCGTTCTATTCCCTGCCACAGATTCCCCGCCTGTGATTCCCCATCACTGATTCACCACCTCTGATTCCCTACCTCTGATTCCCCATATCTAATTCCCCGCCTCTGTTTGCCCGCCTCTGATTCCCCGCCTCTGTTTCCCCATATCTGATTCCCCGCCTCTGAATCCCCAACTCTGATTCCCTGCCTCAGATTCCCCAGCTCTGATTCCCCGCCTTTGATTCCCCCCGTCTGATTCCCAGCCTCTGAATGCCCGCGTCTGATTTCCTGCCTCTGATTCCCCGCCTCTGATTCCCCATCTCTGATTCACCGCCTCTGATTCCCCACCTCTGATTCCCTCTCTCTGATTCCGCACATCCAATTCCCTGCCTCTGATTCCCCAACTCTGATTCCCCACCTCTGATTCCCCAGCTCTGATTCCCCGCCTCAGATTCCCCGCGTCTGATTCCCTGCCTCTGATTCCCCGCCTCTGATTCCCTGCCTCTGATTCCCCAACTCTGATTCCCCACCTCTGATTCCCCAGCTCTGATTCCCCGCCTCAGATTCCCCGCGTCTGATTCCCTGCCTCTGATACCCCGCGTCTGATTCCCTGCCTCTGATTCCCCGCCTCTGATTCCCCATCTGTGATTCACGACCTCTGATGCCCCACCTCTGATTCCCCATATCTGATTCCCTGCCTCTGTTTCCCCGCCTCTGATTCCCCACCTCTGTTTCCCCATATCTGATTACCCGCCTCTGATTCCCCAACTCTAATACCCCGCCTCTGATTCCCCAGCTCTGATTCCCCGCCTCTGATTCCCCGCATCTGATTCCCTGCCTCTGATTCCCCGCCTCTGATTCCAGGCCTCTGATTCCCAGCATCTGATTCCGGCCTCTGATTCCCGGCCTCTGATTCCCTGCTTCTGATTCTGATTCCCTGCCTCTGATTCCCCATCTCTGATTCCGCACATCTGATTCCCTGCCTCTGATTCCCCACCTCTGATTCCCCATATCTGATTCCCCGCCTCTGTTTCCCCGCCTCTGATTCCCCGCCTCTGTTTCCCAATATCTAAGTCCCCACCTCTGATTCCCCAAATCTGATTCCCCACCTCTGATTCCCCAGCTCTGATTCCCCGCCTCTGATTCCCCGCATCTGATACCCTGCATCTGATTCCAAGCCTCTGACTCCCTGCCTCTGATTCCCAACCTCTGATTCCCCACCTCTGATTCCCCATATCTGATTCCCCGCCTCTGTTTCCCCGCCTCGGATTCCCCGCCTCTGTTTCCCCATATCTGATTCCCGGCCTCTGATTCCCCGCCTCTGATTCCCCATATCTGATTCCCTGCCTCTGATTCCCCAACTCTGATTCCCCGCCTCTGATTCCCCAGCTCTGAATCCCCGCCTCTGATTCCCCGCGTCTGATTCCCTGCCTCTGATTCCCCGCCTTGATTCCCCATCTCTGATTCACAACCTCTGATTCCCCACCTCTGATTCCCTATATTTGATTCCCCGCCTCTATTTCCCCGCCTCTGATTCCCCGCCTCTGATTCCCCATATCTGATTCCCCGCCTCTGATTGCCCACCTCTGATTCCCAGCCTCTGATTCGCCAGCTCTGATTCCCCGCCTCTGATTCCCCGCATCTGATTCCCTGCCTCTGATTCCCCGCCTCTGATTCCCCATCTCTGATTCACCGCCTTTGATTCGCCACCTCTGATTCCCCATATCTGATTCCCCACCTCTGTTTCCCCGCCTCTGATTCCCCGCCTCTGATTCTCCATATCTCATTCCCCGCCTCTGAATCCCCATCTCTGATTCCCGGACTCTGATTCCCCTCCTCTGATTCCCGGCCTCTTATTCCCAGCATCTGATTCCCGGCCTCTGATTCCCGGCCTCTGATTCCCCGCTTCTGATTCCCTGCCTCTGATTCCCCATCTCTGATTCCGCACATCTGATTCCCTGCCTCTGATTCCCCACCTCTGATTCCCCATATCTGATTCCCCGCCTCTGTTTCCCCGCCTCTGATTCCCCGCCTCTGATTCCCCATATCTGATTCCCTGCCTCTGATTCCCCAACTCTGATTCCCCGCCTCTGATTCCCCAGCTCTGAATCCCCGCCTCTGATTCCCAGTGTTTGATTCCCTGCCTCTGATTCCCCGCCTTGATTCCCCATCTCTGATTCACAACCTCTGATTCCCCACCTCTGATTCCCTATATTTGATTCCCCGCCTCTGTTTCCCCGCCTCTGATTCCCCGCCTCTGATTCCCCATATCTGATTCCCCGACTCTGATGGCCCACCTATGATTCCCCGCCTCTGATTCGCCAGCTCTGATTCCCCGCCTCTGATTCCCCGCATCTGATTCCCTGCCTCTGATTCCCCGCCTCTGATTCCCCATCTCTGATTCACCGCCTTTGATTCGCCACCTCTGATTCCCCATATCTGATTCCCCACCTCTGTTTCCCGGCCTCTGATTCCCCGCCTCTGATTCTCCATATCTCATTCCCCGCCTCTGAATCCCCATCTCTGATTCCCGGACTCTGATTCCCCACCTCTGATTCCCGGCCTCTTATTCCCAGCATCTGATTCCCGGCCTCTGATTCCCGGCCTCTGATTCCCCGCTTCTGATTCTGATTCCCTGCCTCTGATTCCCCATCTCTGATTCCGCACATCTGATTCCCTGCCTCTGATTCCCCACCTCTGATTCCCCATATCTGATTCCCCGCCTCTGTTTCCCCGCCTCTGATTCCCCACCTCTGTTTCCCTATATCTAATTCCCCACCTCTGATGCCCCAACTCTGATTCCCCGCCTCTGATTCCCCAGCTCTTATTCCCCGCCTCTGATTCCCCGCATCCAATTCCCCATATCTGATTCCCCGCCTCTGTTTCCCCGCCTCTGATTCCCCGCCTCTGTTTCCCCATATCTGATTCCCCGCCTCTGATTCCCAACTATGATTCCCCGCCTCTGATTCCCCAGCTCTGATTCCCTGCGTCTGATTCCCTGCGTTCTATTCCCTGCCTGTGATTCCCCGCCTGTGATTCCCCATCACTGATTCACCACCTCTGATTCCCCACCTCTGATTCCCCATATCTAATTCCCCGCCTCTGTTTGCCCGCCTCTGATTCCCCGCCTCTCTTTCCCCATATCTGATTCCCCGTCTCTGAATCCCCAACTCTGATTCCCTGCCTCTGATTCCCCAGCTCTGATTCCCCGCCTTTGATTCCCCCCGTCTGATTCCCAGCCTCTGAATCCCCGTGTCTGATTTCCTGCCTCTGATTCCCCGCCTCTGATTCCCCATCTCTGATTCCTCTGATTCCCCACATCTGATTCCCCATCTCTGATTCCGCACATCCGATTCCCTGCCTCTGATACCCCAACTCTGATTCCCCACCTCTGATTCCCCAGCTCTGATTCCCCGCCTCAGATTCCCCGCGTCTGATTCCCTGCCTCTGATTCCCCGCCTCTGATTCCCCATCTCTGATTCCCCACCTCTGATTCCCCGTGTCTGATTCCCTGCCTCTGATTCCCCATCTCTGATTCACCACATCTGATTCCCGGCCTCTGATTGCCCACCTCTGATTCCCCGCCTCTGATTCCCCGCATCTGATACCCTGCATCTGATTCCAAGCCTCTGACTCCCTGCCTCTGATTCCCAACCTCTGATTCCCCACCTCTGATTCCCCATATCTGATTCCCCGCCTCTGTTTCCCCGCCTCGGATTCCCCGCCTCTGTTTCCCCATATCTGATTCCCGGCCTCTGATTCCCCGCCTCTGATTCCCCATATCTGATTCCCTGCCTCTGATTCCCCAACTCTGATTCCCCGCCTCTGATTCCCCAGCTCTGAATCCCCGCCTCTGATTCCCCGCGTCTGATTCCCTGCCTCTGATTCCCCGCCTTGATTCCCCATCTCTGATTCACAACCTCTGATTCCCCACCTCTGATTCCCTATATTTGATTCCCCGCCTATGTTTCCCCGCCTCTGATTCCCCGCCTCTGATTCCCAATATCTGATTCCCCGCCTCTGATTGCCCACCTCTGATTCCCAGCCTCTGATTCGCCAGCTCTGATTCCCCGCCTCTGATTCCCCGCATCTGATTCCCTGCCTCTGATTCCCCGCCTCTGATTCCCCATCTCTGATTCACCGCCTTTGATTCGCCACCTCTGATTCCCCATATCTGATTCCCCACCTCTGTTTCCCCGCCTCTGATTCCCCGCCTCTGATTCTCCATATCTCATTCCTTGCCTCTGAATCCCCATCTCTGATTCCCGGACTCTGATTCCCCTCCTCTGATTCCCGGCCTCTTATTCCCAGCATCTGATTCCCGGCCTCTGATTCCCGGCCTCTGATTCCCCGCTTCTGATTCCCTGCCTCTGATTCCCCATCTCTGATTCCGCACATCTGATTCCCTGCCTCTGATTCCCCACCTCTGATTCCCCATATCTGATTCCCCGCCTCTGTTTCCCCGCCTCTGATTCCCCGCCTCTGATTCCCCATATCTGATTCCCTGCCTCTGATTCCCCAACTCTGATTCCCCGCCTCTGATTCCCCAGCTCTGAATCCCCGCCTCTGATTCCCAGTGTCTGATTCCCTGCCTCTGATTCCCCGCCTTGATTCCCCATCTCTGATTCACAACCTCTGATTCCCCACCTCTGATTCCCTATATTTGATTCCCCGCCTCTGTTTCCCCGCCTCTGATTCCCCGCCTCTGATTCCCCATATCTGATTCCCCGACTCTGATTGCCCACCTCTGATTCCCCGCCTCTGATTCGCCAGCTCTGATTCCCCGCCTCTGATTCCCCGCATCTGATTCCCTGCCTCTGATTCCCCGCCTCTGATTCCCCATCTCTGATTCGCCAGCTCTGATTCCCCGCCTCTGATTCCCCATCTCTGATTCACCACATCTGATTCCCGGCCTCTGATTGCCCACCTCTGATTCCCCGCCTCTGATTCCCCGCATCTGATACCCTGCATCTGATACCAAGCCTCTGACTCCCTGCCTCTGATTCCCAACCTCTGATTCCCCACCTCTGATTCCCCATATCTGATTCCCCGCCTCTGTTTCCCCGCCTCGGATTCCCCGCCTCTGTTTCCCCATATCTGATTCCCGGCCTCTGATTCCCCGCCTCTGATTCCCCATATCTGATTCCCTGCCTCTGATTCCCCAACTCTGATTCCCCGCCTCTGATTCCCCAGCTCTGAATCCCCGCCTCTGATTCCCCGCGTCTGATTCCCTGCCTCTGATTCCCCGCCTTGATTCCCCATCTCTGATTCACAACCTCTGATTCCCCACCTCTGATTCCCTATATTTGATTCCCCGCCTCTGTTTCCCCGCCTCTGATTCCCCGCCTCTGATTCCCCATATCTGATTCCCCGCCTCTGATTGCCCACCTCTGATTCCCAGCCTCTGATTCGCCAGCTCTGATTCCCCGCCTCTGATTCCCCGCATCTGATTCCCTGCCTCTGATTCCCCGCCTCTGATTCCCCATCTCTGATTCACCGCCTTTGATTCGCCACCTCTAATTCCCCATATCTGATTCCCCACCTCTGTTTCCCCGCCTCTGATTCCCAGCCTCTGATTCTCCATATCTCATTCCCCGCCTCTGAATCCCCATCTCTGATTCCCGGACTCTGATTCCCCTCCTCTGATTCCCGGCCTCTTATTCCCAGCATCTGATTCCCGGCCTCTGATTCCCGGCCTCTGATTCCCCGCTTCTGATTCCCTGCCTCTGATTCCCCATCTCTGATTCCGCACATCTGATTCCCTGCCTCTGATTCCCCACCTCTGATTCCCCATATCTGATTCCCCGCCTCTGATTCCCCGCCTCTGATTCCCCATATCTGATTCCCTGCCTCTGATTCCCCAACTCTGATTCCCCGCCTCTGATTCCCCAGCTCTGAATCCCCGCCTCTGATTCCCAGTGTCTGATTCCCTGCCTCTGATTCCCCGCCTTAATTCCCCATCTCTGATTCACAACCTCTGATTCCCCACCTCTGATTCCCTATATTTGATTCCCCGCCTCTGTTTCCCCGCCTCTGATTCCCCGCCTCTGATTCCCCATATCTGATTCCCCGACTCTGATTGCCCACCTCTGATTCCCCGCCTCTGATTCGCCAGCTCTGATTCCCCGCCTCTGATTCCCCGCATCTGATTCCCTGCCTCTGATTCCCCGCCTCTGATTCCCCATCTCTGATTCACCGCCTTTGATTCGCCACCTCTGATTCCCCATATCTGATTCCCCACCTCTGTTTCCCGGCCTCTGATTCCCCGCCTCTGATTCTCCATATCTCATTCCCCGCCTCTGAATCCCCATCTCTGATTCCCGGACTCTGATTCCCCACCTCTGATTCCCGGCCTCTTATTCCCAGCATCTGATTCCCGGCCTCTGATTCCCGGCCTCTGATTCCCCGCTTCTGATTCTGATTCCCTGCCTCTGATTCCCCATCTCTGATTCCGCACATCTGATTCCCTGCCTCTGATTCCCCACCTCTGATTCCCCATATCTGATTCCCCGCCTCTGTTTCCCCGCCTCTGATTCCCCACCTCTGTTTCCCTATATCTAATTCCCCACCTCTGATGCCCCAACTCTGATTCCCCGCCTCTGATTCCCCAGCTCTTATTCCCCGCCTCTGATTCCCCGCATCCAATTCCCCATATCTGATTCCCCGCCTCTGTTTCCCCGCCTCTGATTCCCCGCCTCTGTTTCCCCATATCTGATTCCCCGCCTCTGATTCCCAACTATGATTCCCCGCCTCTGATTCCCCAGCTCTGATTCCCTGCGTCTGATTCCCTGCGTTCTATTCCCTGCCTGTGATTCCCCGCCTGTGATTCCCCATCACTGATTCACCACCTCTGATTCCCCACCTCTGATTCCCCATATCTAATTCCCCGCCTCTGTTTGCCCGCCTCTGATTCCCCGCCTCTCTTTCCCCATATCTGATTCCCCGTCTCTGAATCCCCAACTCTGATTCCCTGCCTCTGATTCCCCAGCTCTGATTCCCCGCCTTTGATTCCCCCCGTCTGATTCCCAGCCTCTGAATCCCCGTGTCTGATTTCCTGCCTCTGATTCCCCGCCTCTGATTCCCCATCTCTGATTCCTCTGATTCCCCACATCTGATTCCCCATCTCTGATTCCGCACATCCGATTCCCTGCCTCTGATACCCCAACTCTGATTCCCCACCTCTGATTCCCCAGCTCTGATTCCCCGCCTCAGATTCCCCGCGTCTGATTCCCTGCCTCTGATTCCCCGCCTCTGATTCCCCATCTCTGATTCCCCACCTCTGATTCCCCGTGTCTGATTCCCTGCCTCTGATTCCCCATCTCTGATTCACCACATCTGATTCCCGGCCTCTGATTGCCCACCTCTGATTCCCCGCCTCTGATTCGCCAGCTATGATACCCCCCCTCTGATTCCAAGCCTCTGACTCCCTGCCTCTGATTCCCAACCTCTGATTCCCCACCTCTGATTCCCCATATCTGATTCCCCGCCTCTGTTTCCCCGCCTCGGATTCCCCGCCTCTGTTTCCCCATATCTGATTCCCGGCCTCTGATTCCCCGCCTCTGATTCCCCATATCTGATTCCCTGCCTCTGATTCCCCAACTCTGATTCCCCGCCTCTGATTCCCCAGCTCTGAATCCCCGCCTCTGATTCCCCGCGTCTGATTCCCTGCCTCTGATTCCCCGCCTTGATTCCCCATCTCTGATTCACAACCTCTGATTCCCCACCTCTGATTCCCTATATTTGATTCCCCGCCTATGTTTCCCCGCCTCTGATTCCCCGCCTCTGATTCCCCATATCTGATTCCCCGCCTCTGATTGCCCACCTCTGATTCCCAGCCTCTGATTCGCCAGCTCTGATTCCCCGCCTCTGATTCCCCGCATCTGATTCCCTGCCTCTGATTCCCCGCCTCTGATTCCCCATCTCTGATTCACCGCCTTTGATTCGCCACCTCTGATTCCCCATATCTGATTCCCCACCTCTGTTTCCCCGCCTCTGATTCCCCGCCTCTGATTCTCCATATCTCATTCCTTGCCTCTGAATCCCCATCTCTGATTCCCGGACTCTGATTCCCCTCCTCTGATTCCCGGCCTCTTATTCCCAGCATCTGATTCCCGGCCTCTGATTCCCGGCCTCTGATTCCCCGCTTCTGATTCCCTGCCTCTGATTCCCCATCTCTGATTCCGCACATCTGATTCCCTGCCTCTGATTCCCCACCTCTGATTCCCCATATCTGATTCCCCGCCTCTGTTTCCCCGCCTCTGATTCCCCGCCTCTGATTCCCCATATCTGATTCCCTGCCTCTGATTCCCCAACTCTGATTCCCTGCCTCTGATTCCCCAGCTCTGAATCCCCGCCTCTGATTCCCAGTGTCTGATTCCCTGCCTCTGATTCCCCGCCTTGATTCCCCATCTCTGATTCACAACCTTTGATTCCCCACCTCTGATTCCCTATATTTGATTCCCCGCCTCTGTTTCCCCGCCTCTGATTCCCCGCCTCTGATTCCCCATATCTGATTCCCCGACTCTGATTGCCCACCTCTGATTCCCCGCCTCTGATTCGCCAGCTCTGATTCCCCGCCTCTGATTCCCCGCATCTGATTCCCTGCCTCTGATTCCCCGCCTCTGATTCCCCATCTCTGATTCGCCAGCTCTGATTCCCCGCCTCTGATTCCCCATCTCTGATTCACCACATCTGATTCCCGGCCTCTGATTGCCCACCTCTGATTCCCCGCCTCTGATTCCCCGCATCTGATACCCTGCATCTGATTCCAAGCCTCTGACTCCCTGCCTCTGATTCCCAACCTCTGATTCCCCACCTCTGATTCCCCATATCTGATTCCCCGCCTCTGTTTCCCCTCCTCGGATTCCCCGCCTCTGTTTCCCCATATCTGATTCCCGGCCTCTGATTCCCCGCCTCTGATTCCCCATATCTGATTCCCTGCCTCTGATTCCCCAACTCTGATTCCCCGCCTCTGATTCGCCAGCTCTGAATCCCCGCCTCTGATTCCCCGCGTCTGATTCCCTGCCTCTGATTCCCCGCCTTGATTCCCCATCTCTGATTCACAACCTCTGATTCCCCACCTCTGATTCCCTATATTTGATTCCCCGCCTCTGTTTCCCCGCCTCTGATTCCCCGCCTCTGATTCCCCATATCTGATTCCCCGCCTCTGATTGCCCACCTCTGATTCCCAGCCTCTGATTCGCCAGCTCTGATTCCCCGCCTCTGATTCCCCGCGTCTGATTCCCTGCCTCTGATTCCCCGCCTTGATTCCCCATCTCTGATTCACAACCTCTGATTCCCCACCTCTGATTCCCTATATTTGATTCCCCGCCTCTATTTCCCCGCCTCTGATTCCCCGCCTCTGATTCCCCATATCTGATTCCCCGCCTCTGATTGCCCACCTCTGATTCCCAGCCTCTGATTCGCCAGCTCTGATTCCCCGCCTCTGATTCCCCGCATCTGATTCCCTGCCTCTGATTCCCCGCCTCTGATTCCCCATCTCTGATTCACCGCCTTTGATTCGCCACCTCTGATTCCCCATATCTGATTCCCCACCTCTGTTTCCCCGCCTCTGATTCCCCGCCTCTGATTCTCCATATCTCATTCCCCGCCTCTGAATCCCCATCTCTGATTCCCGGACTCTGATTCCCCTCCTCTGATTCCCGGCCTCTTATTCCCAGCATCTGATTCCCGGCCTCTGATTCCCGGCCTCTGATTCCCCGCTTCTGATTCCCTGCCTCTGATTCCCCATCTCTGATTCCGCACATCTGATTCCCTGCCTCTGATTCCCCACCTCTGATTCCCCATATCTGATTCCCCGCCTCTGTTTCCCCGCCTCTGATTCCCCGCCTCTGATTCCCCATATCTGATTCCCTGCCTCTGATTCCCCAACTCTGATTCCCCGCCTCTGATTCCCCAGCTCTGAATCCCCGCCTCTGATTCCCAGTGTCTGATTCCCTGCCTCTGATTCCCCGCCTTGATTCCCCATCTCTGATTCACAACCTCTGATTCCCCACCTCTGATTCCCTATATTTGATTCCCCGCCTCTGTTTCCCCGCCTCTGATTCCCCGCCTCTGATTCCCCATATCTGATTCCCCGACTCTGATGGCCCACCTATGATTCCCCGCCTCTGATTCGCCAGCTCTGATTCCCCGCCTCTGATTCCCCGCATCTGATTCCCTGCCTCTGATTCCCCGCCTCTGATTCCCCATCTCTGATTCACCGCCTTTGATTCGCCACCTCTGATTCCCCATATCTGATTCCCCACCTCTGTTTCCCGGCCTCTGATTCCCCGCCTCTGATTCTCCATATCTCATTCCCCGCCTCTGAATCCCCATCTCTGATTCCCGGACTCTGATTCCCCACCTCTGATTCCCGGCCTCTTATTCCCAGCATCTGATTCCCGGCCTCTGATTCCCGGCCTCTGATTCCCCGCTTCTGATTCTGATTCCCTGCCTCTGATTCCCCATCTCTGATTCCGCACATCTGATTCCCTGCCTCTGATTCCCCACCTCTGATTCCCCATATCTGATTCCCCGCCTCTGTTTCCCCGCCTCTGATTCCCCACCTCTGTTTCCCTATATCTAATTCCCCACCTCTGATGCCCCAACTCTGATTCCCCGCCTCTGATTCCCCAGCTCTTATTCCCCGCCTCTGATTCCCCGCATCCAATTCCCCATATCTGATTCCCCGCCTCTGTTTCCCCGCCTCTGATTCCCCGCCTCTGTTTCCCCATATCTGATTCCCCGCCTCTGATTCCCAACTATGATTCCCCGCCTCTGATTCCCCAGCTCTGATTCCCTGCGTCTGATTCCCTGCGTTCTATTCCCTGCCTGTGATTCCCCGCCTGTGATTCCCCATCACTGATTCACCACCTCTGATTCCCCACCTCTGATTCCCCATATCTAATTCCCCGCCTCTGTTTGCCCGCCTCTGATTCCCCGCCTCTCTTTCCCCATATCTGATTCCCCGTCTCTGAATCCCCAACTCTGATTCCCTGCCTCTGATTCCCCAGCTCTGATTCCCCGCCTTTGATTCCCCCCGTCTGATTCCCAGCCTCTGAATCCCCGTGTCTGATTTCCTGCCTCTGATTCCCCGCCTCTGATTCCCCATCTCTGATTCCTCTGATTCCCCACATCTGATTCCCCATCTCTGATTCCGCACATCCGATTCCCTGCCTCTGATACCCCAACTCTGATTCCCCACCTCTGATTCCCCAGCTCTGATTCCCCGCCTCAGATTCCCCGCGTCTGATTCCCTGCCTCTGATTCCCCGCCTCTGATTCCCCATCTCTGATTCCCCACCTCTGATTCCCCGTGTCTGATTCCCTGCCTCTGATTCCCCATCTCTGATTCACCACATCTGATTCCCGGCCTCTGATTGCCCACCTCTGATTCCCCGCCTCTGATTCCCCGCATCTGATACCCTGCATCTGATTCCAAGCCTCTGACTCCCTGCCTCTGATTCCCAACCTCTGATTCCCCACCTCTGATTCCCCATATCTGATTCCCCGCCTCTGTTTCCCCGCCTCGGATTCCCCGCCTCTGTTTCCCCATATCTGATTCCCGGCCTCTGATTCCCCGCCTCTGATTCCCCATATCTGATTCCCTGCCTCTGATTCCCCAACTCTGATTCCCCGCCTCTGATTCCCCAGCTCTGAATCCCCGCCTCTGATTCCCCGCGTCTGATTCCCTGCCTCTGATTCCCCGCCTTGATTCCCCATCTCTGATTCACAACCTCTGATTCCCCACCTCTGATTCCCTATATTTGATTCCCCGCCTATGTTTCCCCGCCTCTGATTCCCCGCCTCTGATTCCCAATATCTGATTCCCCGCCTCTGATTGCCCACCTCTGATTCCCAGCCTCTGATTCGCCAGCTCTGATTCCCCGCCTCTGATTCCCCGCATCTGATTCCCTGCCTCTGATTCCCCGCCTCTGATTCCCCATCTCTGATTCACCGCCTTTGATTCGCCACCTCTGATTCCCCATATCTGATTCCCCACCTCTGTTTCCCCGCCTCTGATTCCCCGCCTCTGATTCTCCATATCTCATTCCTTGCCTCTGAATCCCCATCTCTGATTCCCGGACTCTGATTCCCCTCCTCTGATTCCCGGCCTCTTATTCCCAGCATCTGATTCCCGGCCTCTGATTCCCGGCCTCTGATTCCCCGCTTCTGATTCCCTGCCTCTGATTCCCCATCTCTGATTCCGCACATCTGATTCCCTGCCTCTGATTCCCCACCTCTGATTCCCCATATCTGATTCCCCGCCTCTGTTTCCCCGCCTCTGATTCCCCGCCTCTGATTCCCCATATCTGATTCCCTGCCTCTGATTCCCCAACTCTGATTCCCCGCCTCTGATTCCCCAGCTCTGAATCCCCGCCTCTGATTCCCAGTGTCTGATTCCCTGCCTCTGATTCCCCGCCTTGATTCCCCATCTCTGATTCACAACCTCTGATTCCCCACCTCTGATTCCCTATATTTGATTCCCCGCCTCTGTTTCCCCGCCTCTGATTCCCCGCCTCTGATTCCCCATATCTGATTCCCCGACTCTGATTGCCCACCTCTGATTCCCCGCCTCTGATTCGCCAGCTCTGATTCCCCGCCTCTGATTCCCCGCATCTGATTCCCTGCCTCTGATTCCCCGCCTCTGATTCCCCATCTCTGATTCGCCAGCTCTGATTCCCCGCCTCTGATTCCCCATCTCTGATTCACCACATCTGATTCCCGGCCTCTGATTGCCCACCTCTGATTCCCCGCCTCTGATTCCCCGCATCTGATACCCTGCATCTGATACCAAGCCTCTGACTCCCTGCCTCTGATTCCCAACCTCTGATTCCCCACCTCTGATTCCCCATATCTGATTCCCCGCCTCTGTTTCCCCGCCTCGGATTCCCCGCCTCTGTTTCCCCATATCTGATTCCCGGCCTCTGATTCCCCGCCTCTGATTCCCCATATCTGATTCCCTGCCTCTGATTCCCCAACTCTGATTCCCCGCCTCTGATTCCCCAGCTCTGAATCCCCGCCTCTGATTCCCCGCGTCTGATTCCCTGCCTCTGATTCCCCGCCTTGATTCCCCATCTCTGATTCACAACCTCTGATTCCCCACCTCTGATTCCCTATATTTGATTCCCCGCCTCTGTTTCCCCGCCTCTGATTCCCCGCCTCTGATTCCCCATATCTGATTCCCCGCCTCTGATTGCCCACCTCTGATTCCCAGCCTCTGATTCGCCAGCTCTGATTCCCCGCCTCTGATTCCCCGCATCTGATTCCCTGCCTCTGATTCCCCGCCTCTGATTCCCCATCTCTGATTCACCGCCTTTGATTCGCCACCTCTAATTCCCCATATCTGATTCCCCACCTCTGTTTCCCCGCCTCTGATTCCCAGCCTCTGATTCTCCATATCTCATTCCCCGCCTCTGAATCCCCATCTCTGATTCCCGGACTCTGATTCCCCTCCTCTGATTCCCGGCCTCTTATTCCCAGCATCTGATTCCCGGCCTCTGATTCCCGGCCTCTGATTCCCCGCTTCTGATTCCCTGCCTCTGATTCCCCATCTCTGATTCCGCACATCTGATTCCCTGCCTCTGATTCCCCACCTCTGATTCCCCATATCTGATTCCCCGCCTCTGATTCCCCGCCTCTGATTCCCCATATCTGATTCCCTGCCTCTGATTCCCCAACTCTGATTCCCCGCCTCTGATTCCCCAGCTCTGAATCCCCGCCTCTGATTCCCAGTGTCTGATTCCCTGCCTCTGATTCCCCGCCTTAATTCCCCATCTCTGATTCACAACCTCTGATTCCCCACCTCTGATTCCCTATATTTGATTCCCCGCCTCTGTTTCCCCGCCTCTGATTCCCCGCCTCTGATTCCCCATATCTGATTCCCCGACTCTGATTGCCCACCTCTGATTCCCCGCCTCTGATTCGCCAGCTCTGATTCCCCGCCTCTGATTCCCCGCATCTGATTCCCTGCCTCTGATTCCCCGCCTCTGATTCCCCATCTCTGATTCACCGCCTTTGATTCGCCACCTCTGATTCCCCATATCTGATTCCCCACCTCTGTTTCCCGGCCTCTGATTCCCCGCCTCTGATTCTCCATATCTCATTCCCCGCCTCTGAATCCCCATCTCTGATTCCCGGACTCTGATTCCCCACCTCTGATTCCCGGCCTCTTATTCCCAGCATCTGATTCCCGGCCTCTGATTCCCGGCCTCTGATTCCCCGCTTCTGATTCTGATTCCCTGCCTCTGATTCCCCATCTCTGATTCCGCACATCTGATTCCCTGCCTCTGATTCCCCACCTCTGATTCCCCATATCTGATTCCCCGCCTCTGTTTCCCCGCCTCTGATTCCCCACCTCTGTTTCCCTATATCTAATTCCCCACCTCTGATGCCCCAACTCTGATTCCCCGCCTCTGATTCCCCAGCTCTTATTCCCCGCCTCTGATTCCCCGCATCCAATTCCCCATATCTGATTCCCCGCCTCTGTTTCCCCGCCTCTGATTCCCCGCCTCTGTTTCCCCATATCTGATTCCCCGCCTCTGATTCCCAACTATGATTCCCCGCCTCTGATTCCCCAGCTCTGATTCCCTGCGTCTGATTCCCTGCGTTCTATTCCCTGCCTGTGATTCCCCGCCTGTGATTCCCCATCACTGATTCACCACCTCTGATTCCCCACCTCTGATTCCCCATATCTAATTCCCCGCCTCTGTTTGCCCGCCTCTGATTCCCCGCCTCTCTTTCCCCATATCTGATTCCCCGTCTCTGAATCCCCAACTCTGATTCCCTGCCTCTGATTCCCCAGCTCTGATTCCCCGCCTTTGATTCCCCCCGTCTGATTCCCAGCCTCTGAATCCCCGTGTCTGATTTCCTGCCTCTGATTCCCCGCCTCTGATTCCCCATCTCTGATTCCTCTGATTCCCCACATCTGATTCCCCATCTCTGATTCCGCACATCCGATTCCCTGCCTCTGATACCCCAACTCTGATTCCCCACCTCTGATTCCCCAGCTCTGATTCCCCGCCTCAGATTCCCCGCGTCTGATTCCCTGCCTCTGATTCCCCGCCTCTGATTCCCCATCTCTGATTCCCCACCTCTGATTCCCCGTGTCTGATTCCCTGCCTCTGATTCCCCATCTCTGATTCACCACATCTGATTCCCGGCCTCTGATTGCCCACCTCTGATTCCCCGCCTCTGATTCGCCAGCTATGATACCCCCCCTCTGATTCCAAGCCTCTGACTCCCTGCCTCTGATTCCCAACCTCTGATTCCCCACCTCTGATTCCCCATATCTGATTCCCCGCCTCTGTTTCCCCGCCTCGGATTCCCCGCCTCTGTTTCCCCATATCTGATTCCCGGCCTCTGATTCCCCGCCTCTGATTCCCCATATCTGATTCCCTGCCTCTGATTCCCCAACTCTGATTCCCCGCCTCTGATTCCCCAGCTCTGAATCCCCGCCTCTGATTCCCCGCGTCTGATTCCCTGCCTCTGATTCCCCGCCTTGATTCCCCATCTCTGATTCACAACCTCTGATTCCCCACCTCTGATTCCCTATATTTGATTCCCCGCCTATGTTTCCCCGCCTCTGATTCCCCGCCTCTGATTCCCCATATCTGATTCCCCGCCTCTGATTGCCCACCTCTGATTCCCAGCCTCTGATTCGCCAGCTCTGATTCCCCGCCTCTGATTCCCCGCATCTGATTCCCTGCCTCTGATTCCCCGCCTCTGATTCCCCATCTCTGATTCACCGCCTTTGATTCGCCACCTCTGATTCCCCATATCTGATTCCCCACCTCTGTTTCCCCGCCTCTGATTCCCCGCCTCTGATTCTCCATATCTCATTCCTTGCCTCTGAATCCCCATCTCTGATTCCCGGACTCTGATTCCCCTCCTCTGATTCCCGGCCTCTTATTCCCAGCATCTGATTCCCGGCCTCTGATTCCCGGCCTCTGATTCCCCGCTTCTGATTCCCTGCCTCTGATTCCCCATCTCTGATTCCGCACATCTGATTCCCTGCCTCTGATTCCCCACCTCTGATTCCCCATATCTGATTCCCCGCCTCTGTTTCCCCGCCTCTGATTCCCCGCCTCTGATTCCCCATATCTGATTCCCTGCCTCTGATTCCCCAACTCTGATTCCCTGCCTCTGATTCCCCAGCTCTGAATCCCCGCCTCTGATTCCCAGTGTCTGATTCCCTGCCTCTGATTCCCCGCCTTGATTCCCCATCTCTGATTCACAACCTTTGATTCCCCACCTCTGATTCCCTATATTTGATTCCCCGCCTCTGTTTCCCCGCCTCTGATTCCCCGCCTCTGATTCCCCATATCTGATTCCCCGACTCTGATTGCCCACCTCTGATTCCCCGCCTCTGATTCGCCAGCTCTGATTCCCCGCCTCTGATTCCCCGCATCTGATTCCCTGCCTCTGATTCCCCGCCTCTGATTCCCCATCTCTGATTCGCCAGCTCTGATTCCCCGCCTCTGATTCCCCATCTCTGATTCACCACATCTGATTCCCGGCCTCTGATTGCCCACCTCTGATTCCCCGCCTCTGATTCCCCGCATCTGATACCCTGCATCTGATTCCAATCCTCTGACTCCCTGCCTCTGATTCCCAACCTCTGATTCCCCACCTCTGATTCCCCATATCTGATTCCCCGCCTCTGTTTCCCCTCCTCGGATTCCCCGCCTCTGTTTCCCCATATCTGATTCCCGGCCTCTGATTCCCCGCCTCTGATTCCCCATATCTGATTCCCTGCCTCTGATTCCCCAACTCTGATTCCCCGCCTCTGATTCGCCAGCTCTGAATCCCCGCCTCTGATTCCCCGCGTCTGATTCCCTGCCTCTGATTCCCCGCCTTGATTCCCCATCTCTGATTCACAACCTCTGATTCCCCACCTCTGATTCCCTATATTTGATTCCCCGCCTCTGTTTCCCCGCCTCTGATTCCCCAACTCTGATTCCCTGCCTCTGATTCCCCAGCTCTGAATCCCCGCCTCTGATTCCCAGTGTCTGATTCCCTGCCTCTGATTCCCCGCCTTGATTCCCCATCTCTGATTCACAACCTTTGATTCCCCACCTCTGATTCCCTATATTTGATTCCCCGCCTCTGTTTCCCCGCCTCTGATTCCCCGCCTCTGATTCCCCATATCTGATTCCCCGACTCTGATTGCCCACCTCTGATTCCCCGCCTCTGATTCGCCAGCTCTGATTCCCCGCCTCTGATTCCCCGCATCTGATTCCCTGCCTCTGATTCCCCGCCTCTGATTCCCCATCTCTGATTCGCCAGCTCTGATTCCCCGCCTCTGATTCCCCATCTCTGATTCACCACATCTGATTCCCGGCCTCTGATTGCCCACCTCTGATTCCCCGCCTCTGATTCCCCGCATCTGATACCCTGCATCTGATTCCAAGCCTCTGACTCCCTGCCTCTGATTCCCAACCTCTGATTCCCCACCTCTGATTCCCCATATCTGATTCCCCGCCTCTGTTTCCCCTCCTCGGATTCCCCGCCTCTGTTTCCCCATATCTGATTCCCGGCCTCTGATTCCCCGCCTCTGATTCCCCATATCTGATTCCCTGCCTCTGATTCCCCAACTCTGATTCCCCGCCTCTGATTCGCCAGCTCTGAATCCCCGCCTCTGATTCCCCGCGTCTGATTCCCTGCCTCTGATTCCCCGCCTTGATTCCCCATCTCTGATTCACAACCTCTGATTCCCCACCTCTGATTCCCTATATTTGATTCCCCGCCTCTGTTTCCCCGCCTCTGATTCCCCGCCTCTGATTCCCCATATCTGATTCCCCGCCTCTGATTGCCCACCTCTGATTCCCAGCCTCTGATTCGCCAGCTCTGATTCCCCGCCTCTGATTCCCCGCGTCTGATTCCCTGCCTCTGATTCCCCGCCTTGATTCCCCATCTCTGATTCACAACCTCTGATTCCCCACCTCTGATTCCCTATATTTGATTCCCCGCCTCTATTTCCCCGCCTCTGATTCCCCGCCTCTGATTCCCCATATCTGATTCCCCGCCTCTGATTGCCCACCTCTGATTCCCAGCCTCTGATTCGCCAGCTCTGATTCCCCGCCTCTGATTCCCCGCATCTGATTCCCTGCCTCTGAGTCCCCGCCTCTGATTCCCCATCTCTGATTCACCGCCTTTGATTCGCCACCTCTGATTCCCCATATCTGATTCCCCACCTCTGTTTCCCCGCCTCTGATTCCCCGCCTCTGATTCTCCATATCTCATTCCCCGCCTCTGAATCCCCATCTCTGATTCCCGGACTCTGATTCCCCTCCTCTGATTCCCGGCCTCTTATTCCCAGCATCTGATTCCCGGCCTCTGATTCCCGGCCTCTGATTCCCCGCTTCTGATTCCCTGCCTCTGATTCCCCATCTCTGATTCCGCACATCTGATTCCCTGCCTCTGATTCCCCACCTCTGATTCCCCATATCTGATTCCCCGCCTCTGTTTCCCCGCCTCTGATTCCCCGCCTCTGATTCCCCATATCTGATTCCCTGCCTCTGATTCCCCAACTCTGATTCCCCGCCTCTGATTCCCCAGCTCTGAATCCCCGCCTCTGATTCCCAGTGTCTGATTCCCTGCCTCTGATTCCCCGCCTTGATTCCCCATCTCTGATTCACAACCTCTGATTCCCCACCTCTGATTCCCTATATTTGATTCCCCGCCTCTGTTTCCCCGCCTCTGATTCCCCGCCTCTGATTCCCCATATCTGATTCCCCGACTCTGATGGCCCACCTATGATTCCCCGCCTCTGATTCGCCAGCTCTGATTCCCCGCCTCTGATTCCCCGCATCTGATTCCCTGCCTCTGATTCCCCGCCTCTGATTCCCCATCTCTGATTCACCGCCTTTGATTCGCCACCTCTGATTCCCCATATCTGATTCCCCACCTCTGTTTCCCGGCCTCTGATTCCCCGCCTCTGATTCTCCATATCTCATTCCCCGCCTCTGAATCCCCATCTCTGATTCCCGGACTCTGATTCCCCACCTCTGATTCCCGGCCTCTTATTCCCAGCATCTGATTCCCGGCCTCTGATTCCCGGCCTCTGATTCCCCGCTTCTGATTCTGATTCCCTGCCTCTGATTCCCCATCTCTGATTCCGCACATCTGATTCCCTGCCTCTGATTCCCCACCTCTGATTCCCCATATCTGATTCCCCGCCTCTGTTTCCCCGCCTCTGATTCCCCACCTCTGTTTCCCTATATCTAATTCCCCACCTCTGATGCCCCAACTCTGATTCCCCGCCTCTGATTCCCCAGCTCTTATTCCCCGCCTCTGATTCCCCGCATCCAATTCCCCATATCTGATTCCCCGCCTCTGTTTCCCCGCCTCTGATTCCCCGCCTCTGTTTCCCCATATCTGATTCCCCGCCTCTGATTCCCAACTATGATTCCCCGCCTCTGATTCCCCAGCTCTGATTCCCTGCGTCTGATTCCCTGCGTTCTATTCCCTGCCTGTGATTCCCCGCCTGTGATTCCCCATCACTGATTCACCACCTCTGATTCCCCACCTCTGATTCCCCATATCTAATTCCCCGCCTCTGTTTGCCCGCCTCTGATTCCCCGCCTCTCTTTCCCCATATCTGATTCCCCGTCTCTGAATCCCCAACTCTGATTCCCTGCCTCTGATTCCCCAGCTCTGATTCCCCGCCTTTGATTCCCCCCGTCTGATTCCCAGCCTCTGAATCCCCGTGTCTGATTTCCTGCCTCTGATTCCCCGCCTCTGATTCCCCATCTCTGATTCCTCTGATTCCCCACATCTGATTCCCCATCTCTGATTCCGCACATCCGATTCCCTGCCTCTGATACCCCAACTCTGATTCCCCACCTCTGATTCCCCAGCTCTGATTCCCCGCCTCAGATTCCCCGCGTCTGATTCCCTGCCTCTGATTCCCCGCCTCTGATTCCCCATCTCTGATTCCCCACCTCTGATTCCCCGTGTCTGATTCCCTGCCTCTGATTCCCCATCTCTGATTCACCACATCTGATTCCCGGCCTCTGATTGCCCACCTCTGATTCCCCGCCTCTGATTCCCCGCATCTGATACCCTGCATCTGATTCCAAGCCTCTGACTCCCTGCCTCTGATTCCCAACCTCTGATTCCCCACCTCTGATTCCCCATATCTGATTCCCCGCCTCTGTTTCCCCGCCTCGGATTCCCCGCCTCTGTTTCCCCATATCTGATTCCCGGCCTCTGATTCCCCGCCTCTGATTCCCCATATCTGATTCCCTGCCTCTGATTCCCCAACTCTGATTCCCCGCCTCTGATTCCCCAGCTCTGAATCCCCGCCTCTGATTCCCCGCGTCTGATTCCCTGCCTCTGATTCCCCGCCTTGATTCCCCATCTCTGATTCACAACCTCTGATTCCCCACCTCTGATTCCCTATATTTGATTCCCCGCCTATGTTTCCCCGCCTCTGATTCCCCGCCTCTGATTCCCAATATCTGATTCCCCGCCTCTGATTGCCCACCTCTGATTCCCAGCCTCTGATTCGCCAGCTCTGATTCCCCGCCTCTGATTCCCCGCATCTGATTCCCTGCCTCTGATTCCCCGCCTCTGATTCCCCATCTCTGATTCACCGCCTTTGATTCGCCACCTCTGATTCCCCATATCTGATTCCCCACCTCTGTTTCCCCGCCTCTGATTCCCCGCCTCTGATTCTCCATATCTCATTCCTTGCCTCTGAATCCCCATCTCTGATTCCCGGACTCTGATTCCCCTCCTCTGATTCCCGGCCTCTTATTCCCAGCATCTGATTCCCGGCCTCTGATTCCCGGCCTCTGATTCCCCGCTTCTGATTCCCTGCCTCTGATTCCCCATCTCTGATTCCGCACATCTGATTCCCTGCCTCTGATTCCCCACCTCTGATTCCCCATATCTGATTCCCCGCCTCTGTTTCCCCGCCTCTGATTCCCCGCCTCTGATTCCCCATATCTGATTCCCTGCCTCTGATTCCCCAACTCTGATTCCCCGCCTCTGATTCCCCAGCTCTGAATCCCCGCCTCTGATTCCCAGTGTCTGATTCCCTGCCTCTGATTCCCCGCCTTGATTCCCCATCTCTGATTCACAACCTCTGATTCCCCACCTCTGATTCCCTATATTTGATTCCCCGCCTCTGTTTCCCCGCCTCTGATTCCCCGCCTCTGATTCCCCATATCTGATTCCCCGACTCTGATTGCCCACCTCTGATTCCCCGCCTCTGATTCGCCAGCTCTGATTCCCCGCCTCTGATTCCCCGCATCTGATTCCCTGCCTCTGATTCCCCGCCTCTGATTCCCCATCTCTGATTCGCCAGCTCTGATTCCCCGCCTCTGATTCCCCATCTCTGATTCACCACATCTGATTCCCGGCCTCTGATTGCCCACCTCTGATTCCCCGCCTCTGATTCCCCGCATCTGATACCCTGCATCTGATACCAAGCCTCTGACTCCCTGCCTCTGATTCCCAACCTCTGATTCCCCACCTCTGATTCCCCATATCTGATTCCCCGCCTCTGTTTCCCCGCCTCGGATTCCCCGCCTCTGTTTCCCCATATCTGATTCCCGGCCTCTGATTCCCCGCCTCTGATTCCCCATATCTGATTCCCTGCCTCTGATTCCCCAACTCTGATTCCCCGCCTCTGATTCCCCAGCTCTGAATCCCCGCCTCTGATTCCCCGCGTCTGATTCCCTGCCTCTGATTCCCCGCCTTGATTCCCCATCTCTGATTCACAACCTCTGATTCCCCACCTCTGATTCCCTATATTTGATTCCCCGCCTCTGTTTCCCCGCCTCTGATTCCCCGCCTCTGATTCCCCATATCTGATTCCCCGCCTCTGATTGCCCACCTCTGATTCCCAGCCTCTGATTCGCCAGCTCTGATTCCCCGCCTCTGATTCCCCGCATCTGATTCCCTGCCTCTGATTCCCCGCCTCTGATTCCCCATCTCTGATTCACCGCCTTTGATTCGCCACCTCTAATTCCCCATATCTGATTCCCCACCTCTGTTTCCCCGCCTCTGATTCCCAGCCTCTGATTCTCCATATCTCATTCCCCGCCTCTGAATCCCCATCTCTGATTCCCGGACTCTGATTCCCCTCCTCTGATTCCCGGCCTCTTATTCCCAGCATCTGATTCCCGGCCTCTGATTCCCGGCCTCTGATTCCCCGCTTCTGATTCCCTGCCTCTGATTCCCCATCTCTGATTCCGCACATCTGATTCCCTGCCTCTGATTCCCCACCTCTGATTCCCCATATCTGATTCCCCGCCTCTGATTCCCCGCCTCTGATTCCCCATATCTGATTCCCTGCCTCTGATTCCCCAACTCTGATTCCCCGCCTCTGATTCCCCAGCTCTGAATCCCCGCCTCTGATTCCCAGTGTCTGATTCCCTGCCTCTGATTCCCCGCCTTAATTCCCCATCTCTGATTCACAACCTCTGATTCCCCACCTCTGATTCCCTATATTTGATTCCCCGCCTCTGTTTCCCCGCCTCTGATTCCCCGCCTCTGATTCCCCATATCTGATTCCCCGACTCTGATTGCCCACCTCTGATTCCCCGCCTCTGATTCGCCAGCTCTGATTCCCCGCCTCTGATTCCCCGCATCTGATTCCCTGCCTCTGATTCCCCGCCTCTGATTCCCCATCTCTGATTCACCGCCTTTGATTCGCCACCTCTGATTCCCCATATCTGATTCCCCACCTCTGTTTCCCGGCCTCTGATTCCCCGCCTCTGATTCTCCATATCTCATTCCCCGCCTCTGAATCCCCATCTCTGATTCCCGGACTCTGATTCCCCACCTCTGATTCCCGGCCTCTTATTCCCAGCATCTGATTCCCGGCCTCTGATTCCCGGCCTCTGATTCCCCGCTTCTGATTCTGATTCCCTGCCTCTGATTCCCCATCTCTGATTCCGCACATCTGATTCCCTGCCTCTGATTCCCCACCTCTGATTCCCCATATCTGATTCCCCGCCTCTGTTTCCCCGCCTCTGATTCCCCACCTCTGTTTCCCTA
This sequence comes from Narcine bancroftii, assembly GCF_036971445.1. NCBI lineage: Eukaryota > Metazoa > Chordata > Chondrichthyes > Torpediniformes > Narcinidae > Narcine > Narcine bancroftii. Next base: position 272,335,756 of record NC_091470.1, read on the forward strand.
TATCTAATTCCCCACCTCTGATGCCCCAACTCTGATTCCCCGCCTCTGATTCCCCAGCTCTTATTCCCCGCCTCTGATTCCCCGCATCCAATTCCCCATATCTGATTCCCCGCCTCTGTTTCCCCGCCTCTGATTCCCCGCCTCTGTTTCCCCATATCTGATTCCCCGCCTCTGATTCCCAACTATGATTCCCCGCCTCTGATTCCCCAGCTCTGATTCCCTGCGTCTGATTCCCTGCGTTCTATTCCCTGCCTGTGATTCCCCGCCTGTGATTCCCCATCACTGATTCACCACCTCTGATTCCCCACCTCTGATTCCCCATATCTAATTCCCCGCCTCTGTTTGCCCGCCTCTGATTCCCCGCCTCTCTTTCCCCATATCTGATTCCCCGTCTCTGAATCCCCAACTCTGATTCCCTGCCTCTGATTCCCCAGCTCTGATTCCCCGCCTTTGATTCCCCCCGTCTGATTCCCAGCCTCTGAATCCCCGTGTCTGATTTCCTGCCTCTGATTCCCCGCCTCTGATTCCCCATCTCTGATTCCTCTGATTCCCCACATCTGATTCCCCATCTCTGATTCCGCACATCCGATTCCCTGCCTCTGATACCCCAACTCTGATTCCCCACCTCTGATTCCCCAGCTCTGATTCCCCGCCTCAGATTCCCCGCGTCTGATTCCCTGCCTCTGATTCCCCGCCTCTGATTCCCCATCTCTGATTCCCCACCTCTGATTCCCCGTGTCTGATTCCCTGCCTCTGATTCCCCATCTCTGATTCACCACATCTGATTCCCGGCCTCTGATTGCCCACCTCTGATTCCCCGCCTCTGATTCGCCAGCTATGATACCCCCCCTCTGATTCCAAGCCTCTGACTCCCTGCCTCTGATTCCCAACCTCTGATTCCCCACCTCTGATTCCCCATATCTGATTCCCCGCCTCTGTTTCCCCGCCTCGGATTCCCCGCCTCTGTTTCCCCATATCTGATTCCCGGCCTCTGATTCCCCGCCTCTGATTCCCCATATCTGATTCCCTGCCTCTGATTCCCCAACTCTGATTCCCCGCCTCTGATTCCCCAGCTCTGAATCCCCGCCTCTGATTCCCCGCGTCTGATTCCCTGCCTCTGATTCCCCGCCTTGATTCCCCATCTCTGATTCACAACCTCTGATTCCCCACCTCTGATTCCCTATATTTGATTCCCCGCCTATGTTTCCCCGCCTCTGATTCCCCGCCTCTGATTCCCCATATCTGATTCCCCGCCTCTGATTGCCCACCTCTGATTCCCAGCCTCTGATTCGCCAGCTCTGATTCCCCGCCTCTGATTCCCCGCATCTGATTCCCTGCCTCTGATTCCCCGCCTCTGATTCCCCATCTCTGATTCACCGCCTTTGATTCGCCACCTCTGATTCCCCATATCTGATTCCCCACCTCTGTTTCCCCGCCTCTGATTCCCCGCCTCTGATTCTCCATATCTCATTCCTTGCCTCTGAATCCCCATCTCTGATTCCCGGACTCTGATTCCCCTCCTCTGATTCCCGGCCTCTTATTCCCAGCATCTGATTCCCGGCCTCTGATTCCCGGCCTCTGATTCCCCGCTTCTGATTCCCTGCCTCTGATTCCCCATCTCTGATTCCGCACATCTGATTCCCTGCCTCTGATTCCCCACCTCTGATTCCCCATATCTGATTCCCCGCCTCTGTTTCCCCGCCTCTGATTCCCCGCCTCTGATTCCCCATATCTGATTCCCTGCCTCTGATTCCCCAACTCTGATTCCCTGCCTCTGATTCCCCAGCTCTGAATCCCCGCCTCTGATTCCCAGTGTCTGATTCCCTGCCTCTGATTCCCCGCCTTGATTCCCCATCTCTGATTCACAACCTTTGATTCCCCACCTCTGATTCCCTATATTTGATTCCCCGCCTCTGTTTCCCCGCCTCTGATTCCCCGCCTCTGATTCCCCATATCTGATTCCCCGACTCTGATTGCCCACCTCTGATTCCCCGCCTCTGATTCGCCAGCTCTGATTCCCCGCCTCTGATTCCCCGCATCTGATTCCCTGCCTCTGATTCCCCGCCTCTGATTCCCCATCTCTGATTCGCCAGCTCTGATTCCCCGCCTCTGATTCCCCATCTCTGATTCACCACATCTGATTCCCGGCCTCTGATTGCCCACCTCTGATTCCCCGCCTCTGATTCCCCGCATCTGATACCCTGCATCTGATTCCAAGCCTCTGACTCCCTGCCTCTGATTCCCAACCTCTGATTCCCCACCTCTGATTCCCCATATCTGATTCCCCGCCTCTGTTTCCCCTCCTCGGATTCCCCGCCTCTGTTTCCCCATATCTGATTCCCGGCCTCTGATTCCCCGCCTCTGATTCCCCATATCTGATTCCCTGCCTCTGATTCCCCAACTCTGATTCCCCGCCTCTGATTCGCCAGCTCTGAATCCCCGCCTCTGATTCCCCGCGTCTGATTCCCTGCCTCTGATTCCCCGCCTTGATTCCCCATCTCTGATTCACAACCTCTGATTCCCCACCTCTGATTCCCTATATTTGATTCCCCGCCTCTGTTTCCCCGCCTCTGATTCCCCGCCTCTGATTCCCCATATCTGATTCCCCGCCTCTGATTGCCCACCTCTGATTCCCAGCCTCTGATTCGCCAGCTCTGATTCCCCGCCTCTGATTCCCCGCATCTGATTCCCTGCCTCTGATTCCCCGCCTCTGATTCCCCATCTCTGATTCACCGCCTTTGATTCGCCACCTCTGATTCCACATATCTGATTCCCCACCTCTGTTTCCCCGCCTCTGATTCCCCGCCTCTGATTCTCCATATCTCATTCCCCGCCTCTGAATCCCCATCTCTGATTCCCGGACTCTGATTCCCCTCCTCTGATTCCCGGCCTCTTATTCCCAGCATCTGATTCCCGGCCTCTGATTCCCGGCCTCTGATTCCCCGCTTCTGATTCCCTGCCTCTGATTCCCCATCTCTGATTCCGCACATCTGATTCCCTGCCTCTGATTCCCCACCTCTGATTCCCCATATCTGATTCCCCGCCTCTGTTTCCCCGCCTCTGATTCCCCGCCTCTGATTCCCCATATCTGATTCCCTGCCTCTGATTCCCCAACTCTGATTCCCCGCCTCTGATTCCCCAGCTCTGAATCCCCGCCTCTGATTCCCAGTGTCTGATTCCCTGCCTCTGATTCCCCGCCTTAATTCCCCATCTCTGATTCACAACCTCTGATTCCCCACCTCTGATTCCCTATATTTGATTCCCCGCCTCTGTTTCCCCGCCTCTGATTCCCCGCCTCTGATTCCCCATATCTGATTCCCCGACTCTGATTGCCCACCTCTGATTCCCCGCCTCTGATTCGCCAGCTCTGATTCCCCGCCTCTGATTCCCCGCATCTGATTCCCTGCCTCTGATTCCCCGCCTCTGATTCCCCATCTCTGATTCACCGCCTTTGATTCGCCACCTCTGATTCCCCATATCTGATTCCCCACCTCTGTTTCCCGGCCTCTGATTCCCCGCCTCTGATTCTCCATATCTCATTCCCCGCCTCTGAATCCCCATCTCTGATTCCCGGACTCTGATTCCCCACCTCTGATTCCCGGCCTCTTATTCCCAGCATCTGATTCCCGGCCTCTGATTCCCGGCCTCTGATTCCCCGCTTCTGATTCTGATTTTCTGCCTCTGATTCCCCATCTCTGATTCCGCACATCTGATTCCCTGCCTCTGATTCCCCACCTCTGATTCCCCATATCTGATTCCCCGCCTCTGTTTCCCCGCCTCTGATTCCCCACCTCTGTTTCCCTATATCTAATTCCCCACCTCTGATGCCCCAACTCTGATTCCCCGCCTCTGATTCCCCAGCTCTTATTCCCCGCCTCTGATTCCCCGCATCCAATTCCCCATATCTGATTCCCCGCCTCTGTTTCCCCGCCTCTGATTCCCCGCCTCTGTTTCCCCATATCTGATTCACCGCCTCTGATTCCCAACTATGATTCCCCGCCTCTGATTCCCCAGCTCTGATTCCCTGCGTCTGATTCCCTGCGTTCTATTCCCTGCCTGTGATTCCCCGCCTGTGATTCCCCATCACTGATTCACCACCTCTGATTCCCCACCTCTGATTCCCCATATCTAATTCCCCGCCTCTGTTTGCCCGCCTCTGATTCCCCGCCTCTCTTTCCCCATATCTGATTCCCCGTCTCTGAATCCCCAACTCTGATTCCCTGCCTCTGATTCCCCAGCTCTGATTCCCCGCCTTTGATTCCCCCCGTCTGATTCCCAGCCTCTGAATCCCCGTGTCTGATTTCCTGCCTCTGATTCCCCGCCTCTGATTCCCCATCTCTGATTCCTCTGATTCCCCACTTCTGATTCCCCATCTCTGATTCCGCACATCCGATTCCCTGCCTCTGATACCCCAACTCTGATTCCCCACCTCTGATTCCCCAGCTCTGATTCCCCGCCTCAGATTCCCCGCGTCTGATTCCCTGCCTCTGATTCCCCGCCTCTGATTCCCCACCTCTGATTCCCCACCTCTGATTCCCCGTGTCTGATTCCCTGCCTCTGATTCCCCATCTCTGATTCACCACATCTGATTCCCCGCCTCTGATTCCCAAACTCTAATACCCCGCCTCTGATTCCCCAGCTCTGATTCCCCTCCTCTGATTCCCCGCATCTGATTCCCTGCCTCTGATTCCCCGCCTCTGATTCCAGGCCTCTGATTCCCAACCTCTGATTCCCCACCTCTGATTCCCCATATCTGATTCCCCGCCTCTGTTTCACCGCCTCTGATTCCCCGACTCTGTTTCCCCATATCTGATTCCCCGCCTCTGATTCCCCAACTCTGATTCCCCGCCTGTGATTCCCCAGCTCTAATTCCCCGCCTCTGATTCCCAATATCTGATTCCCATCCTCTGATTGCCCACCTCTGATTCCCCGCCTCTGATTCGCCAGCTCTGATTCCCCGCCTCTGATTCCCCGCATCTGATTCCCCATCTCTGATTCCCCGCCTGTGATTCCCCAGCTCTGATTCCCAGCCTCTGATTCCCCGTGTTTGATCCCCTGCCTCTGATTACCTTCCTCTGATTCCCGGCCTCTGATACCCCGCTTCTGATTCTGATTCCCTGCCTCTGATTCCCCATCTCTGATTCACCACATCTAATTCCCTGCCTCTGATTCCACGCCCCTGATTCCCCAGCTCTGATTCGCCATATCTGAATCCCCGCCTCTGTTTCCACGCCTCTGATTCCCTGCCTCTGATTCCCAACCTCTGATTCCCCACCCCTGATTCCCCATATCTGATTCCCCGCCTCTGTTTCCCTGCCTCTGATTCTCCGCCCCTGTTTCCCCATATCTGATTCCCCGCCTCTGATTCCCCAACTCTGATTCCCCACCTCTGATTCCCCAGCTCTGATTCCCCGCCTCTGATTCCCCGTGTTTGATTCCCTGCCTCTGATTCCCCGCCTCTGATTCCCCATCTCTGATTCACCACCTTTGATTCGACACCTCTGATTCCCCATATCTGATTCCCCACCTCTGTTACCCCGCCTCTGATTCCCCGCCTCTGATTCCCCATATATCATTCCCCGCCTCTGATTCCCCATATATCATTCCCCGCCTCTGAATCCCCATCTCTGATTCCCGGACTCTGATTCCCCACCTCTGATTCCCGGCCTCTTATTCCCGGCATCTGAATCCCGGCCTCTGATTCCCGGCCTCTGATTCCCCGCTTCTGATTCTGATTCCCTGCCTCTGATTCCCCATCTCTGATTCCGCACATCTGATTCCCTGCCTCTGATTCCCCACCTCTGATTCCCCATATCTGATTCCCCACCTCTGTTTCCCCGCCTCTGATTCCCCGCCTCTGTTTCCCCATATCTAATTCCCCACCTCTGATGCCCCAACTCTGATACCCCGCCTCTGATTCCCCAGCTCTGATTCCCCGCCTCTGATTCCCCGCATCCGATTCCCCATATCTGATTCCCCGCCTCTGTTTCCCCGCCCTTGATTCCCCGCCTCTGTTTCCCCATATCTGATTCCCCGCCTCTGATTCCCAACTATGATTCCCCGCCTCTGATTCCCCAGCTCTGATTCCCTGCCTCTGATTCCCCGCGTTCTATTCCCTGCCTCTGATTCCCCGCCTGTGATTCCCCATCTCTGATTCACCACCTCTGATTCCCCACCTCTGATTCCCCTTATCTAATTCCCCGCCTCTGTTTGCCCGCCTCTGATTCCCCGCCTCTGTTACCCCATATCTGATTCCCCGCCTCTGAATCCCCAACTCTGATTCCCTGCCTCAGATTCCCCAGCTCTGATTCCCCGCCTTTGATTCCCCCCGTCTGATTCCCAGCCTCTGAATCCCCGCGTCTGATTTCCTGCCTCTGATTCCCCGCCTCTGATTCCCCATCTCTGATTCACCGCCTCTGATTCCCCACCTCTGATTCCCTCTCTCTGATTCCGCACATCCAATTCCCTGCCTCTGATTCCCCAACTCTGATTCCCCACCTCTGATTCCCCAGCTCTGATTCCCCGCCTCAGATTCCCCGCGTCTGATTCCCTGCCTCTGATTCCCCGCCTCTGATTCCCCACCTCTGATTCCCCAGCTCTGATTCCCCGCCTCAGATTCCCCGCGTCTGATTCCCTGCCTCTGATACCCCGCGTCTGATTCCCTGCCTCTGATTCCCCGCCTCTGATTCCCCATCTGTGATTCACGACCTCTGATGCCCCACCTCTGATTCCCCATATCTGATTCCCTGCCTCTGTTTCCCCGCCTCTGATTCCCCACCTCTGTTTCCCCATATCTGATTACCCGCCTCTGATTCCCCAACTCTAATACCCCGCCTCTGATTCCCCAGCTCTGATTCCCCGCCTCTGATTCCCCGCATCTGATTCCCTGCCTCTGATTCCCCGCCTCTGATTCCCGGCCTCTGATTCCCTGCTTCTGATTCTGATTCCCTGCCTCTGATTCCCCATCTCTGATTCCGCACATCTGATTCCCTGCCTCTGATTCCCCACCTCTGATTCCCCATATCTGATTCCCCGCCTCTGTTTCCCCGCCTCTGATTCCCCGCCTCTGTTTCCCAATATCTAAGTCCCCACCTCTGATTCCCCAAATCTGATTCCCCACCTCTGATTCCCCAGCTCTGATTCCCCGCCTCTGATTCCCCGCATCTGATACCCTGCATCTGATTCCAAGCCTCTGATTCCCTGCCTCTGATTCCCAACCTCTGATTCCCCACCTCTGATTCCCCATATCTGATTCCCCGCCTCTGTTTCCCCGCCTCGGATTCCCCGCCTCTGTTTCCCCATATCTGATTCCCGGCCTCTGATTCCCCGCCTCTGATTCCCCATATCTGATTCCCTGCCTCTGATTCCCCAACTCTGATTCCCCGCCTCTGATTCCCCAGCTCTGAATCCCCGCCTCTGATCCCCGCGTCTGATTCCCTGCCTCTGATTCCCCGCCTCTGATTCCCCATATCTGATTCCCTGCCTCTGATTCCCCAACTCTGATTCCCCGCCTCTGATTCCCCAGCTCTGAATCCCCGCCTCTGATTCCCAGTGTCTGATTCCCTGCCTCTGATTCCCCGCCTTGATTCCCCATCTCTGATTCACAACCTCTGATTCCCCACCTCTGATTCCCTATATTTGATTCCCCGCCTCTGTTTCCCCGCCTCTGATTCCCCGCCTCTGATTCCCCATATCTGATTCCCCGACTCTGATTGCCCACCTATGATTCCCCGCCTCTGATTCGCCAGCTCTGATTCCCCGCCTCTGATTCCCCGCATCTGATTCCCTGCCTCTGATTCCCCGCCTCTGATTCCCCATCTCTGATTCACCGCCTTTGATTCGCCACCTCTGATTCCCCATATCTGATTCCCCACCTCTGTTTCCCGGCCTCTGATTCCCCGCCTCTGATTCTCCATATCTCATTCCCCGCCTCTGAATCCCCATCTCTGATTCCCGGACTCTGATTCCCCACCTCTGATTCCCGGCCTCTTATTCCCAGCATCTGATTCCCGGCCTCTGATTCCCGGCCTCTGATTCCCCGCTTCTGATTCTGATTCCCTGCCTCTGATTCCCCATCTCTGATTCCGCACATCTGATTCCCTGCCTCTGATTCCCCACCTCTGATTCCCCATATCTGATTCCCCGCCTCTGTTTCCCCGCCTCTGATTCCCCACCTCTGTTTCCCTATATCTAATTCCCCACCTCTGATGCCCCAACTCTGATTCCCCGCCTCTGATTCCCCAGCTCTTATTCCCCGCCTCTGATTCCCCGCATCCAATTCCCCATATCTGATTCCCCGCCTCTGTTTCCCCGCCTCTGATTCCCCGCCTCTGTTTCCCCATATCTGATTCCCCGCCTCTGATTCCCAACTATGATTCCCCGCCTCTGATTCCCCAGCTCTGATTCCCTGCCTCTGATTCCCCGCGTTCTATTCCCTGCCTCTGATTCCCCGCCTGTGATTCCCCATCTCTGATTCACCACCTCTGATTCCCCACCTCTGATTCCCCTTATCTAATTCCCCGCCTCTGTTTGCCCGCCTCTGATTCCCCGCCTCTGTTACCCCATATCTGATTCCCCGCCTCTGAATCCCCAACTCTGATTCCCTGCCTCAGATTCCCCAGCTCTGATTCCCCGCCTTTGATTCCCCCCGTCTGATTCCCAGCCTCTGAATCCCCGCGTCTGATTTCCTGCCTCTGATTCCCCGCCTCTGATTCCCCATCTCTGATTCACCGCCTCTGATTCCCCACCTCTGATTCCCTCTCTCTGATTCCGCACATCCAATTCCCTGCCTCTGATTCCCCAACTCTGATTCCCCACCTCTGATTCCCCAGCTCTGATTCCCCGCCTCAGATTCCCCGCGTCTGATTCCCTGCCTCTGATTCCCCGCCTCTGATTCCCCACCTCTGATTCCCCAGCTCTGATTCCCCGCCTCAGATTCCCCGCGTCTGATTCCCTGCCTCTGATACCCCGCGTCTGATTCCCTGCCTCTGATTCCCCGCCTCTGATTCCCCATCTGTGATTCACGACCTCTGATGCCCCACCTCTGATTCCCCATATCTGATTCCCTGCCTCTGTTTCCCCGCCTCTGATTCCCCACCTCTGTTTCCCCATATCTGATTACCCGCCTCTGATTCCCCAACTCTAATACCCCGCCTCTGATTCCCCAGCTCTGATTCCCCGCCTCTGATTCCCCGCATCTGATTCCCTGCCTCTGATTCCCCGCCTCTGATTCCCGGCCTCTGATTCCCTGCTTCTGATTCTGATTCCCTGCCTCTGATTCCCCATCTCTGATTCCGCACATCTGATTCCCTGCCTCTGATTCCCCACCTCTGATTCCCCATATCTGATTCCCCGCCTCTGTTTCCCCGCCTCTGATTCCCCGCCTCTGTTTCCCAATATCTAAGTCCCCACCTCTGATTCCCCAAATCTGATTCCCCACCTCTGATTCCCCAGCTCTGATTCCCCGCCTCTGATTCCCCGCATCTGATACCCTGCATCTGATTCCAAGCCTCTGATTCCCTGCCTCTGATTCCCAACCTCTGATTCCCCACCTCTGATTCCCCATATCTGATTCCCCGCCTCTGTTTCCCCGCCTCGGATTCCCCGCCTCTGTTTCCCCATATCTGATTCCCGGCCTCTGATTCCCCGCCTCTGATTCCCCATATCTGATTCCCTGCCTCTGATTCCCCAACTCTGATTCCCCGCCTCTGATTCCCCAGCTCTGAATCCCCGCCTCTGATCCCCGCGTCTGATTCCCTGCCTCTGATTCCCCGCCTCTGATTCCCCATATCTGATTCCCTGCCTCTGATTCCCCAACTCTGATTCCCCGCCTCTGATTCCCCAGCTCTGAATCCCCGCCTCTGATTCCCAGTGTCTGATTCCCTGCCTCTGATTCCCCGCCTTGATTCCCCATCTCTGATTCACAACCTCTGATTCCCCACCTCTGATTCCCTATATTTGATTCCCCGCCTCTGTTTCCCCGCCTCTGATTCCCCGCCTCTGATTCCCCATATCTGATTCCCCGACTCTGATTGCCCACCTATGATTCCCCGCCTCTGATTCGCCAGCTCTGATTCCCCGCCTCTGATTCCCCGCATCTGATTCCCTGCCTCTGATTCCCCGCCTCTGATTCCCCATCTCTGATTCACCGCCTTTGATTCGCCACCTCTGATTCCCCATATCTGATTCCCCACCTCTGTTTCCCGGCCTCTGATTCCCCGCCTCTGATTCTCCATATCTCATTCCCCGCCTCTGAATCCCCATCTCTGATTCCCGGACTCTGATTCCCCACCTCTGATTCCCGGCCTCTTATTCCCAGCATCTGATTCCCGGCCTCTGATTCCCGGCCTCTGATTCCCCGCTTCTGATTCTGATTCCCTGCCTCTGATTCCCCATCTCTGATTCCGCACATCTGATTCCCTGCCTCTGATTCCCCACCTCTGATTCCCCATATCTGATTCCCCGCCTCTGTTTCCCCGCCTCTGATTCCCCACCTCTGTTTCCCTATATCTAATTCCCCACCTCTGATGCCCCAACTCTGATTCCCCGCCTCTGATTCCCCAGCTCTTATTCCCCGCCTCTGATTCCCCGCATCCAATTCCCCATATCTGATTCCCCGCCTCTGTTTCCCCGCCTCTGATTCCCCGCCTCTGTTTCCCCATATCTGATTCCCCGCCTCTGATTCCCAACTATGATTCCCCGCCTCTGATTCCCCAGCTCTGATTCCCTGCGTCTGATTCCCTGCGTTCTATTCCCTGCCTGTGATTCCCCGCCTGTGATTCCCCATCACTGATTCACCACCTCTGATTCCCCACCTCTGATTCCCCATATCTAATTCCCCGCCTCTGTTTGCCCGCCTCTGATTCCCCGCCTCTCTTTCCCCATATCTGATTCCCCGTCTCTGAATCCCCAACTCTGATTCCCTGCCTCTGATTCCCCAGCTCTGATTCCCCGCCTTTGATTCCCCCCGTCTGATTCCCAGCCTCTGAATCCCCGTGTCTGATTTCCTGCCTCTGATTCCCCGCCTCTGATTCCCCATCTCTGATTCCTCTGATTCCCCACATCTGATTCCCCATCTCTGATTCCGCACATCCGATTCCCTGCCTCTGATACCCCAACTCTGATTCCCCACCTCTGATTCCCCAGCTCTGATTCCCCGCCTCAGATTCCCCGCGTCTGATTCCCTGCCTCTGATTCCCCGCCTCTGATTCCCCATCTCTGATTCCCCACCTCTGATTCCCCGTGTCTGATTCCCTGCCTCTGATTCCCCATCTCTGATTCACCACATCTGATTCCCGGCCTCTGATTGCCCACCTCTGATTCCCCGCCTCTGATTCCCAGCATCTGATACCCTGCATCTGATTCCAAGCCTCTGACTCCCTGCCTCTGATTCCCAACCTCTGATTCCCCACCTCTGATTCCCCATATCTGATTCCCCGCCTCTGTTTCCCCGCCTCGGATTCCCCGCCTCTGTTTCCCCATATCTGATTCCCGGCCTCTGATTCCCCGCCTCTGATTCCCCATATCTGATTCCCTGCCTCTGATTCCCCAACTCTGATTCCCCGCCTCTGATTCCCCAGCTCTGAATCCCCGCCTCTGATTCCCCGCGTCTGATTCCCTGCCTCTGATTCCCCGCCTTGATTCCCCATCTCTGATTCACAACCTCTGATTCCCCACCTCTGATTCCCTATATTTGATTCCCCGCCTATGTTTCCCCGCCTCTGATTCCCCGCCTCTGATTCCCCATATCTGATTCCCCGCCTCTGATTGCCCACCTCTGATTCCCAGCCTCTGATTCGCCAGCTCTGATTCCCCGCCTCTGATTCCCCGCATCTGATTCCCTGCCTCTGATTCCCCGCCTCTGATTCCCCATCTCTGATTCACCGCCTTTGATTCGCCACCTCTGATTCCCCATATCTGATTCCCCACCTCTGTTTCCCCGCCTCTGATTCCCCGCCTCTGATTCTCCATATCTCATTCCTTGCCTCTGAATCCCCATCTCTGATTCCCGGACTCTGATTCCCCTCCTCTGATTCCCGGCCTCTTATTCCCAGCATCTGATTCCCGGCCTCTGATTCCCGGCCTCTGATTCCCCGCTTCTGATTCCCTGCCTCTGATTCCCCATCTCTGATTCCGCACATCTGATTCCCTGCCTCTGATTCCCCACCTCTGATTCCCCATATCTGATTCCCCGCCTCTGTTTCCCCGCCTCTGATTCCCCGCCTCTGATTCCCCATATCTGATTCCCTGCCTCTGATTCCCCAACTCTGATTCCCCGCCTCTGATTCCCCAGCTCTGAATCCCCGCCTCTGATTCCCAGTGTCTGATTCCCTGCCTCTGATTCCCCGCCTTGATTCCCCATCTCTGATTCACAACCTCTGATTCCCCACCTCTGATTCCCTATATTTGATTCCCCGCCTCTGTTTCCCCGCCTCTGATTCCCCGCCTCTGATTCCCCATATCTGATTCCCCGACTCTGATTGCCCACCTCTGATTCCCCGCCTCTGATTCGCCAGCTCTGATTCCCCGCCTCTGATTCCCCGCATCTGATTCCCTGCCTCTGATTCCCCGCCTCTGATTCCCCATCTCTGATTCGCCAGCTCTGATTCCCCGCCTCTGATTCCCCATCTCTGATTCACCACATCTGATTCCCGGCCTCTGATTGCCCACCTCTGATTCCCCGCCTCTGATTCCCCGCATCTGATACCCTGCATCTGATTCCAAGCCTCTGACTCCCTGCCTCTGATTCCCAACCTCTGATTCCCCACCTCTGATTCCCCATATCTGATTCCCCGCCTCTGTTTCCCCGCCTCGGATTCCCCGCCTCTGTTTCCCCATATCTGATTCCCGGCCTCTGATTCCCCGCCTCTGATTCCCCATATCTGATTCCCTGCCTCTGATTCCCCAACTCTGATTCCCCGCCTCTGATTCCCCAGCTCTGAATCCCCGCCTCTGATTCCCCGCGTCTGATTCCCTGCCTCTGATTCCCCGCCTTGATTCCCCATCTCTGATTCACAACCTCTGATTCCCCACCTCTGATTCCCTATATTTGATTCCCCGCCTCTGTTTCCCCGCCTCTGATTCCCCGCCTCTGATTCCCCATATCTGATTCCCCGCCTCTGATTGCCCACCTCTGATTCCCAGCCTCTGATTCGCCAGCTCTGATTCCCCGCCTCTGATTCCCCGCATCTGATTCCCTGCCTCTGATTCCCCGCCTCTGATTCCCCATCTCTGATTCACCGCCTTTGATTCGCCACCTCTGATTCCCCATATCTGATTCCCCACCTCTGTTTCCCCGCCTCTGATTCCCAGCCTCTGATTCTCCATATCTCATTCCCCGCCTCTGAATCCCCATCTCTGATTCCCGGACTCTGATTCCCCTCCTCTGATTCCCGGCCTCTTATTCCCAGCATCTGATTCCCGGCCTCTGATTCCCGGCCTCTGATTCCCCGCTTCTGATTCCCTGCCTCTGATTCCCCATCTCTGATTCCGCACATCTGATTCCCTGCCTCTGATTCCCCACCTCTGATTCCCCATATCTGATTCCCCGCCTCTGTTTCCCCGCCTCTGATTCCCCGCCTCTGATTCCCCATATCTGATTCCCTGCCTCTGATTCCCCAACTCTGATTCCCCGCCTCTGATTCCCCAGCTCTGAATCCCCGCCTCTGATTCCCAGTGTCTGATTCCCTGCCTCTGATTCCCCGCCTTAATTCCCCATCTCTGATTCACAACCTCTGATTCCCCACCTCTGATTCCCTATATTTGATTCCCCGCCTCTGTTTCCCCGCCTCTGATTCCCCGCCTCTGATTCCCCATATTTGATTCCCCGACTCTGATTGCCCACCTCTGATTCCCCGCCTCTGATTCGCCAGCTCTGATTCCCCGCCTCTGATTCCCCGCATCTGATTCCCTGCCTCTGATTCCCCGCCTCTGATTCCCCATCTCTGATTCACCGCCTTTGATTCGCCACCTCTGATTCCCCATATCTGATTCCCCACCTCTGTTTCCCGGCCTCTGATTCCCCGCCTCTGATTCTCCATATCTCATTCCCCGCCTCTGAATCCCCATCTCTGATTCCCGGACTCTGATTCCCAACCTCTGATTCCCGGCCTCTTATTCCCAGCATCTGATTCCCGGCCTCTGATTCCCGGCCTCTGATTCCCCGCTTCTGATTCTGATTCCCTGCCTCTGATTCCCCATCTCTGATTCCGCACATCTGATTCCCTGCCTCTGATTCCCCACCTCTGATTCCCCATATCTGATTCCCCGCCTCTGTTTCCCCGCCTCTGATTCCCCACCTCTGTTTCCCTATATCTAATTCCCCACCTCTGATGCCCCAACTCTGATTCCCCGCCTCTGATTCCCCAGCTCTTATTCCCCGCCTCTGATTCCCCGCATCCAATTCCCCATATCTGATTCCCCGCCTCTGTTTCCCCGCCTCTGATTCCCCGCCTCTGTTTCCCCATATCTGATTCCCCGCCTCTGATTCCCAACTATGATTCCCCGCCTCTGATTCCCCAGCTCTGATTCCCTGCGTCTGATTCCCTGCGTTCTATTCCCTGCCTGTGATTCCCCGCCTGTGATTCCCCATCACTGATTCACCACCTCTGATTCCCCACCTCTGATTCCCCATATCTAATTCCCCGCCTCTGTTTGCCCGCCTCTGATTCCCCGCCTCTCTTTCCCCATATCTGATTCCCCGTCTCTGAATCCCCAACTCTGATTCCCTGCCTCTGATTCCCCAGCTCTGATTCCCCGCCTTTGATTCCCCCCGTCTGATTCCCAGCCTCTGAATCCCCGTGTCTGATTTCCTGCCTCTGATTCCCCGCCTCTGATTCCCCATCTCTGATTCCTCTGATTCCCCACATCTGATTCCCCATCTCTGATTCCGCACATCCGATTCCCTGCCTCTGATACCCCAACTCTGATTCCCCACCTCTGATTCCCCAGCTCTGATTCCCCGCCTCAGATTCCCCGCGTCTGATTCCCTGCCTCTGATTCCCCGCCTCTGATTCCCCATCTCTGATTCCCCACCTCTGATTCCCCGTGTCTGATTCCCTGCCTCTGATTCCCCATCTCTGATTCACCACATCTGATTCCCGGCCTCTGATTGCCCACCTCTGATTCCCCGCCTCTGATTCGCCAGCTATGATACCCCCCCTCTGATTCCAAGCCTCTGACTCCCTGCCTCTGATTCTCAACCTCTGATTCCCCACCTCTGATTCCCCATATCTGATTCCCCGCCTCTGTTTCCCCGCCTCGGATTCCCCGCCTCTGTTTCCCCATATCTGATTCCCGGCCTCTGATTCCCCGCCTCTGATTCCCCATATCTGATTCCCTGCCTCTGATTCCCCAACTCTGATTCCCCGCCTCTGATTCCCCAGCTCTGAATCCCCGCCTCTGATTCCCCGCGTCTGATTCCCTGCCTCTGATTCCCCGCCTTGATTCCCCATCTCTGATTCACAACCTCTGATTCCCCACCTCTGATTCCCTATATTTGATTCCCCGCCTATGTTTCCCCGCCTCTGATTCCCCGCCTCTGATTCCCCATATCTGATTCCCCGCCTCTGATTGCCCACCTCTGATTCCCAGCCTCTGATTCGCCAGCTCTGATTCCCCGCCTCTGATTCCCCGCATCTGATTCCCTGCCTCTGATTCCCCGCCTCTGATTCCCCATCTCTGATTCACCGCCTTTGATTCGCCACCTCTGATTCCCCATATCTGATTCCCCACCTCTGTTTCCCCGCCTCTGATTCCCCGCCTCTGATTCTCCATATCTCATTCCTTGCCTCTGAATCCCCATCTCTGATTCCCGGACTCTGATTCCCCTCCTCTGATTCCCGGCCTCTTATTCCCAGCATCTGATTCCCGGCCTCTGATTCCCGGCCTCTGATTCCCCGCTTCTGATTCCCTGCCTCTGATTCCCCATCTCTGATTCCGCACATCTGATTCCCTGCCTCTGATTCCCCACCTCTGATTCCCCATATCTGATTCCCCGCCTCTGTTTCCCCGCCTCTGATTCCCCGCCTCTGATTCCCCATATCTGATTCCCTGCCTCTGATTCCCCAACTCTGATTCCCTGCCTCTGATTCCCCAGCTCTGAATCCCCGCCTCTGATTCCCAGTGTCTGATTCCCTGCCTCTGATTCCCCGCCTTGATTCCCCATCTCTGATTCACAACCTTTGATTCCCCACCTCTGATTCCCTATATTTGATTCCCCGCCTCTGTTTCCCCGCCTCTGATTCCCCGCCTCTGATTCCCCATATCTGATTCCCCGACTCTGATTGCCCACCTCTGATTCCCCGCCTCTGATTCGCCAGCTCTGATTCCCCGCCTCTGATTCCCCGCATCTGATTCCCTGCCTCTGATTCCCCGCCTCTGATTCCCCATCTCTGATTCGCCAGCTCTGATTCCCCGCCTCTGATTCCCCATCTCTGATTCACCACATCTGATTCCCGGCCTCTGATTGCCCACCTCTGATTCCCCGCCTCTGATTCCCCGCATCTGATACCCTGCATCTGATTCCAAGCCTCTGACTCCCTGCCTCTGATTCCCAACCTCTGATTCCCCACCTCTGATTCCCCATATCTGATTCCCCGCCTCTGTTTCCCCGCCTCGGATTCCCCGCCTCTGTTTCCCCATATCTGATTCCCGGCCTCTGATTCCCCGCCTCTGATTCCCCATATCTGATTCCCTGCCTCTGATTCCCCAACTCTGATTCCCCGCCTCTGATTCCCCAGCTCTGAATCCCCGCCTCTGATTCCCCAGCTCTGAATCCCCGCCTCTGATTCCCCGCGTCTGATTCCCTGCCTCTGATTCCCCGCCTTGATTCCCCATCTCTGATTCACAACCTCTGATTCCCCACCTCTGATTCCCTATATTTGATTCCCCGCCTCTGTTTCCCCGCCTCTGATTCCCCGCCTCTGATTCCCCATATCTGATTCCCCGCCTCTGATTGCCCACCTCTGATTCCCAGCCTCTGATTCGCCAGCTCTGATTCCCCGCCTCTGATTCCCCGCATCTGATTCCCTGCCTCTGATTCCCCGCCTCTGATTCCCCATCTCTGATTCACCGCCTTTGATTCGCCACCTCTGATTCCCCATATCTGATTCCCCACCTCTGTTTCCCCGCCTTTGATTCCCCGCCTCTGATTCTCCATATCTCATTCCCCGCCTCTGAATCCCCATCTCTGATTCCCGGACTCTGATTCCCCTCCTCTGATTCCCGGCCTCTTATTCCCAGCATCTGATTCCCGGCCTCTGATTCCCGGCCTCTGATTCCCCGCTTCTGATTCCCTGCCTCTGATTCCCCATCTCTGATTCCGCACATCTGATTCCCTGCCTCTGATTCCCCACCTCTGATTCCCCATATCTGATTCCCCGCCTCTGTTTCCCCGCCTCTGATTCCCCGCCTCTGATTCCCCATATCTGATTCCCTGCCTCTGATTCCCCAACTCTGATTCCCCGCCTCTGATTCCCCAGCTCTGAATCCCCGCCTCTGATTCCCAGTGTCTGATTCCCTGCCTCTGATTCCCCGCCTTAATTCCCCATCTCTGATTCACAACCTCTGATTCCCCACCTCTGATTCCCTATATTTGATTCCCCGCCTCTGTTTCCCCGCCTCTGATTCCCCGCCTCTGATTCCCCATATCTGATTCCCCGACTCTGATTGCCCACCTCTGATTCCCCGCCTCTGATTCGCCAGCTCTGATTCCCCGCCTCTGATTCCCCGCATCTGATTCCCTGCCTCTGATTCCCCGCCTCTGATTCCCCATCTCTGATTCACCGCCTTTGATTCGCCACCTCTGATTCCCCATATCTGATTCCCCACCTCTGTTTCCCGGCCTCTGATTCCCCGCCTCTGATTCTCCATATCTCATTCCCCGCCTCTGAATCCCCATCTCTGATTCCCGGACTCTGATTCCCCACCTCTGATTCCCGGCCTCTTATTCCCAGCATCAGATTCCCGGCCTCTGATTCCCGGCCTCTGATTCCCCGCTTCTGATTCTGATTTTCTGCCTCTGATTCCCCATCTCTGATTCCGCACATCTGATTCCCTGCCTCTGATTCCCCACCTCTGATTCCCCATATCTGATTCCCCGCCTCTGTTTCCCCGCCTCTGATTCCCCACCTCTGTTTCCCTATATCTAATTCCCCACCTCTGATGCCCCAACTCTGATTCCCCGCCTCTGATTCCCCAGCTCTTATTCCCCGCCTCTGATTCCCCGCATCCAATTCCCCATATCTGATTCCCCGCCTCTGTTTCCCCGCCTCTGATTCCCCGCCTCTGTTTCCCCATATCTGATTCCCCGCCTCTGATTCCCAACTATGATTCCCCGCCTCTGATTCCCCAGCTCTGATTCCCTGCGTCTGATTCCCTGCGTTCTATTCCCTGCCTGTGATTCCCCGCCTGTGATTCCCCATCACTGATTCACCACCTCTGATTCACCACCTCTGATTCCCCATATCTAATTCCCCGCCTCTGTTTGCCCGCCTCTGATTCCCCGCCTCTCTTTCCCCATATCTGATTCCCCGTCTCTGAATCCCCAACTCTGATTCCCTGCCTCTGATTCCCCAGCTCTGATTCCCCGCCTTTGATTCCCCCCGTCTGATTCCCAGCCTCTGAATCCCCGTGTCTGATTTCCTGCCTCTGATTCCCCGCCTCTGATTCCCCATCTCTGATTCCTCTGATTCCCCACTTCTGATTCCCCATCTCTGATTCCGCACATCCGATTCCCTGCCTCTGATACCCCAACTCTGATTCCCCACCTCTGATTCCCCAGCTCTGATTCCCCGCCTCAGATTCCCCGCGTCTGATTCCCTGCCTCTGATTCCCCGCCTCTGATTCCCCATCTCTGATTCCCCACCTCTGATTCCCCGTGTCTGATTCCCTGCCTCTGATTCCCCATCTCTGATTCACCACATCTGATTCCCCGCCTCTGATTCCCCAACTCTAATACCCCGCCTCTGATTCCCCAGCTCTGATTCCCCTCCTCTGATTCCCCGCATCTGATTCCCTGCCTCTGATTCCCCGCCTCTGATTCCAGGCCTCTGATTCCCAACCTCTGATTCCCCACCTCTGATTCCCCATATCTGATTCCCCGCCTCTGTTTCACCGCCTCTGATTCCCCGACTCTGTTTCCCCATATCTGATTCCCCGCCTCTGATTCCCCAACTCTGATTCCCCGCCTGTGATTCCCCAGCTCTAATTCCCCGCCTCTGATTCCCAATATCTGATTCCCATCCTCTGATTGCCCACCTCTGATTCCCCGCCTCTGATTCGCCAGCTCTGATTCCCCGCCTCTGATTCCCCGCATCTGATTCCCCATCTCTGATTCCCCGCCTGTGATTCCCCAGCTCTGATTCCCAGCCTCTGATTCCCCGTGTTTGATCCCCTGCCTCTGATTACCTTCCTCTGATTCCCGGCCTCTGATACCCCGCTTCTGATTCTGATTCCCTGCCTCTGATTCCCCATCTCTGATTCACCACATCTAATTCCCTGCCTCTGATTCCACGCCCCTGATTCCCCAGCTCTGATTCGCCATATCTGAATCCCCGCCTCTGTTTCCACGCCTCTGATTCCCTGCCTCTGATTCCCAACCTCTGATTCCCCACCCCTGATTCCCAATATCTGATTCCCCGCCTCTGTTTCCCTGCCTCTGATTCTCCGCCCCTGTTTCCCCATATCTGATTCCCCGCCTCTGATTCCCCAACTCTGATTCCCCACCTCTGATTCCCCAGCTCTGATTCCCCGCCTCTGATTCCCCGTGTTTGATTCCCTGCCTCTGATTCCCCGCCTCTGATTCCCCATCTCTGATTCACCACCTTTGATTCGACACCTCTGATTCCCCATATCTGATTCCCCACCTCTGTTACCCCGCCTCTGATTCCCCGCCTCTGATTCCCCATATATCATTCCCCGCCTCTGAATCCCCATCTCTGATTCCCGGACTCTGATTCCCCACCTCTGATTCCCGGCCTCTTATTCCCGGCATCTGAATCCCGGCCTCTGATTCCCGGCCTCTGATTCCCCGCTTCTGATTCTGATTCCCTGCCTCTGATTCCCCATCTCTGATTCCGCACATCTGATTCCCTGCCTCTGATTCCCCACCTCTGATTCCCCATATCTGATTCCCCACCTCTGTTTCCCCGCCTCTGATTCCCCGCCTCTGTTTCCCCATATCTAATTCCCCACCTCTGATGCCCCAACTCTGATACCCCGCCTCTGATTCCCCAGCTCTGATTCCCCGCCTCTGATTCCCCGCATCCGATTCCCCATATCTGATTCCCCGCCTCTGTTTCCCCGCCCTGGATTCCCCGCCTCTGTTTCCCCATATCTGATTCCCCACCTCTGATTCCCAACTATGATTCCCCGCCTCTGATTCCCCAGCTCTGATTCCCTGCCTCTGATTCCCCGCGTTCTATTCCCTGCCTCTGATTCCCCGCCTGTGATTCCCCATCTCTGATTCACCACCTCTGATTCCCCACCTCTGATTCCCCTTATCTAATTCCCCGCCTCTGTTTGCCCGCCTCTGATTCCCCGCCTCTGTTTCCCCATATCTGATTCCCCGCCTCTGAATCCCCAACTCTGATTCCCTGCCTCAGATTCCCCAGCTCTGATTCCCCGCCTTTGATTCCCCCCGTCTGATTCCCAGCCTCTGAATCCCCGCGTCTGATTTCCTGCCTCTGATTCCCCGCCTCTGATTCCCCATCTCTGATTCACCGCCTCTGATTCCCCACCTCTGATTCCCTCTCTCTGATTCCGCACATCCAATTCCCTGCCTCTGATTCCCCAACTCTGATTCCCCACCTCTGATTCCCCAGCTCTGATTCCCCGCCTCAGATTCCCCGCGTCTGATTCCCTGCCTCTGATTCCCCGCCTCTGATTCCCCACCTCTGATTCCCCAGCTCTGATTCCCCGCCTCAGATTCCCCGCGTCTGATTCCCTGCCTCTGATACCCCGCGTCTGATTCCCTGCCTCTGATTCCCCGCCTCTGATTCCCCATCTGTGATTCACGACCTCTGATGCCCCACCTCTGATTCCCCATATCTGATTCCCTGCCTCTGTTTCCCCGCCTCTGATTCCTCACCTCTGTTTCCCCATATCTGATTACCCGCCTCTGATTCCCCAACTCTAATACCCCGCCTCTGATTCCCCAGCTCTGATTCCCCGCCTCTGATTCCCCGCATCTGATTCCCTGCCTCTGATTCCCCGCCTCTGATTCCCGGCCTCTGATTCCCTGCTTCTGATTCTGATTCCCTGCCTCTGATTCCCCATCTCTGATTCCGCACATCTGATTCCCTGCCTCTGATTCCCCACCTCTGATTCCCCATATCTGATTCCCCGCCTCTGTTTCCCCGCCTCTGATTCCCCGCCTCTGTTTCCCAATATCTAAGTCCCCACCTCTGATTCCCCAAATCTGATTCCCCACCTCTGATTCCCCAGCTCTGATTCCCCGCCTCTGATTCCCCGCATCTGATACCCTGCATCTGATTCCAAGCCTCTGATTCCCTGCCTCTGATTCCCAACCTCTGATTCCCCACCTCTGATTCCCCATATCTGATTCCCCGCCTCTGTTTCCCCGCCTCGGATTCCCCGCCTCTGTTTCCCCATATCTGATTCCCGGCCTCTGATTCCCCGCCTCTGATTCCCCATATCTGATTCCCTGCCTCTGATTCCCCAACTCTGATTCCCCGCCTCTGATTCCCCAGCTCTGAATCCCCGCCTCTGATTCCCCGCGTCTGATTCCCTGCCTCTGATTCCCCGCCTTGATTCCCCATCTCTGATTCACAACCTCTGATTCCCCACCTCTGATTCCCTATATTTGATTCCCCGCCTCTGTTTCCCCGCCTCTGATTCCCCGCCTCTGATTCCCCATATCTGATTCCCCGCCTCTGATTGCCCACCTCTGATTCCCAGCCTCTGATTCGCCAGCTCTGATTCCCCGCCTCTGATTCCCCTCATCTGATTCCCTGCCTCTGATTCCCCGCCTCTGATTCCCCATCTCTGATTCACCGCCTTTGATTCGCCACCTCTGATTCCCCATATCTGATTCCCCAGCTCTGATTCCCCGCCTTTGATTCCCCCGTCTGATTCCCAGCCTCTGAATCCCCGTGTCTGATTTCCTGCCTCTGATTCCCCGCCTCTGATTCCCCATCTCTGATTCCTCTGGTTCCCCACATCTGATTCCCCATCTCTGATTCCGCACATCCGATTCCCTGCCTCTGATACCCCAACTCTGATTCCCCACCTCTGATTCCCCAGCTCTGATTCCCCGCCTCAGATTCCCCGCGTCTGATTCCCTGCCTCTGATTCCCCGCCTCTGATTCCCCATCTCTGATTCCCCACCTCTGATTCCCCGTGTCTGATTCCCTGCCTCTGATTATCCATCTCTGATTCACCACATCTGATTCCCGGCCTCTGATTGCCCACCTCTGATTCCCCGCCTCTGATTCGCCAGCTATGATACCCCCCCTCTGATTCCCCACGTCTGATTCCCCGCCTCTGATTCCCCAACTCTAATACCCCGCCTCTGATTCCCCAGCTCTGATTCCCCTCCTCTGATTCCCCGCATCTGATTCCCTGCCTCTGATTCCCCGCCTCTGATTCCAGGCCTCTGATTCCCAACCTCTGATTCCCCACCTCTGATTCCCCATATCTGATTCCCCGCCTCTGTTTCACCGCCTCTGATTCCCCGACTCTGTTTCCCCATATCTGATTCCCCGCCTCTGATTCCCCAACTCTGATTCCCCGCCTGTGATTCCCCAGCTCTAATTCCCCGCCTCTGATTCCCAATATCTGATTCCCATCCTCTGATTGCCCACCTCTGATTCCCCGCCTCTGATTCGCCAGCTCTGATTCCCCGCCTCTGATTCCCCGCATCTGATTCCCCATCTCTGATTCCCCGCCTGTGATTCCCCAGCTCTGATTCCCAGCCTCTGATTCCCCGTGTTTGATCCCCTGCCTCTGATTACCTTCCTCTGATTCCCGGCCTCTGATACCCCGCTTCTGATTCTGATTCCCTGCCTCTGATTCCCCATCTCTGATTCACCACATCTAATTCCCTGCCTCTGATTCCACGCCCCTGATTCCCCACCTCTGATTCGCCATATCTGAATCCCCGCCTCTGTTTCCACGCCTCTGATTCCCTGCCTCTGATTCCCAACCTCTGATTCCCCACCCCTGATTCCCCATATCTGATTCCCCGCCTCTGTTTCCCTGCCTCTGATTCTCCGCCCCTGTTTCCCCATATCTGATTCCCCGCCTCTGATTCCCCAACTCTGATTCCCCACCTCTGATTCCCCAGCTCTGATTCCCCGCCTCTGATTCCCCGTGTTTGATTCCCTGCCTCTGATTCCCCGCCTCTGATTCCCCATCTCTGATTCACCACCTTTGATTCGACACCTCTGATTCCCCATATCTGATTCCCCACCTCTGTTACCCCGCCTCTGATTCCCCGCCTCTGATTCCCCATATATCATTCCCCGCCTCTGAATCCCCATCTCTGATTCCCGGACTCTGATTCCCCACCTCTGATTCCCGGCCTCTTATTCCCGGCATCTGAATCCCGGCCTCTGATTCCCGGCCTCTGATTCCCCGCTTCTGATTCTGATTCCCTGCCTCTGATTCCCCATCTCTGATTCCGCACATCTGATTCGCTGCCTCTGATTCCCCACCTCTGATTCCCCATATCTGATTCCCCACCTCTGTTTCCCCGCCTCTGATTCCCCGCCTCTGTTTCCCCATATCTAATTCCCCACCTCTGATGCCCCAACTCTGATACCCCGCCTCTGATTCCCCAGCTCTGATTCCCCGCCTCTGATTCCCCGCATCCGATTCCCCATATCTGATTCCCCGCCTCTGTTTCCCCGCCCTTGATTCCCCGCCTCTGTTTCCCCATATCTGATTCCCCGCCTCTGATTCCCAACTATGATTCCCCGCCTCTGATTCCCCAGCTCTGATTCCCCGCCTCTGATTCCCCGCGTTCTATTCCCTGCCTCTGATTCCCCGCCTGTGATTCCCCATCTCTGATTCACCACCTCTGATTCCCCACCTCTGATTCCCCTTATCTAATTCCCCGCCTCTGTTTGCCCGCCTCTGATTCCCCGCCTCTGTTTCCCCATATCTGATTCCCCGCCTCTGAATCCCCAACTCTGATTCCCTGCCTCAGATTCCCCAGCTCTGATTCCCCGCCTTTGATTCCCCCCGTCTGATTCCCAGCCTCTGAATCCCCGCGTCTGATTTCCTGCCTCTGATTCCCCGCCTCTGATTCCCCATCTCTGATTCACCGCCTCTGATTCCCCACCTCTGATTCCCTCTCTCTGATTCCGCACATCCAATTCCCTGCCTCTGATTCCCCAACTCTGATTCCCCACCTCTGATTCCCCAGCTCTGATTCCCCGCCTCAGATTCCCCGCGTCTGATTCCCTGCCTCTGATTCCCCGCCTCTGATTCCCTGCCTCTGATTCCCCAACTCTGATTCCCCACCTCTGATTCCCCAGCTCTGATTCCCCACCTCAGATTCCCCGCGTCTGATTCCCTGCCTCTGATACCCCGCGTCTGATTCCCTGCCTCTGATTCCCCGCCTCTGATTCCCCATCTGTGATTCACGACCTCTGATGCCCCACCTCTGATTCCCCATATCTGATTCCCTGCCTCTGTTTCCCCGCCTCTGATTCCCCACCTCTGTTTCCCCATATCTGATTACCCGCCTCTGATTCCCCAAATCTAATACCCCGCCTCTGATTCCCCAGCTCTGATTCCCCGCCTCTGATTCCCCGCATCTGATTCCCTGCCTCTGATTCCCCGCCTCTGATTCCAGGCCTCTGATTCCCAGCATCTGATTCCGGCCTCTGATTCCCGGCCTCTGATTCCCTGCTTCTGATTCTGATTCCCTGCCTCTGATTCCCCATCTCTGATTCCGCACATCTGATTCCCTGCCTCTGATTCCCCACCTCTGATTCCCCATATCTGATTCCCCGCCTCTGTTTCCCCGCCTCTGATTCCCCGCCTCTGTTTCCCAATATCTAAGTCCCCACCTCTGATTCCCCAAATCTGATTCCCCACCTCTGATTCCCCAGCTCTGATTCCCCGCCTCTGATTCCCCGCATCTGATACCCTGCATCTGATTCCAAGCCTCTGATTCCCTGCCTCTGATTCCCAACCTCTGATTCCCCACCTCTGATTCCCCATATCTGATTCCCCGCCTCTGTTTCCCCGCCTCGGATTCCCCGCCTCTGTTTCCCCATATCTGATTCCCGGCCTCTGATTCCCCGCCTCTGATTCCCCATATCTGATTCCCTGCCTCTGATTCCCCAACTCTGATTCCCCGCCTCTGATTCCCCAGCTCTGAATCCCCGCCTCTGATTCCCCGCGTCTGATTCCCTGCCTCTGATTCCCCGCCTTGATTCCCCATCTCTGATTCACAACCTCTGATTCCCCACCTCTGATTCCCTATATTTGATTCCCCGCCTCTGTTTCCCCGCCTCTGATTCCCCGCCTCTGATTCCCCATATCTGATTCCCCGCCTCTGATTGCCCACCTCTGATTCCCAGCCTCTGATTCGCCAGCTCTGATTCCCCGCCTCTGATTCCCCACATCTGATTCCCTGCCTCTGATTCCCCGCCTCTGATTCCCCATCTCTGATTCACCGCCTTTGATTCGCCACCTCTGATTCCCCATATCTGATTCCCCACCTCTGTTTCCCCGCCTCTGATTCCCCGCCTCTGATTCTCCATATCTCATTCCCCGCCTCTGAATCCCCATCTCTGATTCCCGGACTCTGATTCCCCTCCTCTGATTCGCGGCCTCTTATTCCCAGCATGTGATTCCCGGCCTCTGATTCCCGGCCTCTGATTCCCCGCTTCTGATTCCCTGCCTCTGATTCCCCATCTCTGATTCCGCACATCTGATTCCCTGCCTCTGATTCCCCGCCTCTGATTCCAGGCCTCTGATTCCCAGCATCTGATTCCGGCCTCTGATTCCCGGCCTCTGATTCCCTGCTTCTGATTCTGATTCCCTGCCTCTGATTCCCCATCTCTGATTCCGCACATCTGATTCCCTGCCTCTGATTCCCCACCTCTGATTCCCCATATCTGATTCCCCGCCTCTGTTTCCCCGCCTCTGATTCCCCGCCTCTGTTTCCCAATATCTAAGTCCCCACCTCTGATTCCCCAAATCTGATTCCCCACCTCTGATTCCCCAGCTCTGATTCCCCGCCTCTGATTCCCCGCATCTGATACCCTGCATCTGATTCCAAGCCTCTGATTCCCTGCCTCTGATTCCCAACCTCTGATTCCCCACCTCTGATTCCCCATATCTGATTCCCCGCCTCTGTTTCCCCGCCTCGGATTCCCCGCCTCTGTTTCCCCATATCTGATTCCCGGCCTCTGATTCCCCGCCTCTGATTCCCCATATCTGATTCCCTGCCTCTGATTCCCCAACTCTGATTCCCCGCCTCTGATTCCCCAGCTCTGAATCCCCGCCTCTGATTCCCCGCGTCTGATTCCCTGCCTCTGATTCCCCGCCTTGATTCCCCATCTCTGATTCACAACCTCTGATTCCCCACCTCTGATTCCCTATATTTGATTCCCCGCCTCTGTTTCCCCGCCTCTGATTCCCCGCCTCTGATTCCCCATATCTGATTCCCCGCCTCTGATTGCCCACCGCTGATTCCCAGCCTCTGATTCGCCAGCTCTGATTCCCCGCCTCTGATTCCCCTCATCTGATTCCCTGCCTCTGATTCCCCGCCTCTGATTCCCCATCTCTGATTCACCGCCTTTGATTCGCCACCTCTGATTCCCCATATCTGATTCCCCAGCTCTGATTCCCCGCCTTTGATTCCCCCCGTCTGATTCCCAGCCTCTGAATCCCCGTGTCTGATTTCCTGCCTCTGATTCCCCGCCTCTGATTCCCCATCTCTGATTCCTCTGATTCCCCACATCTGATTCCCCATCTCTGATTCCGCACATCCGATTCCCTGCCTCTGATACCCCAACTCTGATTCCCCACCTCTGATTCCCCAGCTCTGATTCCCCGCCTCAGATTCCCCGCGTCTGATTCCCTGCCTCTGATTCCCCGCCTCTGATTCCCCATCTCTGATTCCCCACCTCTGATTCCCCGTGTCTGATTCCCTGCCTCTGATTATCCATCTCTGATTCACCACATCTGATTCCCGGCCTCTGATTGCCCACCTCTGATTCCCCGCCTCTGATTCGCCAGCTATGATACCCCCCCTCTGATTCCCCACGTCTGATTCCCCGCCTCTGATTCCCCAACTCTAATACCCCGCCTCTGATTCCCCAGCTCTGATTCCCCTCCTCTGATTCCCCGCATCTGATTCCCTGCCTCTGATTCCCCGCCTCTGATTCCAGGCCTCTGATTCCCAACCTCTGATTCCCCACCTCTGATTCCCCATATCTGATTCCCCGCCTCTGTTTCACCGCCTCTGATTCCCCGACCCTGTTTCCCCATATCTGATTCCCCGCCTCTGATTCCCCAACTCTGATTCCCCGCCTGTGATTCCCCAGCTCTAATTCCCCGCCTCTGATTCCCAATATCTGATTCCCATCCTCTGATTGCCCACCTCTGATTCCCCGCCTCTGATTCGCCAGCTCTGATTCCCCGCCTCTGATTCCCCGCATCTGATTCCCCATCTCTGATTCCCCGCCTGTGATTCCCCAGCTCTGATTCCCAGCCTCTGATTCCCCGTGTTTGATCCCCTGCCTCTGATTACCTTCCTCTGATTCCCGGCCTCTGATACCCCGCTTCTGATTCTGATTCCCTGCCTCTGATTCCCCATCTCTGATTCACCACATCTAATTCCCTGCCTCTGATTCCACGCCCCTGATTCCCCACCTCTGATTCGCCATATCTGAATCCCCGCCTCTGTTTCCACGCCTCTGATTCCCTGCCTCTGATTCCCAACCTCTGATTCCCCACCCCTGATTCCCCATATCTGATTCCCCGCCTCTGTTTCCCTGCCTCTGATTCTCCGCCCCTGTTTCCCCATATCTGATTCCCCGCCTCTGATTCCCCAACTCTGATTCCCCAACTCTGATTCCCCAGCTCTGATTCCCCGCCTCTGATTCCCCGTGTTTGATTCCCTGCCTCTGATTCCCCGCCTCTGATTCCCCATCTCTGATTCACCACCTTTGATTCGACACCTCTGATTCCCCATATCTGATTCCCCACCTCTGTTACCCCGCCTCTGATTCCCCGCCTCTGATTCCCCATATATCATTCCCCGCCTCTGAATCCCCATCTCTGATTCCCGGACTCTGATTCCCCACCTCTGATTCCCGGCCTCTTATTCCCGGCATCTGAATCCCGGCCTCTGATTCCCGGCCTCTGATTCCCCGCTTCTGATTCTGATTCCCTGCCTCTGATTCCCCATCTCTGATTCCGCACATCTGATTCCCTGCCTCTGATTCCCCACCTCTGATTCCCCATATCTGATTCCCCACCTCTGTTTCCCCGCCTCTGATTCCCCGCCTCTGTTTCCCCATATCTAATTCCCCACCTCTGATGCCCCAACTCTGATACCCCGCCTCTGATTCCCCAGCTCTGATTCCCCGCCTCTGATTCCCCGCATCCGATTCCCCATATCTGATTCCCCGCCTCTGTTTCCCCGCCCTTGATTCCCCGCCTCTGTTTCCCCATATCTGATTCCCCGCCTCTGATTCCCAACTATGATTCCCCGCCTCTGATTCCCCAGCTCTGATTCCCCGCCTCTGATTCCCCGCGTTCTATTCCCTGCCTCTGATTCCCCGCCTGTGATTCCCCATCTCTGATTCACCACCTCTGATTCCCCACCTCTGATTCCCCTTATCTAATTCCCCGCCTCTGTTTGCCCGCCTCTGATTCCCCGCCTCTGTTTCCCCATATCTGATTCCCCGCCTCTGAATCCCCAACTCTGATTCCCTGCCTCAGATTCCCCAGCTCTGATTCCCCGCCTTTGATTCCCCCCGTCTGATTCCCAGCCTCTGAATCCCCGCGTCTGATTTCCTGCCTCTGATTCCCCGCCTCTGATTCCCCATCTCTGATTCACCGCCTCTGATTCCCCACCTCTGATTCCCTCTCTCTGATTCCGCACATCCAATTCCCTGCCTCTGATTCCCCAACTCTGATTCCCCACCTCTGATTCCCCAGCTCTGATTCCCCGCCTCAGATTCCCCGCGTCTGATTCCCTGCCTCTGATTCCCCGCCTCTGATTCCCTGCCTCTGATTCCCCAACTCTGATTCCCCACCTCTGATTCCCCAGCTCTGATTCCCCGCCTCAGATTCCCCGCGTCTGATTCCCTGCCTCTGATACCCCGCGTCTGATTCCCTGCCTCTGATTCCCCGCCTCTGATTCCCCATCTGTGATTCACGACCTCTGATGCCCCACCTCTGATTCCCCATATCTGATTCCCTGCCTCTGTTTCCCCGCCTCTGATTCCCCACCTCTGTTTCCCCATATCTGATTACCCGCCTCTGATTCCCCAACTCTAATACCCCGCCTCTGATTCCCCAGCTCTGATTCCCCGCCTCTGATTCCCCGCATCTGATTCCCTGCCTCTGATTCCCCGCCTCTGATTCCAGGCCTCCGATTCCCAGCATCTGATTCCGGCCTCTGATTCCCGGCCTCTGATTCCCTGCTTCTGATTCTGATTCCCTGCCTCTGATTCCCCATCTCTGATTCCGCACATCTGATTCCCTGCCTCTGATTCCCCACCTCTGATTCCCCATATCTGATTCCCCGCCTCTGTTTCCCCGCCTCTGATTCCCCGCCTCTGTTTCCCAATATCTAAGTCCCCACCTCTGATTCCCCAAATCTGATTCCCCACCTCTGATTCCCCAGCTCTGATTCCCCGCCTCTGATTCCCCGCATCTGATACCCTGCATCTGATTCCAAGCCTCTGATTCCCTGCCTCTGATTCCCAACCTCTGATTCCCCACCTCTGATTCCCCATATCTGATTCCCCGCCTCTGTTTCCCCGCCTCGGATTCCCCGCCTCTGTTTCCCCATATCTGATTCCCGGCCTCTGATTCCCCGCCTCTGATTCCCCATATCTGATTCCCTGCCTCTGATTCCCCAACTCTGATTCCCTGCCTCTGATTCCCCAGCTCTGAATCCCCGCCTCTGATTCCCCGCGTCTGATTCCCTGCCTCTGATTCCCCGCCTTGATTCCCCATCTCTGATTCACAACCTCTGATTCCCCACCTCTGATTCCCTATATTTGATTCCCCGCCTCTGTTTCCCCGCCTCTGATTCCCCGCCTCTGATTCCCCATATCTGATTCCCCGCCTCTGATTGCCCACCTCTGATTCCCAGCCTCTGATTCGCCAGCTCTGATTCCCCGCCTCTGATTCCCCTCATCTGATTCCCTGCCTCTGATTCCCCGCCTCTGATTCCCCATCTCTGATTCACCGCCTTTGATTCGCCACCTCTGATTCCCCATATCTGATTCCCCACCTCTGTTTCCCCGCCTCTGATTCCCCGCCTCTGATTCTCCATATCTCATTCCCCGCCTCTGAATCCCCATCTCTGATTCCCGGACTCTGATTCCCCTCCTCTGATTCCCGGCCTCTTATTCCCAGCATCTGATTCCCGGCCTCTGATTCCCGGCCTCTGATTCCCCGCTTCTGATTCCCTGCCTCTGATTCCCCATCTCTGATTCCGCACATCTGATTCCCTGCCTCTGATTCCCCACCTCTGATTCCCCATATCTGATTCCCCGCCTCTGTTTCCCTGCCTCTGATTCCCCGCCTCTGATTCCCCATATCTGATTCCCTGCCTCTGATTCCCCAACTCTGATTCCCCGCCTCTGATTCCCCAGCTCTGAATCCCCGCCTCTGATTCCCAGTGTCTGATTCCCTGCCTCTGATTCCCCGCCTTGATTCCCCATCTCTGATTCACAACCTCTGATTCCCCACCTCTGATTCCCTATATTTGATTCCCCGCCTCTGTTTCCCCGCCTCTGATTCCCCGCCTCTGATTCCCCATATCTGATTCCCCGACTCTGATTGCCCACCTCTGATTCCCCGCCTCTGATTCGCCAGCTCTGATTCCCCGCCTCTGATTCCCTGCATCTGATTCCCTGCCTCTGATTCCCCGCCTCTGATTCCCCATCTCTGATTCACCGCCTTTGATTCGCCACCTCTGATTCCCCATATCTGATTCCCCACCTCTGTTTCCCGGCCTCTGATTCCCCGCCTCTGATTCTCCATATCTCATTCCCCGCCTCTGAATCCCCATCTCTGATTCCCGGACTCTGATTCCCCACCTCTGATTCCCGGCCTCTTATTCCCAGCATCTGATTCCCGGCCTCTGATTCCCGGCCTCTGATTCCCCGCTTCTGATTCTGATTCTCTGCCTCTGATTCCCCATCTCTGATTCCGCACATCTGATTCCCTGCCTCTGATTCCCCACCTCTGATTCCCCATATCTGATTCCCCGCCTCTGTTTCCCCGCCTCTGATTCCCCACCTCTGTTTCCCTATATCTAATTCCCCACCTCTGATGCCCCAACTCTGATTCCCCGCCTCTGATTCCCCAGCTCTTATTCCCCGCCTCTGATTCCCCGCATCCAATTCCCCATATCTGATTCCCCGCCTCTGTTTCCCCGCCTCTGATTCCCCGCCTCTGTTTCCCCATATCTGATTCCCCGCCTCTGATTCCCAACTATGATTCCCCGCCTCTGATTCCCCAGTTCTGATTCCCTGCGTCTGATTCCCTGCGTTCTATTCCCTGCCTGTGATTCCCCGCCTGTGATTCCCCATCACTGATTCACCACCTCTGATTCCCCACCTCTGATTCCCCATATCTAATTCCCCGCCTCTGTTTGCCCGCCTCTGATTCCCCGCCTCTCTTTCCCCATATCTGATTCCCCGTCTCTGAATCCCCAACTCTGATTCCCTGCCTCTGATTCCCCAGCTCTGATTCCCCGCCTTTGATTCCCCCCGTCTGATTCCCAGCCTCTGAATCCCCGTGTCTGATTTCCTGCCTCTGATTCCCCGCCTCTGATTCCCCATCTCTGATTCCTCTGATTCCCCACATCTGATTCCCCATCTCTGATTCCGCACATCCGATTCCCTGCCTCTGATACCCCAACTCTGATTCCCCACCTCTGATTCCCCAGCTCTGATTCCCCGCCTCAGATTCCCCGCGTCTGATTCCCTGCCTCTGATTCCCCGCCTCTGATTCCCCATCTCTGATTCCCCACCTCTGATTCCCCGTGTCTGATTCCCTGCCTCTGATTCCCCATCTCTGATTCACCACATCTGATTCCCGGCCTCTGATTGCCCACCTCTGATTCCCCGCCTCTGATTCGCCAGCTATGATACCCCCCCTCTGATTCCCCGCGTCTGATTCCCCGCCTCTGATTCCCCAACTCTAATACCCCGCCTCTGATTCCCCAGCTCTGATTCCCCTCCTCTGATTCCCCGCATCTGATTCCCTGCCTCTGATTCCCCACCTCTGATTCCAGGCCTCTGATTCCCAACCTCTGATTCCCCACCTCTGATTCCCCATATCTGATTCCCCGCCTCTGTTTCACCGCCTCTGATTCCCCGACTCTGTTTCCCCATATCTGATTCCCCGCCTCTGATTCCCCAACTCTGATTCCCCGCCTGTGATTCCCCAGCTCTAATTCCCCGCCTCTGATTCCCAATATCTGATTCCCATCCTCTGATTGCCCACCTCTGATTCCCCGCCTCTGATTCGCCAGCTCTGATTCCCCGCCTCTGATTCCCCGCATCTGATTCCCCATCTCTGATTCCCCGCCTGTGATTCCCCAGCTCTGATTCCCAGCCTCTGATTCCCCGTGTTTGATCCCCTGCCTCTGATTACCTTCCTCTGATTCCCGGCCTCTGATACCCCGCTTCTGATTCTGATTCCCTGCCTCTGATTCCCCATCTCTGATTCACCACATCTAATTCCCTGCCTCTGATTCCACGCCCCTGATTCCCCACCTCTGATTCGCCATATCTGAATCCCCGCCTCTGTTTCCACGCCTCTGATTCCCTGCCTCTGATTCCCAACCTCTGATTCCCCACCCCTGATTCCCCATATCTGATTCCCCGCCTCTGTTTCCCTGCCTCTGATTCTCCGCCCCTGTTTCCCCATATCTGATTCCCCGCCTCTGATTCCCCAACTCTGATTCCCCACCTCTGATTCCCCAGCTCTGATTCCCCGCCTCTGATTCCCCGTGTTTGATTCCCTGCCTCTGATTCCCCGCCTCTGATTCCCCATCTCTGATTCACCACCTTTGATTCGACACCTCTGATTCCCCATATCTGATTCCCCACCTCTGTAACCCCGCCTCTGATTCCCCGCCTCTGATTCCCCATATATCATTCCCCGCCTCTGAATCCCCATCTCTGATTCCCGGACTCTGATTCCCCACCTCTGATTCCCGGCCTCTTATTCCCGGCATCTGAATCCCGGCCTCTGATTCCCGGCCTCTGATTCCCCGCTTCTGATTCTGATTCCCTGCCTCTGATTGCCCATCTCTGATTCCGCACATCTGATTCCCTGCCTCTGATTCCCCACCTCTGATTCCCCATATCTGATTCCCCACCTCTGTTTCCCCGCCTCTGATTCCCCGCCTCTGTTTCCCCATATCTAATTCCCCACCTCTGATGCCCCAACTCTGATACCCCGCCTCTGATTCCCCAGCTCTGATTCCCCGCCTCTGATTCCCCGCATCCGATTCCCCATATCTGATTCCCCGCCTCTGTTTCCCCGCCCTTGATTCCCCGCCTCTGTTTCCCCATATCTGATTCCCCGCCTCTGATTCCCAACTATGATTCCCCGCCTCTGATTCCCCAGCTCTGATTCCCCGCCTCTGATTCCCCGCGTTCTATTCCCTGCCTCTGATTCCCCGCCTGTGATTCCCCATCTCTGATTCACCACCTCTGATTCCCCACCTCTGATTCCCCTTATCTAATTCCCCGCCTCTGTTTGCCCGCCTCTGATTCCCCGCCTCTGTTTCCCCATATCTGATTCGCCGTGTCTGATTCCCTGCCTCTGATTCCCCGCCTCTGATTCCCCGCCTCTGATTCCCTGCCACTGATTCCCTGCCCCTGATACCCCACCTCTGATTCCCCATATCTGATTCCCTGCCTCTGTTTCCCCGCCTATGATTCCCCGCCTCTGATTCCCCGCCTCTGATTCCCCGCCTCTGATTCCCCAACTCTGATTCCCCGCCTCTGATTCCCCAGCTCTGATACCCGCCTCTGATTCCCCGCGTCTGTTTCCCCGCCTCTGATTCCCTGCCTCTGTTTCCCCATATCTAAGTCCCCGACTCTGATTCCCTAACTCTGATTCCCCACCTCTGATTCCCCAGCTCTGATTCCCCGCCTCTGATTCCCCGCATCTGATTCCCTGCATCTGATTCCCAGCCTCTGATTCCCTGCCTCTGATTCCCAACCTCTGATTCCCCACCTCTGATTCCCCATATCTGATTCCCCGCCTCTGTTTCCCCGCCTCTGATTCCCCGCCTCTGTTTCCCCATATCTGATTCCCGGCCTCTGATTCCCCGCCTCTGATTCCCCGCCTCTGATTCCCTGCCTCTGATTCCCCATCTCCGATTCCGCACATCGGATTTCCTGCCTCTGATTCCCCGCCTCTGATTCCCCGCCTCTGATTCCCTGCTTCTGATTCCCAACCTCTGATTCCCCACCTCTGATTCCCCATATCTGATTTCCCGCCTCTGTTTCCCCGCCTCTGATTCCCCGCCTCTGATTCCCCAACTCTGAATCCCCGCCTCTGATTCTCCAGCTCTGATTCCACGCCTCTGATTCCCCGTGTTTGATTCCCTGCCTCTGATTCCCTGCCCTGATTCCCCATCTCTGATTCACCGCCTTTAATTCGCCACCTCTGATTCCCCATATCTGATTCCCCTCCTCTGTTTCCCCGCCTGTGATTCCCAACCTCTGATTCCACACCTCTGATTCCCCATATCTGATTCCCCGCCTCTGTTTCCCCGCCTCTGATTCCCCGCCCCTGTTTCCCCATATCTGATTCCCCACCTCTGATTCTCCTACTCTGCTTCCCCGCCTCTGATTCCCCAGCTCTGATTCCCCGCCTCTGATTCCCCGTTTTTGATTCCCTGCCTCTGATTCCCCGCCTCTGATTCCCCATCTCTGATTCACCGCCTTTGATTCGCCACCTCTGTTTCCCCATATCTGATTCCCCACCTCTGTTTCCCCGCCTCTGATTCCCCGCCTCTGATTCCCCATATCTGATTCCCCGGCTCTGATTGCCCACCTCTGATTCCCCGCCTCTGATTCGCCAGCTCTGATTCCCCGCCTCTGATTCCCCGCATCTGATTCCCTGCCTCTGATTCCCCGCCTCTGATGCCCCATCTCTGATTCACCGCCTTTGATTCGCCACCTCTGATTCCCCATATCTGATTCCCCACCTCTGTTTCCCGGCCTCTGATTCCCCGCCTCTGATTCTCCATATCTCATTCCCCGCCTCTGAATCCCCATCTCTGATTCCCAGACTCTGATTCCCCACCTCTGATTCCCGGCCTCTTATTCCCAGCATCTGATTCCCGGCCTCTGATTCCCGGCCTCTGATTCCCCGCTTCTGATTCTGATTCCCTGCCTCTGATTCCCCATCTCTGATTCCGCACATCTGATTCCCTGCCTCTGATTCCCCACCTCTGATTCCCCATATCTGATTCCCCGCCTCTGTTTCCCCGCCTCTGATTCCCCGCCTCTGTTTCCCTATATCTAATTCCCCACCTCTGATGCCCCAACTCTGATTCCCCGCCTCTGATTCCCCAGCTCTGATTCCCCGCCTCTGATTCCCCGCATCCGATTCCCCATATCTGATTCCCCGCCTCTGTTTCCCCGCCTCTGATTCCCCGCCTCTGTTTCCCCATATCTGATTCCCCGCCTCTGATTCCCAACTATGATTCCCCGCCTCTGATTCCCCAGCTCTGATTCCCTGCCTCTGATTCCCTGCGTTCTATTCCCTGCCTCTGATTCCCCGCCTGTGATTCCCCATCACTGATTCACCACCTCTGATTCCCCACATCTGATTCCCCATATCTAATTCCCCGCCTCTGTTTGCCCGCCTCTGATTCCCCGCCTCTGTTTCCCCATATCTGATTCCCCGTCTCTGAATCCCCAACTCTGATTCCCTGCCTCTGATTCCCCAGCTCTGATTCCCCACCTTTGATTCCCCCCGTCTGATTCCCAGCCTCTGAATCCCCGTGTCTGATTTCCTGCCTCTGATTCCCCGCCTCTGATTCCCCATCTCTGATTCACCGCCTCTGATTCCCCACCTCTGATTCCCCATCTCTGATTCCGCACATCCGATTCCCTGCCTCTGATTCCCCAACTCTGATTCCCCGCCTCTGATTCCCCATCTCTGATTCCCCACCTCTGATTCCCCGTGTCTGATTCCCTGCCTCTGATTCCCCGCCTCTGAATACCAGCCTCTGATTCCCCATATCTGATTCCCCGCCTCTGATTCCCTGCCTCTGATTCCCCAGCTCTGATTCCCCGCCTTTGATTCCCCCCGTCTGATTCCCAGCCTCTGAATCCCCGTGTCTGATTTCCTGCCTCTGATTCCCCGCCTCTGATTCCCCATCTCTGATTCACCGCCTCTGATTCCCCATCTCTGATTCCCCACCTCTGATTCCCCGTGTCTGATTCCCCGTGTCTGATTCCCTGCCTCTGATTCCACGCCTCTGATTCCCCATATCTGATTCCCTGCCACTGATTCCCCGCCTCTGATTCCCCATCTCTGATTCACCACCTCTGATTCCCGGCCTCTGATTGCCCACCTCTGATTCCCCGCCTCTGATTCGCCAGCTATGATTCCCCCCCTCTGATTCCCCGCGTCTGATTCCCCGCCTCTGATTCCCAACTCTAATACCCCGCCTCTGATTCCCCAGCTCTGATTCCCCTCCTCTGATTCCCCGCATCTGAATCCCTGCCTCTGATTCCCCGCCTCTGATTCCAGGCCTCTGATTCCCAACCTCTGATTCCCCACCTCTGATTCCCAATATCTGATTCCCCGCCTCTGTTTCACCGCCTCTGATTCCCCGCCTCTGTTTCCCCATATCTGATTCCCCGCCTCTGATTCCCCAACTCTGATTCCCCGCCTCTGATTCCCCAGCTCTGATTCCCCGCCTCTGATTCCCCATATCTGATTCCCATCCTCTGATTGCCCACCTCTGATTCCCCGCCTCTGATTCGCCAGCTATGATTCCCCGCCTCTGATTCCCCGCATCTGATTCCCTGCCTCTGATTCCCCGCCTCTGATTCCCCATCTCTGATTCTCCGCCTGTGATTCCCCAGCTCTGATTCCCCGCCTCTGATTCTCCAGCTCTGATTCCCCGACTCTGATTCCCCGTTTTTGATTCCCTGCCTCTGATTCCCCGCCTCTGATTCCCCATCTCTGATTCACCGCCTTTGATTCGCCACCTCTGTTTCCCCATATCTGATTCCCCACCTCTGTTTCCCCGCCTCTGATTCCCCGCCTCTGATTCCCCATATCTGATTCCCCGGCTCTGATTGCCCACCTCTGATTCCCCGCCTCTGATTCGCCAGCTCTGATTCCCCGCCTCTGATTCCCCGCATCTGATTCCCTGCCTCTGATTCCCCGCCTCTGATTCCCCATCTCTGATTCACCGCCTTTGATTCGCCACCTCTGATTCCCCATATCTGATTCCCCACCTCTGTTTCCCGGCCTCTGATTCCCCGCCTCTGATTCTCCATATCTCATTCCCCGCCTCTGAATCCCCATCTCTGATTCCCGGACTCTGATTCCCCACCTCTGATTCCCGGCCTCTTATTCCCAGAATCTGATTCCCGGCCTCTGATTCCCGGCCTCTGATTCCCCTCTTCTGATTCTGATTCCCTGCCTCTGATTCCCCATCTCTGATTCCGCACATCTGATTCCCTGCCTCTGATTCCCCACCTCTGATTCCCCATATCTGATTCCCCGCCTCTGTTTCCCCGCCTCTGATTCCCCGCCTCTGTTTCCCTATATCTAATTCCCCACCTCTGATGCCCCAACTCTGATTCCCCGCCTCTGATTCCCCAGCTCTGATTCCCCGCCTCTGATTCCCCGCATCCGATTCCCCATATCTGATTCCCCGCCTCTGTTTCCCCGCCTCTGATTCCCCGCCTCTGTTTCCCCATATCTGATTCCCCGCCTCTGATTCCCAACTATGATTCCCCGCCTCTGATTCCCCAGCTCTGATTCCCTGCCTCTGATTCCCTGCGTTCTATTCCCTGCCTCTGATTCCCCGCCTGTGATTCCCCATCACTGATTCGCCACCTCTGATTCCCCACATCTGATTCCCCATATCTAATTCCCCGCCTCTGTTTGCCCGCCTCTGATTCCCCGCCTCTCTTTCCCCATATCTGATTCCCCGTCTCTGAATCCCCAACTCTGATTCCCTGCCTCTGATTCCCCAGCTCTGATTCCCCGCCTTTGATTCCCCCCGTCTGATTCCCAGCCTCTGAATCCCCGTGTCTGATTTCCTGCCTCTGATTCCCCGCCTCTGATTCCCCATCTCTGATTCACCGCCTCTGATTCCCCACCTCTGATTCCCCATCTCTGATTCCGCACATCCGATTCCCTGCCTCTGATTCCCCAACTCTGATTCCCCGCCTCTGATTCCCCATCTCTGATTCCCCACCTCTGATTCCCCGTGTCTGATTCCCTGCCTCTGATTCCCCGCCTCTGAATACCAGCCTCTGATTCCCCATATCTGATTCCCCGCCTCTGATTCCCTGACTCTGATTCCCCAGCTCTGATTCCCCGCCTTTGATTCCCCCCATCTGATTCCCAGCCTCTGAATCCCCGTGTCTGATTTCCTGCCTCTGATTCCCCGCCTCTGATTCCCCATCTCTGATTCACCGCCTCTGATTCCCCATCTCTGATTCCCCACCTCTGATTCCCCGTGTCTGATTCCCCGTGTCTGATTCCCTGCCTCTGATTCCACGCCTCTGATTCCCCATATCTGATTCTCTGCCACTGATTCCCCGCCTCTGATTCCCCACCTCTGATTCCCCGCCTCTGATTCGCCAGCTATGATTCCCCCCCTCTGATTCCCCGCGTCTGATTCCCCGCCTCTGATTCCCCAACTCTAATACCCTGCCTCTGATTCCCCAGCTCTGATTCCCCTCCTCTGATTCCCCGCATCTGAATCCCTGCCTCTGATTCCCCGCCTCTGATTCCAGGCCTCTGATTCCCAACCTCTGATTCCCCACCTCTGATTCCCAATGTCTGATTCCCCGCCTCTGTTTCACAGCCTCTGATTCCCCGCCTCTGTTTCCCCATATCTGATTCCCCGCCTCTGATTCCCCAACTCTGATTCCCCGCCTGTGATTCCCCAGCTCTGATTCCCCGCCTCTGATTCCCCATATCTGATTCCCATCCTCTGATTGCCCACCTCTGATTCCCCGCCTCTGATTCGCCAGCTATGATTCCCCGCCTCTGATTCCCGGCCTCTGATTCCCCGCTTCTGATTCTGATTCCCTGCCTCTGATTCCCCATCTCTGATTCCGCACATCTGATTCGCTGCCTCTGATTCCCCACCTCTGATTCCCCATATCTGATTCCCCACCTCTGTTTCCCCGCCTCTGATTCCCCGCCTCTGTTTCCCCATATCTAATTCCCCACCTCTGATGCCCCAACTCTGATACCCCGCCTCTGATTCCCCAGCTCTGATTCCCCGCCTCTGATTCCCTGCATCAGATTCCCCATATCTGATTCCCCGCCTCTGTTTCCCCGCCCTTGATTCCCCGCCTCTGTTTCCCCATATCTGATTCCCCGCCTCTGATTCCCAACTATGATTCCCCGCCTCTGATTCCCCAGCTCTGATTCCCCGCCTCTGATTCCCCGCGTTCTATTCCCTGCCTCTGATTCCCCGCCTGTGATTCCCCATCTCTGATTCACCACCTCTGATTCCCCACCTCTGATTCCCCTTATCTAATTCCCCGCCTCTGTTTGCCCGCCTCTGATTCCCCGCCTCTGTTTCCCCATATCTGATTCCCCGCCTCTGAATCCCCAACTCTGATTCCCTGCCTCAGATTCCCCAGCTCTGATTCCCCGCCTTTGATTCCCCCCGTCTGATTCCCAGCCTCTGAATCCCCGCGTCTGATTTCCTGCCTCTGATTCCCCGCCTCTGATTCCCCATCTCTGATTCACCGCCTCTGATTCCCCACCTCTGATTCCCTCTCTCTGATTCCGCACATCCAATTCCCTGCCTCTGATTCCCCAACTCTGATTCCCCACCTCTGATTCCCCAGCTCTGATTCCCCGCCTCAGATTCCCCGCGTCTGATTCCCTGCCTCTGATTCCCCGCCTCTGATTCCCTGCCTCTGATTCCCCAACTCTGATTCCCCACCTCTGATTCCCCAGCTCTGATTCCCCGCCTCAGATTCCCCGCGTCTGATTCCCTGCCTCTGATACCCCGCGTCTGATTCCCTGCCTCTGATTCCCCGCCTCTGATTCCCCATCTGTGATTCACGACCTCTGATGCCCCACCTCTGATTCCCCATATCTGATTCCCTGCCTCTGTTTCCCCGCCTCTGATTCCCCACCTCTGTTTCCCCATATCTGATTACCCGCCTCTGATTCCCCAAATCTAATACCCCGCCTCTGATTCCCCAGCTCTGATTCCCCGCCTCTGATTCCCCGCATCTGATTCCCTGCCTCTGATTCCCCGCCTCTGATTCCAGGCCTCTGATTCCCAGCATCTGATTCCGGCCTCTGATTCCCGGCCTCTGATTCCCTGCTTCTGATTCTGATTCCCTGCCTCTGATTCCCCATCTCTGATTCCGCACATCTGATTCCCTGCCTCTGATTCCCCACCTCTGATTCCCCATATCTGATTCCCCGCCTCTGTTTCCCCGCCTCTGATTCCCCGCCTCTGTTTCCCAATATCTAAGTCCCCACCTCTGATTCCCCAAATCTGATTCCCCACCTCTGATTCCCCAGCTCTGATTCCCCGCCTCTGATTCCCCGCATCTGATACCCTGCATCTGATTCCAAGCCTCTGATTCCCTGCCTCTGATTCCCAACCTCTGATTCCCCACCTCTGATTCCCCATATCTGATTCCCCGCCTCTGTTTCCCCGCCTCGGATTCCCCGCCTCTGTTTCCCCATATCTGATTCCCGGCCTCTGATTCCCCGCCTCTGATTCCCCATATCTGATTCCCTGCCTCTGATTCCCCAACTCTGATTCCCCGCCTCTGATTCCCCAGCTCTGAATCCCCGCCTCTGATTCCCCGCGTCTGATTCCCTGCCTCTGATTCCCCGCCTTGATTCCCCATCTCTGATTCACAACCTCTGATTCCCCACCTCTGATTCCCTATATTTGATTCCCCGCCTCTGTTTCCCCGCCTCTGATTCCCCGCCTCTGATTCCCCATATCTGATTCCCCGCCTCTGATTGCCCACCTCTGATTCCCAGCCTCTGATTCGCCAGCTCTGATTCCCCGCCTCTGATTCCCCACATCTGATTCCCTGCCTCTGATTCCCCGCCTCTGATTCCCCATCTCTGATTCACCGCCTTTGATTCGCCACCTCTGATTCCCCATATCTGATTCCCCACCTCTGTTTCCCCGCCTCTGATTCCCCGCCTCTGATTCTCCATATCTCATTCCCCGCCTCTGAATCCCCATCTCTGATTCCCGGACTCTGATTCCCCTCCTCTGATTCGCGGCCTCTTATTCCCAGCATCTGATTCCCGGCCTCTGATTCCCGGCCTCTGATTCCCCGCTTCTGATTCCCTGCCTCTGATTCCCCATCTCTGATTCCGCACATCTGATTCCCTGCCTCTGATTCCCCGCCTCTGATTCCAGGCCTCTGATTCCCAGCATCTGATTCCGGCCTCTGATTCCCGGCCTCTGATTCCCTGCTTCTGATTCTGATTCCCTGCCTCTGATTCCCCATCTCTGATTCCGCACATCTGATTCCCTGCCTCTGATTCCCCACCTCTGATTCCCCATATCTGATTCCCCGCCTCTGTTTCCCCGCCTCTGATTCCCCGCCTCTGTTTCCCAATATCTAAGTCCCCACCTCTGATTCCCCAAATCTGATTCCCCACCTCTGATTCCCCAGCTCTGATTCCCCGCCTCTGATTCCCCGCATCTGATACCCTGCATCTGATTCCAAGCCTCTGATTCCCTGCCTCTGATTCCCAACCTCTGATTCCCCACCTCTGATTCCCCATATCTGATTCCCCGCCTCTGTTTCCCCGCCTCGGATTCCCCGCCTCTGTTTCCCCATATCTGATTCCCGGCCTCTGATTCCCCGCCTCTGATTCCCCATATCTGATTCCCTGCCTCTGATTCCCCAACTCTGATTCCCCGCCTCTGATTCCCCAGCTCTGAATCCCCGCCTCTGATTCCCCGCGTCTGATTCCCTGCCTCTGATTCCCCGCCTTGATTCCCCATCTCTGATTCACAACCTCTGATTCCCCACCTCTGATTCCCTATATTTGATTCCCCGCCTCTGTTTCCCCGCCTCTGATTCCCCGCCTCTGATTCCCCATATCTGATTCCCCGCCTCTGATTGCCCACCTCTGATTCCCAGCCTCTGATTCGCCAGCTCTGATTCCCCGCCTCTGATTCCCCGCATCTGATTCCCTGCCTCTGATTCCCCGCCTCTGATTCCCCATCTCTGATTCACCGCCTTTGGTTCGCCACCTCTGATTCCCCATATCTGATTCCCCAGCTCTGATTCCCCGCCTTTGATTCCCCCCGTCTGATTCCCAGCCTCTGAATCCCCGTGTCTGATTTCCTGCCTCTGATTCCCCGCCTCTGATTCCCCATCTCTGATTCCTCTGATTCCCCACATCTGATTCCCCATCTCTGATTCCGCACATCCGATTCCCTGCCTCTGATACCCCAACTCTGATTCCCCACCTCTGATTCCCCAGCTCTGATTCCCCGCCTCAGATTCCCCGCGTCTGATTCCCTGCCTCTGATTCCCCGCCTCTGATTCCCCATCTCTGATTCCCCACCTCTGATTCCCCGTGTCTGATTCCCTGCCTCTGATTATCCATCTCTGATTCACCACATCTGATTCCCGGCCTCTGATTGCCCACCTCTGATTCCCCGCCTCTGATTCGCCAGCTATGATACCCCCCCTCTGATTCCCCACGTCTGATTCCCCGCCTCTGATTCCCCAACTCTAATACCCCGCCTCTGATTCCCCAGCTCTGATTCCCCTCCTCTGATTCCCCGCATCTGATTCCCTGCCTCTGATTCCCCGCCTCTGATTCCAGGCCTCTGATTCCCAACCTCTGATTCCCCACCTCTGATTCCCCATATCTGATTCCCCGCCTCTGTTTCACCGCCTCTGATTCCCCGACCCTGTTTCCCCATATCTGATTCCCCGCCTCTGATTCCCCAACTCTGATTCCCCGCCTGTGATTCCCCAGCTCTAATTCCCCGCCTCTGATTCCCAATATCTGATTCCCATCCTCTGATTGCCCACCTCTGATTCCCCGCCTCTGATTCGCCAGCTCTGATTCCCCGCCTCTGATTCCCCGCATCTGATTCCCCATCTCTGATTCCCCGCCTGTGATTCCCCAGCTCTGATTCCCAGCCTCTGATTCCCCGTGTTTGATCCCCTGCCTCTGATTACCTTCCTCTGATTCCCGGCCTCTGATACCCCGCTTCTGATTCTGATTCCCTGCCTCTGATTCCCCATCTCTGATTCACCACATCTAATTCCCTGCCTCTGATTCCACGCCCCTGATTCCCCACCTCTGATTCGCCATATCTGAATCCCCGCCTCTGTTTCCACGCCTCTGATTCCCTGCCTCTGATTCCCAACCTCTGATTCCCCACCCCTGATTCCCCATATCTGATTCCCCGCCTCTGTTTCCCTGCCTCTGATTCTCCGCCCCTGTTTCCCCATATCTGATTCCCCGCCTCTGATTCCCCAACTCTGATTCCCCAACTCTGATTCCCCAGCTCTGATTCCCCGCCTCTGATTCCCCGTGTTTGATTCCCTGCCTCTGATTCCCCGCCTCTGATTCCCCATCTCTGATTCACCACCTTTGATTCGACACCTCTGATTCCCCATATCTGATTCCCCACCTCTGTTACCCCGCCTCTGATTCCCCGCCTCTGATTCCCCATATATCATTCCCCGCCTCTGAATCCCCATCTCTGATTCCCGGACTCTGATTCCCCACCTCTGATTCCCGGCCTCTTATTCCCGGCATCTGAATCCCGGCCTCTGATTCCCGGCCTCTGATTCCCCGCTTCTGATTCTGATTCCCTGCCTCTGATTCCCCATCTCTGATTCCGCACATCTGATTCCCTGCCTCTGATTCCCCACCTCTGATTCCCCATATCTGATTCCCCACCTCTGTTTCCCCGCCTCTGATTCCCCGCCTCTGTTTCCCCATATCTAATTCCCCACCTCTGATGCCCCAACTCTGATACCCCGCCTCTGATTCCCCAGCTCTGATTCCCCGCCTCTGATTCCCCGCATCCGATTCCCCATATCTGATTCCCCGCCTCTGTTTCCCCGCCCTTGATTCCCCGCCTCTGTTTCCCCATATCTGATTCCCCGCCTCTGATTCCCAACTATGATTCCCCGCCTCTGATTCCCCAGCTCTGATTCCCCGCCTCTGATTCCCCGCGTTCTATTCCCTGCCTCTGATTCCCCGCCTGTGATTCCCCATCTCTGATTCACCACCTCTGATTCCCCACCTCTGATTCCCCTTATCTAATTCCCCGCCTCTGTTTGCCCGC
Source organism: Narcine bancroftii (assembly GCF_036971445.1). Taxonomy (NCBI): domain Eukaryota; kingdom Metazoa; phylum Chordata; class Chondrichthyes; order Torpediniformes; family Narcinidae; genus Narcine; species Narcine bancroftii. Next base: position 272,380,484 of record NC_091470.1, read on the forward strand.
CTCTGATTCCCCGCCTCTGTTTCCCCATATCTGATTCCCCGCCTCTGAATCCCCAACTCTGATTCCCTGCCTCAGATTCCCCAGCTCTGATTCCCCGCCTTTGATTCCCCCCGTCTGATTCCCAGCCTCTGAATCCCCGCGTCTGATTTCCTGCCTCTGATTCCCCGCCTCTGATTCCCCATCTCTGATTCACCGCCTCTGATTCCCCACCTCTGATTCCCTCTCTCTGATTCCGCACATCCAATTCCCTGCCTCTGATTCCCCAACTCTGATTCCCCACCTCTGATTCCCCAGCTCTGATTCCCCGCCTCAGATTCCCCGCGTCTGATTCCCTGCCTCTGATTCCCCGCCTCTGATTCCCTGCCTCTGATTCCCCAACTCTGATTCCCCACCTCTGATTCCCCAGCTCTGATTCCCCGCCTCAGATTCCCCGCGTCTGATTCCCTGCCTCTGATACCCCGCGTCTGATTCCCTGCCTCTGATTCCCCGCCTCTGATTCCCCATCTGTGATTCACGACCTCTGATGCCCCACCTCTGATTCCCCATATCTGATTCCCTGCCTCTGTTTCCCCGCCTCTGATTCCCCACCTCTGTTTCCCCATATCTGATTACCCGCCTCTGATTCCCCAACTCTAATACCCCGCCTCTGATTCCCCAGCTCTGATTCCCCGCCTCTGATTCCCCGCATCTGATTCCCTGCCTCTGATTCCCCGCCTCTGATTCCAGGCCTCCGATTCCCAGCATCTGATTCCGGCCTCTGATTCCCGGCCTCTGATTCCCTGCTTCTGATTCTGATTCCCTGCCTCTGATTCCCCATCTCTGATTCCGCACATCTGATTCCCTGCCTCTGATTCCCCACCTCTGATTCCCCATATCTGATTCCCCGCCTCTGTTTCCCCGCCTCTGATTCCCCGCCTCTGTTTCCCAATATCTAAGTCCCCACCTCTGATTCCCCAAATCTGATTCCCCACCTCTGATTCCCCAGCTCTGATTCCCCGCCTCTGATTCCCCGCATCTGATACCCTGCATCTGATTCCAAGCCTCTGATTCCCTGCCTCTGATTCCCAACCTCTGATTCCCCACCTCTGATTCCCCATATCTGATTCCCCGCCTCTGTTTCCCCGCCTCGGATTCCCCGCCTCTGTTTCCCCATATCTGATTCCCGGCCTCTGATTCCCCGCCTCTGATTCCCCATATCTGATTCCCTGCCTCTGATTCCCCAACTCTGATTCCCTGCCTCTGATTCCCCAGCTCTGAATCCCCGCCTCTGATTCCCCGCGTCTGATTCCCTGCCTCTGATTCCCCGCCTTGATTCCCCATCTCTGATTCACAACCTCTGATTCCCCACCTCTGATTCCCTATATTTGATTCCCCGCCTCTGTTTCCCCGCCTCTGATTCCCCGCCTCTGATTCCCCATATCTGATTCCCCGCCTCTGATTGCCCACCTCTGATTCCCAGCCTCTGATTCGCCAGCTCTGATTCCCCGCCTCTGATTCCACTCATCTGATTCCCTGCCTCTGATTCCCCGCCTCTGATTCCCCATCTCTGATTCACCGCCTTTGATTCGCCAACTCTGATTCCCCATATCTGATTCCCCACCTCTGTTTCCCCGCCTCTGATTCCCCGCCTCTGATTCTCCATATCTTATTCCCCGCCTCTGAATCCCCATCTCTGATTCCCGGACTCTGATTCCCCTCCTCTGATTCCCGGCCTCTTATTCCCAGCATCTGATTCCCGGCCTCTGATTCCCGGCCTCTGATTCCCCGCTTCTGATTCCCTGCCTCTGATTCCCCATCTCTGATTCCGCACATCTGATTCCCTGCCTCTGATTCCCCACCTCTGATTCCCCATATCTGATTCCCCGCCTCTGTTTCCCTGCCTCTGATTCCCCGCCTCTGATTCCCCATATCTGATTCCCTGCCTCTGATTCCCCAACTCTGATTCCCGGCCTCTGATTCCCCAGCTCTGAATCCCCGCCTCTGATTCCCAGTGTCTGATTCCCTGCCTCTGATTCCCCGCCTTGATTCCCCATCTCTGATTCACAACCTCTGATTCCCCACCTCTGATTCCCTATATTTGATTCCCCGCCTCTGTTTCCCCGCCTCTGATTCCCCGCCTCTGATTCCCCATATCTGATTCCCCGACTCTGATTGCCCACCTCTGATTCCCCGCCTCTGATTCGCCAGCTCTGATTCCCCGCCTCTGATTCCCTGCATCTGATTCCCTGCCTCTGATTCCCCGCCTCTGATTCCCCATCTCTGATTCACCGCCTTTGATTCGCCACCTCTGATTCCCCATATCTGATTCCCCACCTCTGTTTCCCGGCCTCTGATTCCCCGCCTCTGATTCTCCATATCTCATTCCCCGCCTCTGAATCCCCATCTCTGATTCCCGGACTCTGATTCCCCACCTCTGATTCCCGGCCTCTTATTCCCAGCATCTGATTCCCGGCCTCTGATTCCCGGCCTCTGATTCCCCGCTTCTGATTCTGATTCTCTGCCTCTGATTCCCCATCTCTGATTCCGCACATCTGATTCCCTGCCTCTGATTCCCCACCTCTGATTCCCCATATCTGATTCCCCGCCTCTGTTTCCCCGCCTCTGATTCCCCACCTCTGTTTCCCTATATCTAATTCCCCACCTCTGATGCCCCAACTCTGATTCCCCGCCTCTGATTCCCCAGCTCTTATTCCCCGCCTCTGATTCCCCGCATCCAATTCCCCATATCTGATTCCCCGCCTCTGTTTCCCCGCCTCTGATTCCCCGCCTCTGTTTCCCCATATCTGATTCCCCGCCTCTGATTCCCAACTATGATTCCCCGCCTCTGATTCCCCAGTTCTGATTCCCTGCGTCTGATTCCCTGCGTTCTATTCCCTGCCTGTGATTCCCCGCCTGTGATTCCCCATCACTGATTCACCACCTCTGATTCCCCACCTCTGATTCCCCATATCTAATTCCCCGCCTCTGTTTGCCCGCCTCTGATTCCCCGCCTCTCTTTCCCCATATCTGATTCCCCGTCTCTGAATCCCCAACTCTGATTCCCTGCCTCTGATTCCCCAGCTCTGATTCCCCGCCTTTGATTCCCCCCGTCTGATTCCCAGCCTCTGAATCCCCGTGTCTGATTTCCTGCCTCTGATTCCCCGCCTCTGATTCCCCATCTCTGATTCCTCTGATTCCCCACATCTGATTCCCCATCTCTGATTCCGCACATCCGATTCCCTGCCTCTGATACCCCAACTCTGATTCCCCACCTCTGATTCCCCAGCTCTGATTCCCCGCCTCAGATTCCCCGCGTCTGATTCCCTGCCTCTGATTCCCCGCCTCTGATTCCCCATCTCTGATTCCCCACCTCTGATTCCCCGTGTCTGATTCCCTGCCTCTGATTCCCCATCTCTGATTCACCACATCTGATTCCCGGCCTCTGATTGCCCACCTCTGATTCCCCGCCTCTGATTCGCCAGCTATGATACCCCCCCTCTGATTCCCCGCGTCTGATTCCCCGCCTCTGATTCCCCAACTCTAATACCCCGCCTCTGATTCCCCAGCTCTGATTCCCCTCCTCTGATTCCCCGCATCTGATTCCCTGCCTCTGATTCCCCACCTCTGATTCCAGGCCTCTGATTCCCAACCTCTGATTCCCCACCTCTGATTCCCCATATCTGATTCCCCGCCTCTGTTTCACCGCCTCTGATTCCCCGACTCTGTTTCCCCATATCTGATTCCCCGCCTCTGATTCCCCAACTCTGATTCCCCGCCTGTGATTCCCCAGCTCTAATTCCCCGCCTCTGATTCCCAATATCTGATTCCCATCCTCTGATTGCCCACCTCTGATTCCCCGCCTCTGATTCGCCAGCTCTGATTCCCCGCCTCTGATTCCCCGCATCTGATTCCCCATCTCTGATTCCCCGCCTGTGATTCCCCAGCTCTGATTCCCAGCCTCTGATTCCCCGTGTTTGATCCCCTGCCTCTGATTACCTTCCTCTGATTCCCGGCCTCTGATACCCCGCTTCTGATTCTGATTCCCTGCCTCTGATTCCCCATCTCTGATTCACCACATCTAATTCCCTGCCTCTGATTCCACGCCCCTGATTCCCCACCTCTGATTCGCCATATCTGAATCCCCGCCTCTGTTTCCACGCCTCTGATTCCCTGCCTCTGATTCCCAACCTCTGATTCCCCACCCCTGATTCCCCATATCTGATTCCCCGCCTCTGTTTCCCTGCCTCTGATTCTCCGCCCCTGTTTCCCCATATCTGATTCCCCGCCTCTGATTCCCCAACTCTGATTCCCCACCTCTGATTCCCCAGCTCTGATTCCCCGCCTCTGATTCCCCGTGTTTGATTCCCTGCCTCTGATTCCCCGCCTCTGATTCCCCATCTCTGATTCACCACCTTTGATTCGACACCTCTGATTCCCCATATCTGATTCCCCACCTCTGTTACCCCGCCTCTGATTCCCCGCCTCTGATTCCCCATATATCATTCCCCGCCTCTGAATCCCCATCTCTGATTCCCGGACTCTGATTCCCCACCTCTGATTCCCGGCCTCTTATTCCCGGCATCTGAATCCCGGCCTCTGATTCCCGGCCTCTGATTCCCCGCTTCTGATTCTGATTCCCTGCCTCTGATTGCCCATCTCTGATTCCGCACATCTGATTCCCTGCCTCTGATTCCCCACCTCTGATTCCCCATATCTGATTCCCCACCTCTGTTTCCCCGCCTCTGATTCCCCGCCTCTGTTTCCCCATATCTAATTCCCCACCTCTGATGCCCCAACTCTGATACCCCGCCTCTGATTCCCCAGCTCTGATTCCCCGCCTCTGATTCCCCGCATCCGATTCCCCATATCTGATTCCCCGCCTCTGTTTCCCCGCCCTTGATTCCCCGCCTCTGTTTCCCCATATCTGATTCCCCGCCTCTGATTCCCAACTATGATTCCCCGCCTCTGATTCCCCAGCTCTGATTCCCCGCCTCTGATTCCCCGCGTTCTATTCCCTGCCTCTGATTCCCCGCCTGTGATTCCCCATCTCTGATTCACCACCTCTGATTCCCCACCTCTGATTCCCCTTATCTAATTCCCCGCCTCTGTTTGCCCGCCTCTGATTCCCCGCCTCTGTTTCCCCATATCTGATTCCCCGTGTCTGATTCCCTGCCTCTGATTCCCCGCCTCTGATTCCCCGCCTCTGATTCCCTGCCACTGATTCCCTGCCCCTGATACCCCACCTCTGATTCCCCATATCTGATTCCCTGCCTCTGTTTCCCCGCCTCTGATTCCCCGCCTCTGATTCCCCGCCTCTGATTCCCCGCCTCTGATTCCCCAACTCTGATTCCCCGCCTCTGATTCCCCAGCTCTGATACCCGCCTCTGATTCCCCGCGTCTGTTTCCCCGCCTCTGATTCCCTGCCTCTTATTCCCAGCATCTGATTCCCGGCCTCTGATTCCCGGCCTCTGATTCCCCTCTTCTGATTCTGATTCCCTGCCTCTGATTCCCCATCTCTGATTCCGCACATCTGATTCCCCGCCTCTGATTCCCCAACTCTGATTCCCCGCCTCTGATTCCCCAGCTCTGATACCCGCCTCTGATTCCCCGCGTCTGTTTCCCCGCCTCTGATTCCCTGCCTCTGTTTCCCCATATCTAAGTCCCCGACTCTGATTCCCTAACTCTGATTCCCCACCTCTGATTCCCCAGCTCTGATTCCCCGCCTCTGATTCCCCGCATCTGATTCCCTGCATCTGATTCCCAGCCTCTGATTCCCTGCCTCTGATTCCCAACCTCTGATTCCCCACCTCTGATTCCCCATATCTGATTCCCCGCCTCTGTTTCCCCGCCTCTGATTCCCCGCCTCTGTTTCCCCATATCTGATTCCCGGCCTCTGATTCCCCGCCTCTGATTCCCCGCCTCTGATTCCCTGCCTCTGATTCCCCATCTCCGATTCCGCACATCGGATTTCCTGCCTCTGATTCCCCGCCTCTGATTCCCCGCCTCTGATTCCCTGCTTCTGATTCCCAACCTCTGATTCCCCACCTCTGATTCCACATATCTGATTTCCCGCCTCTGTTTCCCCGCCTCTGATTCCCCGCCTCTGATTCCCCAACTCTGAATCCCCGCCTCTGATTCTCCAGCTCTGATTCCACGCCTCTGATTCCCCGTGTTTGATTCCCTGCCTCTGATTCCCTGCCCTGATTCCCCATCTCTGATTCACCGCCTTTAATTCGCCACCTCTGATTCCCCATATCTGATTCCCCTCCTCTGTTTCCCCGCCTCTGATTCCCAACCTCTGATTCCACACCTCTGATTCCCCATATCTGATTCCCCGCCTCTGTTTCCCCGCCTCTGATTCCCCGCCACTGTTTCCCCATATCTGATTCCCCACCTCTGATTCTCCTACTCTGCTTCCCCGCCTCTGATTCCCCAGCTCTGATTCCCCGCCTCTGATTCCCCGTTTTTGATTCCCTGCCTCTGATTCCCCGCCTCTGATTCCCCATCTCTGATTCACCGCCTTTGATTCGCCACCTCTGTTTCCCCATATCTGATTCCCCACCTCTGTTTCCCCGCCTCTGATTCCCCGCCTCTGATTCCCCATATCTGATTCCCCGGCTCTGATTGCCCACCTCTGATTCCCCGCCTCTGATTCGCCAGCTCTGATTCCCCGCCTCTGATTCCCCGCATCTGATTCCCTGCCTCTGATTCCCCGCCTCTGATTCCCCATCTCTGATTCACCGCCTTTGATTCGCCACCTCTGATTCCCCATATCTGATTCCCCACCTCTGTTTCCCGGCCTCTGATTCCCCGCCTCTGATTCTCCATATCTCATTCCCCGCCTCTGAATCCCCATCTCTGATTCCCAGACTCTGATTCCCCACCTCTGATTCCCGGCCTCTTATTCCCAGCATCTGATTCCCGGCCTCTGATTCCCGGCCTCTGATTCCCCGCTTCTGATTCTGATTCCCTGCCTCTGATTCCCCATCTCTGATTCCGCACATCTGATTCCCTGCCTCTGATTCCCCACCTCTGATTCCCCATATCTGATTCCCCGCCTCTGTTTCCCCGCCTCTGATTCCCCGCCTCTGTTTCCCTATATCTAATTCCCCACCTCTGATGCCCCAACTCTGATTCCCCGCCTCTGATTCCCCAGCTCTGATTCCCCGCCTCTGATTCCCCGCATCCGATTCCCCATATCTGATTCCCCGCCTCTGTTTCCCCGCCTCTGATTCCCCGCCTCTGTTTCCCCATATCTGATTCCCCGCCTCTGATTCCCAACTATGATTCCCCGCCTCTGATTCCCCAGCTCTGATTCCCTGCCTCTGATTCCCTGCGTTCTATTCCCTGCCTCTGATTCCCCGCCTGTGATTCCCCATCACTGATTCACCACCTCTGATTCCCCACATCTGATTCCCCATATCTAATTCCCCGCCTCTGTTTGCCCGCCTCTGATTCCCCGCCTCTGTTTCCCCATATCTGATTCCCCGTCTCTGAATCCCCAACTCTGATTCCCTGCCTCTGATTCCCCAGCTCTGATTCCCCACCTTTGATTCCCCCCGTCTGATTCCCAGCCTCTGAATCCCCGTGTCTGATTTCCTGCCTCTGATTCCCCGCCTCTGATTCCCCATCTCTGATTCACCGCCTCTGATTCCCCACCTCTGATTCCCCATCTCTGATTCCGCACATCCGATTCCCTGCCTCTGATTCCCCAACTCTGATTCCCCGCCTCTGATTCCCCATCTCTGATTCCCCACCTCTGATTCCCCGTGTCTGATTCCCTGCCTCTGATTCCCCGCCTCTGAATACCAGCCTCTGATTCCCCATATCTGATTCCCCGCCTCTGATTCCCTGCCTCTGATTCCCCAGCTCTGATTCCCCGCCTTTGATTCCCCCCGTCTGATTCCCAGCCTCTGAATCCCCGTGTCTAATTTCCTGCCTCTGATTCCCCGCCTCTGATTCCCCATCTCTGATTCACCGCCTCTGATTCCCCATCTCTGATTCCCCACCTCTGATTCCCCGTGTCTGATTCCCCGTGTCTGATTCCCTGCCTCTGATTCCACGCCTCTGATTCCCCATATCTGATTCCCTGCCACTGATTCCCCGCCTCTGATTCCCCATCTCTGATTCACCACCTCTGATTCCCGGCCTCTGATTGCCCACCTCTGATTCCCCGCCTCTGATTCGCCAGCTATGATTCCCCCCCTCTGATTCCCCGCGTCTGATTCCCCGCCTCTGATTCCCAACTCTAATACCCCGCCTCTGATTCCCCAGCTCTGATTCCCCTCCTCTGATTCCCCGCATCTGAATCCCTGCCTCTGATTCCCCGCCTCTGATTCCAGGCCTCTGATTCCCAACCTCTGATTCCCCACCTCTGATTCCCAATATCTGATTCCCCGCCTCTGTTTCACCGCCTCTGATTCCCCGCCTCTGTTTCCCCATATCTGATTCCCCGCCTCTGATTCCCCAACTCTGATTCCCCGCCTCTGATTCCCCAGCTCTGATTCCCCGCCTCTGATTCCCCATATCTGATTCCCATCCTCTGATTGCCCACCTCTGATTCCCCGCCTCTGATTCGCCAGCTATGATTCCCCGCCTCTGATTCCCCGCATCTGATTCCCTGCCTCTGATTCCCCGCCTCTGATTCCCCATCTCTGATTCTCCGCCTGTGATTCCCCAGCTCTGATTCCCCGCCTCTGATTCTCCAGCTCTGATTCCCCGACTCTGATTCCCCGTTTTTGATTCCCTGCCTCTGATTCCCCGCCTCTGATTCCCCATCTCTGATTCACCGCCTTTGATTCGCCACCTCTGTTTCCCCATATCTGATTCCCCACCTCTGTTTCCCCGCCTCTGATTCCCCGCCTCTGATTCCCCATATCTGATTCCCCGGCTCTGATTGCCCACCTCTGATTCCCCGCCTCTGATTCGCCAGCTCTGATTCCCCGCCTCTGATTCCCCGCATCTGATTCCCTGCCTCTGATTCCCCGCCTCTGATTCCCCATCTCTGATTCACCGCCTTTGATTCGCCACCTCTGATTCCCCATATCTGATTCCCCACCTCTGTTTCCCGGCCTCTGATTCCCCGCCTCTGATTCTCCATATCTCATTCCCCGCCTCTGAATCCCCATCTCTGATTCCCGGACTCTGATTCCCCACCTCTGATTCCCGGCCTCTTATTCCCAGCATCTGATTCCCGGCCTCTGATTCCCGGCCTCTGATTCCCCTCTTCTGATTCTGATTCCCTGCCTCTGATTCCCCATCTCTGATTCCGCACATCTGATTCCCTGCCTCTGATTCCCCACCTCTGATTCCCCATATCTGATTCCCCGCCTCTGTTTCCCCGCCTCTGATTCCCCGCCTCTGTTTCCCTATATCTAATTCCCCACCTCTGATGCCCCAACTCTGATTCCCCGCCTCTGATTCCCCAGCTCTGATTCCCCGCCTCTGATTCCCCGCATCCGATTCCCCATATCTGATTCCCCGCCTCTGTTTCCCCGCCTCTGATTCCCCGCCTCTGTTTCCCCATATCTGATTCCCCGCCTCTGATTCCCAACTATGATTCCCCGCCTCTGATTCCCCAGCTCTGATTCCCTGCCTCTGATTCCCTGCGTTCTATTCCCTGCCTCTGATTCCCCGCCTGTGATTCCCCATCACTGATTCGCCACCTCTGATTCCCCACATCTGATTCCCCATATCTAATTCCCCGCCTCTGTTTGCCCGCCTCTGATTCCCCGCCTCTGTTTCCCCATATCTGATTCCCCGTCTCTGAATCCCCAACTCTGATTCCCTGCCTCTGATTCCCCAGCTCTGATTCCCCGCCTTTGATTCCCCCCGTCTGATTCCCAGCCTCTGAATCCCCGTGTCTGATTTCCTGCCTCTGATTCCCCGCCTCTGATTCCCCATCTCTGATTCACCGCCTCTGATTCCCCACCTCTGATTCCCCATCTCTGATTCCGCACATCCGATTCCCTGCCTCTGATTCCCCAACTCTGATTCCCCGCCTCTGATTCCCCATCTCTGATTCCCCACCTCTGATTCCCCGTGTCTGATTCCTTGCCTCTGATTCCCCGCCTCTGAATACCAGCCTCTGATTCCCCATATCTGATTCCCCGCCTCTGATTCCCTGACTCTGATTCCCCAGCTCTGATTCCCCGCCTTTGATTCCCCCCATCTGATTCCCAGCCTCTGAATCCCCGTGTCTGATTTCCTGCCTCTGATTCCCCGCCTCTGATTCCCCATCTCTGATTCACCGCCTCTGATTCCCCATCTCTGATTCCCCACCTCTGATTCCCCGTGTCTGATTCCCCGTGTCTGATTCCCTGCCTCTGATTCCACGCCTCTGATTCCCCATATCTGATTCTCTGCCACTGATTCCCCGCCTCTGATTCCCCATCTCTGATTCACCACCTCTGATTCCCGGCCTCTGATTGCCCACCTCTGATTCCCCGCCTCTGATTCGCCAGCTATGATTCCCCCCCTCTGATTCCCCGCGTCTGATTCCCCGCCTCTGATTCCCCAACTCTAATACCCTGCCTCTGATTCCCCAGCTCTGATTCCCCTCCTCTGATTCCCCGCATCTGAATCCCTGCCTCTGATTCCCCGCCTCTGATTCCAGGCCTCTGATTCCCAACCTCTGATTCCCCACCTCTGATTCCCAATGTCTGATTCCCCGCCTCTGTTTCACCGCCTCTGATTCCCCGCCTCTGTTTCCCCATATCTGATTCCCCGCCTCTGATTCCCCAACTCTGATTCCCCGCCTGTGATTCCCCAGCTCTGATTCCCCGCCTCTGATTCCCCATATCTGATTCCCATCCTCTGATTGCCCACCTCTGATTCCCCGCCTCTGATTCGCCAGCTATGATTCCCCGCCTCTGATTCCCCGCATCTGATTCCCTGCCTCTGATTCCCCGCCTCTGATTCCCCATCTCTGATTCCCCGCCTGTGATTCCCCAGCTCTGATTCCCCGCCTCTGATTCCCCAGCTCTGATTCCCAGCCTCTGATTCCCCGTGTTTGATCCCCTGCCTCTGATTACCTTCCTCTGATTCCCGGCCACTGATACCCCGCTTCTGATTCTGATTCCCTGCCTCTGATTCCCCATCTCTGATTCACCACATCTAATTCCCTGCCTCTGATTCCACGCCCCTGATTCCCCACCTCTGATTCCCCATATCTGAATCCCCGCCTCTGTTTCCACGCCTCTGATTCCCTGCCTCTGATTCCCAACCTCTGATTCCCCACCCCTGATTCCCCATATCTGATTCCCCGCCTCTGTTTCTCTGCCTCTGATACCCCCGCCCCTGTTTCCCCATATCTGATTCCCCGCCTCTGATTCCCCAACTCTGATTCCCCGCCTCTGATTCCCCAGCTCTGATTCCCCGCCTCTAATTCCCCGTGTTTGATTCCCTGCCTCTGATTCCCCGCCTCTGATTCCCCATCTCTGATTCACCGCCTTTGATTCGCCACCTCTGATTCCCCATATCTGATTCCCCACCTCTGTTACCCCGCCTCTGATTCCCCGCCTCTGATTCCCCATATATCATTCCCCGCCTCTGAATCCCCATCTCTGATTCCCGGACTCTGATTCCCCACCTCTGATTCCCGGCCTCTTATTCCCGGCATCTGAATCCCGGCCTCTGATTCCCGGCCTCTGATTCCCCGCTTCTGATTCTGATTCCCTGCCTCTGATTCCCCATCTCTGATTCCGCACATCTGATTCCCTGCCTCTGATTCCCCACCTCTGATTCCCCATATCTGATTCCTCGCCTCTGTTTCCCCGCCTCTGATTCCCCGCCTCTGTTTCCCCATATCTAATTCCCCACCTCAGATGCCCCAACTCTGATACCCCACCTCTGATTCCCCAGCTCTGATTCCCCGCCTCTGATTCCCCGCATCCGATTCCCCGTATCTGATTCCCCGCCTCTGTTTCCCCGCCTTTGATTCCCCGCCTCTGTTTCCCCATATCTGATTCCCCGCCTCTGATTCCCAACTATGATTCCCCGCCTCTGATTCCCCAGCTCTGATTCCCCGCCTCTGATTCCCCGCGTTCTATTCCCTGCCTCTGATTCCCCGCCTGTGATTCCACATCTCTGATTCACCACCTCTGATTCCCCACCTCTGATTCCCCATATCTAATTCCCCGCCTCTGTTTGCCCGCCTCTTATTCCCCGCCTCTGTTTCCCCATATCTGATTCCCCGTGTCTGATTCCCTGCCTCTGATTCCCTGCCTCTGATTCCCCGCCTCTGATTCCCTGCCACTGATTCCCTGCCCCTGATACCCCACCTCTGATTCCCCATATCTGATTCCCTGCCTCTGTTTCCCCGCCTCTGATTCCCCGCCTCTGATTCCCCATATCTGATTCCCCGCCTCTGATTCCCCAACTCTGATTCCCCGCCTCTGATTCCCCGCGTTCTATTCCCTGCCTCTGATTCCCCGCCTGTGATTCCCCATCTCTGATTCACCACCTCTGATTCCCCACCTCTGATTCCCCTTATCTAATTCCCCGCCTCTGTTTGCCCGCCTCTGATTCCCCGCCTCTGTTTCCCCATATCTGATTCCCCGTGTCTGATTCCCTGCCTCTGATTCCCCGCCTCTGATTCCCCGCCTCTGATTCCCTGCCACTGATTCCCTGCCCCTGATACCCCACCTCTGATACCCCATATCTGATTCCCCTCCTCTGTTTCCCCGCCTCTGATTCCCCGCCTCTGATTCCCCAACTCTGATTCCCCGCCTCTGATTCTCCAGCTCTGATTCCCCGACTCTGATTCCCCGTTTTTGATTCCCTGCCTCTGATTCCCCGCCTCTGATTCCCCATCTCTGATTCACCGCCTTTGATTCGCCACCTCTGTTTCCCCATATCTGATTCCCCACCTCTGTTTCCCCGCCTCTGATTCCCCGCCTCTGATTCCCCATATCTGATTCCCCGGCTCTGATTGCCCACCTCTGATTCCCCGCCTCTGATTCGCCAGCTCTGATTCCCCGCCTCTGATTCCCCGCATCTGATTCCCTGCCTCTGATTCCCCGCCTCTGATTCCCCATCTCTGATTCACCGCCTTTGATTCGCCACCTCTGATTCCCCATATCTGATTCCCCACCTCTGTTTCCCGGCCTCTGATTCCCCGCCTCTGATTCTCCATATCTCATTCCCCGCCTCTGAATCCCCATCTCTGATTCCCGGACTCTGATTCCCCACCTCTGATTCCCGGCCTCTTATTCCCAGCATCTGATTCCCGGCCTCTGATTCCCGGCCTCTGATTCCCCTCTTCTGATTCTGATTCCCTGCCTCTGATTCCCCATCTCTGATTCCGCACATCTGATTCCCTGCCTCTGATTCCCCACCTCTGATTCCCCATATCTGATTCCCCGCCTCTGTTTCCCCGCCTCTGATTCCCCGCCTCTGTTTCCCTATATCTAATTCCCCACCTCTGATGCCCCAACTCTGATTCCCCGCCTCTGATTCCCCAGCTCTGATTCCCCGCCTCTGATTCCCCGCATCCGATTCCCCATATCTGATTCCCCGCCTCTGTTTCCCCGCCTCTGATTCCCCGCCTCTGTTTCCCCATATCTGATTCCCCGCCTCTGATTCCCAACTATGATTCCCCGCCTCTGATTCCCCAGCTCTGATTCCCTGCCTCTGATTCCCTGCGTTCTATTCCCTGCCTCTGATTCCCCGCCTGTGATTCCCCATCACTGATTCGCCACCTCTGATTCCCCACATCTGATTCCCCATATCTAATTCCCCGCCTCTGTTTGCCCGCCTCTGATTCCCCGCCTCTGTTTCCCCATATCTGATTCCCCGTCTCTGAATCCCCAACTCTGATTCCCTGCCTCTGATTCCCCAGCTCTGATTCCCCGCCTTTGATTCCCCCCGTCTGATTCCCAGCCTCTGAATCCCCGTGTCTGATTTCCTGCCTCTGATTCCCCGCCTCTGATTCCCCATCTCTGATTCACCGCCTCTGATTCCCCACCTCTGATTCCCCATCTCTGATTCCGCACATCCGATTCCCTGCCTCTGATTCCCCAACTCTGATTCCCCGCCTCTGATTCCCCATCTCTGATTCCCCACCTCTGATTCCCCGTGTCTGATTCCTTGCCTCTGATTCCCCGCCTCTGAATACCAGCCTCTGATTCCCCATATCTGATTCCCCGCCTCTGATTCCCTGACTCTGATTCCCCAGCTCTGATTCCCCGCCTTTGATTCCCCCCATCTGATTCCCAGCCTCTGAATCCCCGTGTCTGATTTCCTGCCTCTGATTCCCCGCCTCTGATTCCCCATCTCTGATTCACCGCCTCTGATTCCCCATCTCTGATTCCCCACCTCTGATTCCCCGTGTCTGATTCCCCGTGTCTGATTCCCTGCCTCTGATTCCACGCCTCTGATTCCCCATATCTGATTCTCTGCCACTGATTCCCCGCCTCTGATTCCCCATCTCTGATTCACCACCTCTGATTCCCGGCCTCTGATTGCCCACCTCTGATTCCCCGCCTCTGATTCGCCAGCTATGATTCCCCCCCTCTGATTCCCCGCGTCTGATTCCCCGCCTCTGATTCCCCAACTCTAATACCCTGCCTCTGATTCCCCAGCTCTGATTCCCCTCCTCTGATTCCCCGCATCTGAATCCCTGCCTCTGATTCCCCGCCTCTGATTCCAGGCCTCTGATTCCCAACCTCTGATTCCCCACCTCTGATTCCCAATGTCTGATTCCCCGCCTCTGTTTCACCGCCTCTGATTCCCCGCCTCTGTTTCCCCATATCTGATTCCCCGCCTCTGATTCCCCAACTCTGATTCCCCGCCTGTGATTCCCCAGCTCTGATTCCCCGCCTCTGATTCCCCATATCTGATTCCCATCCTCTGATTGCCCACCTCTGATTCCCCGCCTCTGATTCGCCAGCTATGATTCCCCGCCTCTGATTCCCCGCATCTGATTCCCTGCCTCTGATTCCCCGCCTCTGATTCCCCATCTCTGATTCCCCGCCTGTGATTCCCCAGCTCTGATTCCCCGCCTCTGATTCCCCAGCTCTGATTCCCAGCCTCTGATTCCCCGTGTTTGATCCCCTGCCTCTGATTACCTTCCTCTGATTCCCGGCCACTGATACCCCGCTTCTGATTCTGATTCCCTGCCTCTGATTCCCCATCTCTGATTCACCACATCTAATTCCCTGCCTCTGATTCCACGCCCCTGATTCCCCACCTCTGATTCCCCATATCTGAATCCCCGCCTCTGTTTCCACGCCTCTGATTCCCTGCCTCTGATTCCCAACCTCTGATTCCCCACCCCTGATTCCCCATATCTGATTCCCCGCCTCTGTTTCTCTGCCTCTGATACCCCCGCCCCTGTTTCCCCATATCTGATTCCCCGCCTCTGATTCCCCAACTCTGATTCCCCGCCTCTGATTCCCCAGCTCTGATTCCCCGCCTCTAATTCCCCGTGTTTGATTCCCTGCCTCTGATTCCCCGCCTCTGATTCCCCATCTCTGATTCACCGCCTTTGATTCGCCACCTCTGATTCCCCATATCTGATTCCCCACCTCTGTTACCCCGCCTCTGATTCCCCGCCTCTGATTCCCCATATATCATTCCCCGCCTCTGAATCCCCATCTCTGATTCCCGGACTCTGATTCCCCACCTCTGATTCCCGGCCTCTTATTCCCGGCATCTGAATCCCGGCCTCTGATTCCCGGCCTCTGATTCCCCGCTTCTGATTCTGATTCCCTGCCTCTGATTCCCCATCTCTGATTCCGCACATCTGATTCCCTGCCTCTGATTCCCCACCTCTGATTCCCCATATCTGATTCCTCGCCTCTGTTTCCCCGCCTCTGATTCCCCGCCTCTGTTTCCCCATATCTAATTCCCCACCTCAGATGCCCCAACTCTGATACCCCACCTCTGATTCCCCAGCTCTGATTCCACGCCTCTGATTCCCCGCATCCGATTCCCCGTATCTGATTCCCCGCCTCTGTTTCCCCGCCTTTGATTCCCCGCCTCTGTTTCCCCATATCTGATTCCCCGCCTCTGATTCCCAACTATGATTCCCCGCCTCTGATTCCCCAGCTCTGATTCCCCGCCTCTGATTCCCCGCGTTCTATTCCCTGCCTCTGATTCCCCGCCTGTGATTCCACATCTCTGATTCACCACCTCTGATTCCCCACCTCTGATTCCCCATATCTAATTCCCCGCCTCTGTTTGCCCGCCTCTTATTCCCCGCCTCTGTTTCCCCATATCTGATTCCCCGTGTCTGATTCCCTGCCTCTGATTCCCTGCCTCTGATTCCCCGCCTCTGATTCCCTGCCACTGATTCCCTGCCCCTGATACCCCACCTCTGATTCCCCATATCTGATTCCCTGCCTCTGTTTCCCCGCCTCTGATTCCCCGCCTCTGATTCCCCATATCTGATTCCCCGCCTCTGATTCCCCAACTCTGATTCCCCGCCTCTGATTCCCCGCGTTCTATTCCCTGCCTCTGATTCCCCGCCTGTGATTCCCCATCTCTGATTCACCACCTCTGATTCCCCACCTCTGATTCCCCTTATCTAATTCCCCGCCTCTGTTTGCCCGCCTCTGATTCCCCGCCTCTGTTTCCCCATATCTGATTCCCCGTGTCTGATTCCCTGCCTCTGATTCCCCGCCTCTGATTCCCCGCCTCTGATTCCCTGCCACTGATTCCCTGCCCCTGATACCCCACCTCTGATTCCCCATATCTGATTCCCTGCCTCTGTTTCCCCGCCTCTGATTCTCCGCCTCTGATTCCCCGCCTCTGATTCCCCGCCTCTGATTCCCCAACTCTGATTCCCCGCCTCTGATTCCCCAGCTCTGATACCCGCCTCTGATTCCCCGCGTCTGTTTCCCCGCCTCTGATTCCCTGCCTCTGTTTCCCCATATCTAAGTCCCCGACTCTGATTCCCTAACTCTGATTCCCCACCTCTGATTCCCCAGCTCTGATTCCCCGCCTCTGATTCCCCGCATCTGATTCCCTGCATCTGATTCCCAGCCTCTGATTCCCTGCCTCTGATTCCCAACCTCTGATTCCCCACCTCTGATTCCCCATATCTGATTCCCCGCCTCTGTTTCCCCGCCTCTGATTCCCCGCCTCTGTTTCCCCATATCTGATTCCCGGCCTCTGATTCCCCGCCTCTGATTCCCCGCCTCTGATTCCCTGCCTCTGATTCCCCATCTCCGATTCCGCACATCGGATTTCCTGCCTCTGATTCCCCGCCTCTGATTCCCCGCCTCTGATTCCCTGCTTCTGATTCCCAACCTCTGATTCCCCACCTCTGATTCCCCATATCTGATTTCCCGCCTCTGTTTCCCCGCCTCTGATTCCCCGCCTCTGATTCCCCAACTCTGAATCCCCGCCTCTGATTCTCCAGCTCTGATTCCACGCCTCTGATTCCCCGTGTTTGATTCCCTGCCTCTGATTCCCTGCCCTGATTCCCCATCTCTGATTCACCGCCTTTAATTCGCCACCTCTGATACCCCATATCTGATTCCCCTCCTCTGTTTCCCCGCCTCTGATTCCCAACCTCTGATTCCACACCTCTGATTCCCCATATCTGATTCCCCGCCTCTGTTTCCCCGCCTCTGATTCCCCGCCCCTGTTTCCCCATATCTGATTCCCCACCTCTGATTCTCCTACTCTGCTTCCCCGCCTCTGATTCCCCAGCTCTGATTCCCCGCCTCTGATTCCCCGTTTTTGATTCCCTGCCTCTGATTCCCCGCCTCTGATTCCCCATCTCTGATTCACCGCCTTTGATTCGCCACCTCTGTTTCCCCATATCTGATTCCCCACCTCTGTATCCCCGCCTCTGATTCCCCGCCTCTGATTCCCCATATCTGATTCCCCGGCTCTGATTGCCCACCTCTGATTCCCCGCCTCTGATTCGCCAGCTCTGATTCCCCGCCTCTGATTCCCCGCATCTGATTCCCTGCCTCTGATTCCCCGCCTCTGATTCCCCATCTCTGATTCACCGCCTTTGATTCGCCACCTCTGATTCCCCATATCTGATTCCCCACCTCTGTTTCCCGGCCTCTGATTCCCCGCCTCTGATTCTCCATATCTCATTCCCCGCCTCTGAATCCCCATCTCTGATTCCCAGACTCTGATTCCCCACCTCTGATTCCCGGCCTCTTATTCCCAGCATCTGATTCCCGGCCTCTGATTCCCGGCCTCTGATTCCCCGCTTCTGATTCTGATTCCCTGCCTCTGATTCCCCATCTCTGATTCCGCACATCTGATTCCCTGCCTCTGATTCCCCACCTCTGATTCCCCATATCTGATTCCCCGCCTCTGTTTCCCCGCCTCTGATTCCCCGCCTCTGTTTCCCTATATCTAATTCCCCACCTCTGATGCCCCAACTCTGATTCCCCGCCTCTGATTCCCCAGCTCTGATTCCCCGCCTCTGATTCCCCGCATCCGATTCCCCATATCTGATTCCCCGCCTCTGTTTCCCCGCCTCTGATTCCCCGCCTCTGTTTCCCCATATCTGATTCCCCGCCTCTGATTCCCAACTATGATTCCCCGCCTCTGATTCCCCAGCTCTGATTCCCTGCCTCTGATTCCCTGCGTTCTATTCCCTGCCTCTGATTCCCCGCCTGTGATTCCCCATCACTGATTCACCACCTCTGATTCCCCACATCTGATTCCCCATATCTAATTCCCCGCCTCTGTTTGCCCGCCTCTGATTCCCCGCCTCTGTTTCCCCATATCTGATTCCCCGTCTCTGAATCCCCAACTCTGATTCCCTGCCTCTGATTCCCCAGCTCTGATTCCCCACCTTTGATTCCCCCCGTCTGATTCCCAGCCTCTGAATCCCCGTGTCTGATTTCCTGCCTCTGATTCCCCGCCTCTGATTCCCCATCTCTGATTCACCGCCTCTGATTCCCCACCTCTGATTCCCCATCTCCGATTCCGCACATCCGATTCCCTGCCTCTGATTCCCCAACTCTGATTCCCCGCCTCTGATTCCCCATCTCTGATTCCCCACCTCTGATTCCCCGTGTCTGATTCCCTGCCTCTGATTCCCCGCCTCTGAATACCAGCCTCTGATTCCCCATATCTGATTCCCCGCCTCTGATTCCCTGCCTCTGATTCCCCAGCTCTGATTCCCCGCCTTTGATTCCCCCCGTCTGATTCCCAGCCTCTGAATCCCCGTGTCTGATTTCCTGCCTCTGATTCCCCGCCTCTGATTCCCCATCTCTGATTCACCGCCTCTGATTCCCCATCTCTGATTCCCCACCTCTGATTCCCCGTGTCTGATTCCCCGTGTCTGATTCCCTGCCTCTGATTCCACGCCTCTGATTCCCCATATCTGATTCCCTGCCACTGATTCCCCGCCTCTGATTCCCCATCTCTGATTCACCACCTCTGATTCCCGGCCTCTGATTGCCCACCTCTGATTCCCCGCCTCTGATTCGCCAGCTATGATTCCCCCCCTCTGATTCCCCGCGTCTGATTCCCCGCCTCTGATTCCCAACTCTAATACCCCGCCTCTGATTCCCCAGCTCTGATTCCCCTCCTCTGATTCCCCGCATCTGAATCCCTGCCTCTGATTCCCCGCCTCTGATTCCAGGCCTCTGATTCCCAACCTCTGATTCCCCACCTCTGATTCCCAATATCTGATTCCCCGCCTCTGTTTCACCGCCTCTGATTCCCCGCCTCTGTTTCCCCATATCTGATTCCCCGCCTCTGATTCCCCAACTCTGATTCCCCGCCTCTGATTCCCCAGCTCTGATTCCCCGCCTCTGATTCCCCATATCTGATTCCCATCCTCTGATTGCCCACCTCTGATTCCCCGCCTCTGATTCGCCAGCTATGATTCCCCGCCTCTGATTCCCCGCATCTGATTCCCTGCCTCTGATTCCCCGCCTCTGATTCCCCATCTCTGATTCTCCGCCTGTGATTCCCCAGCTCTGATTCTCCGCCTCTGATTCTCCAGCTCTGATTCCCCGACTCTGATTCCCCGTTTTTGATTCCCTGCCTCTGATTCCCCGCCTCTGATTCCCCATCTCTGATTCACCGCCTTTGATTCGCCACCTCTGTTTCCCCATATCTGATTCCCCACCTCTGTTTCCCCGCCTCTGATTCCCCGCCTCTGATTCCCCATATCTGATTCCCCGGCTCTGATTGCCCACCTCTGATTCCCCGCCTCTGATTCGCCAGCTCTGATTCCCCGCCTCTGATTCCCCGCATCTGATTCCCTGCCTCTGATTCCCCGCCTCTGATTCCCCATCTCTGATTCACCGCCTTTGATTCGCCACCTCTGATTCCCCATATCTGATTCCCCACCTCTGTTTCCCGGCCTCTGATTCCCCGCCTCTGATTCTCCATATCTCATTCCCCGCCTCTGAATCCCCATCTCTGATTCCCGGACTCTGATTCCCCACCTCTGATTCCCGGCCTCTTATTCCCAGCATCTGATTCCCGGCCTCTGATTCCCGGCCTCTGATTCCCCTCTTCTGATTCTGATTCCCTGCCTCTGATTCCCCATCTCTGATTCCGCACATCTGATTCCCTGCCTCTGATTCCCCACCTCTGATTCCCCATATCTGATTCCCCGCCTCTGTTTCCCCGCCTCTGATTCCCCGCCTCTGTTTCCCTATATCTAATTCCCCACCTCTGATGCCCCAACTCTGATTCCCCGCCTCTGATTCCCCAGCTCTGATTCCCCGCCTCTGATTCCCCGCATCCGATTCCCCATATCTGATTCCCCGCCTCTGTTTCCCCGCCTCTGATTCCCCGCCTCTGTTTCCCCATATCTGATTCCCCGCCTCTGATTCCCAACTATGATTCCCCGCCTCTGATTCCCCAGCTCTGATTCCCTGCCTCTGATTCCCTGCGTTCTATTCCCTGCCTCTGATTCCCCGCCTGTGATTCCCCATCACTGATTCGCCACCTCTGATTCCCCACATCTGATTCCCCATATCTAATTCCCCGCCTCTGTTTGCCCGCCTCTGATTCCCCGCCTCTGTTTCCCCATATCTGATTCCCCGTCTCTGAATCCCCAACTCTGATTCCCTGCCTCTGATTCCCCAGCTCTGATTCCCCGCCTTTGATTCCCCCCGTCTGATTCCCAGCCTCTGAATCCCCGTGTCTGATTTCCTGCCTCTGATTCCCCGCCTCTGATTCCCCATCTCTGATTCACCGCCTCTGATTCCCCACCTCTGATTCCCCATCTCTGATTCCGCACATCCGATTCCCTGCCTCTGATTCCCCAACTCTGATTCCCCGCCTCTGATTCCCCATCTCTGATTCCCCACCTCTGATTCCCCGTGTCTGATTCCCTGCCTCTGATTCCCCGCCTCTGAATACCAGCCTCTGATTCCCCATATCTGATTCCCCGCCTCTGATTCCCTGACTCTGATTCCCCAGCTCTGATTCCCCGCCTTTGATTCCCCCCATCTGATTCCCAGCCTCTGAATCCCCGTGTCTGATTTCCTGCCTCTGATTCCCCGCCTCTGATTCCCCATCTCTGATTCACCGCCTCTGATTCCCCATCTCTGATTCCCCACCTCTGATTCCCCGTGTCTGATTCCCCGTGTCTGATTCCCTGCCTCTGATTCCACGCCTCTGATTCCCCATATCTGATTCTCTGCCACTGATTCCCCGCCTCTGATTCCCCATCTCTGATTCACCACCTCTGATTCCCGGCCTCTGATTGCCCACCTCTGATTCCCCGCCTCTGATTCGCCAGCTATGATTCCCCCCCTCTGATTCCCCGCGTCTGATTCCCCGCCTCTGATTCCCCAACTCTAATACCCTGCCTCTGATTCCCCAGCTCTGATTCCCCTCCTCTGATTCCCCGCATCTGAATCCCTGCCTCTGATTCCCCGCCTCTGATTCCAGGCCTCTGATTCCCAACCTCTGATTCCCCACCTCTGATTCCCAATGTCTGATTCCCCGCCTCTGTTTCACCGCCTCTGATTCCCCGCCTCTGTTTCCCCATATCTGATTCCCCGCCTCTGATTCCCCAACTCTGATTCCCCGCCTGTGATTCCCCAGCTCTGATTCCCCGCCTCTGATTCCCCATATCTGATTCCCATCCTCTGATTGCCCACCTCTGATTCCCCGCCTCTGATTCGCCAGCTATGATTCCCCGCCTCTGATTCCCCGCATCTGATTCCCTGCCTCTGATTCCCCGCCTCTGATTCCCCATCTCTGATTCCCCGCCTGTGATTCCCCAGCTCTGATTCCCCGCCTCTGATTCCCCAGCTCTGATTCCCAGCCTCTGATTCCCCGTGTTTGATCCCCTGCCTCTGATTACCTTCCTCTGATTCCCGGCCACTGATACCCCGCTTCTGATTCTGATTCCCTGCCTCTGATTCCCCATCTCTGATTCACCACATCTAATTCCCTGCCTCTGATTCCACGCCCCTGATTCCCCACCTCTGATTCCCCATATCTGAATCCCCGCCTCTGTTTCCACGCCTCTGATTCCCTGCCTCTGATTCCCAACCTCTGATTCCCCACCCCTGATTCCCCATATCTGATTCCCCGCCTCTGTTTCTCTGCCTCTGATACCCCCGCCCCTGTTTCCCCATATCTGATTCCCCGCCTCTGATTCCCCAACTCTGATTCCCCGCCTCTGATTCCCCAGCTCTGATTCCCCGCCTCTAATTCCCCGTGTTTGATTCCCTGCCTCTGATTCCCCGCCTCTGATTCCCCATCTCTGATTCACCGCCTTTGATTCGCCACCTCTGATTCCCTATATCTGATTCCTCACCTCTGTTACCCCGCCTCTGATTCCCCGCCTCTGATTCCCCATATATCATTCCCCGCCTCTGAATCCCCATCTCTGATTCCCGGACTCTGATTCCCCACCTCTGATTCCCGGCCTCTTATTCCCGGCATCTGAATCCCGGCCTCTGATTCCCGGCCTCTGATTCCCCGCTTCTGATTCTGATTCCCTGCCTCTGCTTCCCCATCTCTGATTCCGCACATCTGATTCCCTGCCTCTGATTCCCCACCTCTGATTCCCCATATCTGATTCCTCGCCTCTGTTTCCCCGCCTCTGATTCCCCGCCTCTGTTTCCCCATATCTAATTCCCCACCTCAGATGCCCCAACTCTGATACCCCACCTCTGATTCCCCAGCTCTGATTCCCCGCCTCTGATTCCCCGCATCCGATTCCCCGTATCTGATTCCCCGCCTCTGTTTCCCCGCCTTTGATTCCCCGCCTCTGTTTCCCCATATCTGATTCCCCGCCTCTGATTCCCAACTATGATTCCCCGCCTCTGATTCCCCAGCTCTGATTCCCCGCCTCTGATTCCCCGCGTTCTATTCCCTGCCTCTGATTCCCCGCCTGTGATTCCACATCTCTGATTCACCACCTCTGATTCCCCACCTCTGATTCCCCATATCTAATTCCCCGCCTCTGTTTGCCCGCCTCTTATTCCCCGCCTCTGTTTCCCCATATCTGATTCCCCGTGTCTGATTCCCTGCCTCTGATTCCCTGCCTCTGATTCCCCGCCTCTGATTCCCTGCCACTGATTCCCTGCCCCTGATACCCCACCTCTGATTCCCCATATCTGATTCCCTGCCTCTGTTTCCCCGCCTCTGATTCCCCGCCTCTGATTCCCCATATCTGATTCCCCGCCTCTGATTCCCCAACTCTGATTCCCCGCCTCTGATTCCCCAGCTCTGAATCCCCGCCTCTGATTCCCCGCGTCTGTTTCCCCGCCTCTGATTCCCCGCCTCTGTTTCCCCATATCTAAGTCCCCGACTCTGATTCCCCAACTCTGATTCCCCACCTCTGATTCCCCAGCTCTGATTCCCCGCCTCTGATTCCCCGCATCTGATTCCCTGCATCTGATTCCCAGCCTCTGATTCCCTGCCTCTGATTCCCAACCTCTGATTCCCCACCTCTGATTCCCCATATCTGATTCCCCGCCTCTGTTTCCCCGCCTCTGATTCCCCGCCTCTGTTTCCCCATATCTGATTCCCGGCCTCTGATTCTCCGCCTCTGATTCCCCGCCTCTGATTCCCTGCCTCTGATTCCCCATCTCCGATTCCGCACATCGGATTCCCTGCCTCTGATTCCCCGCCTCTGATTCCCCGCCTCTGATTCCCTGCTTCTGATTCCCAACCTCTGATTCCCCACCTCTGATTCCACATATCTGATTCCCCGCCTCTGTTTCCCCGCCTCTGATTCCCCGCCTCTGATTCCCCAACTCTGAATCCCCGCCTCTGATTCCCCAGCTCTGATTCCCCGCCTCTGATTCCCCGCATCTGATTCCCTGCCTCTGATTCCCCGCCTCTGATTCCAGGCCTCTGATTCCCAGCATCTGATTCCGGCCTTTCATTCCCGGCCTCTGATTCCCTGCTTCTGATTCTGATTTCCTGCCTCGGATTCCCCATCTCTGATTCCGCACACTGATTCCTTGCCTCTGATTCCCCACCTCTGATTCCCCATATCTGATTCCCCACCTGGGTTTCCCCGCCTCTGATTCCCCGCCTCTGTTTCCCAATATCTAAGTCCCCGCCTCTGATTCCCCAAATCTGATTCCCCACCTCTGATTCCCCAGCTCTGATTCCCCGCCTCTGATTCCCCGCATCTGATTCCCTGCATCTGATTCCAAGCCTCTGATTCCCTGCCTCTGATTCCCAACCTCTGATTCCCCACCTCTGATTCCCCATATCTGATTCCCCGCCTCTGTTTCCCCGCCTCGGATTCCCCGCCTCTGTTTCCCCATATCTGATTCCCTGCCTCTGATTCCCTGCCTCTGATTCCCCGCCTCTGATTCCCCGCCTCTGATTCCCCATCTCCGATTCCGCACATCTGATTCCCTTCCTCTGATTCCCCGCCTCTGATTTTCCGCCTCTGATTCCCTGCCTCTGATTCCCAACCTCGGATTCCCCACCTCTGATTCCCCATATCTGATTCCCCGCCTCTGTTTCCCCGCCTCTGATTCCCCGCCTCTGATTCCCAACTCTGATTCCCCGCCTCTGATTCCCCAGCTCTGATTCCCCGTGTTTGATTCCCTGCCTCTGATTCCCTGCCCTGATTCCCCATCTCTGTTTCACCGCCTTTGATTCGCCACCTCTGATTCCCCATATCTGATTCCCCGCCTCTGTTTCCCCGACTCTGATTCCCTGCCTCTGATTCCCAACCTCTGATTCCACACCTCTGATTCCCCATATCTGATTCCCCGCCTCTATTTCCCCATATCTGATTCCCCGCCTCTGATTCCCCAACTCTGATTCCCCGCCTCTGATTCCCCAGCTCTGATTCCCCGACTCTGATTCCCGGCATCCGATTCCCTGCCTCTGATTCCCCGCCTCTGATTCCCCATCTCTGATTCCCTGCCTCTGATTCCCCGTGTCTGATTCCCTGCCTTTGATTCCCCGCCTCTGATTCCCCGCCTCTGATTCCCTGCCACTGATTCCCTGCCCCTGATTCCCCACCTCTGATTCCCCACATCTGATTCCCCGCCTCTGTTTCCCCGCCTCTGATTCCCCGCCTCTGATTCCCCATATCTGATTCCCTGCCTCTGATTCCCCAACTCTGATTCCCCGCCTCTGATTACCCAGCTCTGAATCCCCGCCTCTGATTCACCGCGTCTGATTCCCTGCCTCTGATTCCCCGCCTTGATTCCCCATCTCTGATTCACAACCTCTGATTCCCCACCTCTGATTCCCTATATTTGATTCCCCGCCTCTGTTTCCCCGCCTCTGATTCCCCGCCTCTGATTCCCCATATCTGATTCCCCGCCTCTGATTGCCCACCTCTGATTCCCAGCCTCTGATTCGCCAGCTCTGATTCCCCGCCTCTGATTCCCCGCATCTGATTCCCTGCCTCTGAATCCCCGCCTCTGATTCCCCATCTCTGATTCACCGCCTTTGATTCGCCACCTCTGATTCCCCATATCTGATTCCCCACCTCTGATTCCCGGCCTCTTATTCCCAGCATCTGATTCCCGGCCTCTGATTCCCGGCCTCTGATTCCCCGCTTCTGATTCTGATTCCCTGCCTCTTATTCCCCATCTCTGATTCCGCACATCTGATTCCCTGCCTCTGATTCCCCACATCTGATTCCCCATATCTGATTCCCCGCCTCTGTTTCCCCGCCTCTGATTCCCCGCCTCTGTTTCCCTATATCTAATTCCCCACCTCTGATGCCCCTAATCTGATTCCCCGCCTCTGATTCCCCAGCTCTGATTCCCCGCCTCTGATTCCCTGCATCCGATTCCCCATATCTGATTCCCCGCCTCTGTTTCACCGCCTCTGATTCCCCGCCTCTGTTTCCCCATATCTGATTCCCGCCTCTGATTCCCAACTATGAATCCCCTCCTCTGATTCCCCAGCTCTGATTCCCTGCCTCTGATTCCCCGCGTTCTATTCCCTGCCTCTGATTCCCCGCCTCTGATTCTCCATATCTCATTCCCCGCCTCTGAATCCCCATCTCTGATTCCCGGACTCTGATTCCCTACCTCTGATTCCCGGCCTCTTATTCCCAGCATCTGATTCCCGGCCTCTGATTCCCGGCCTCTGATTCCCCGCTTCTGATTCTGATTCCCTGCCTCTGATTCCCCATCTCTGATTCCGCACATCTGATTCCCTGCCTCTGATTCCCCACCTCTGATTCCCCATATCTGATTCCCCGCCTCTGTTTCCCCGCCTCCGATTCCCCACCTCTGTTTCCCTATATCTAATTCCCCACCTCTGATGCCCCAACTCTGATTCCCCGCCTCTGATTCCCCAGCTCTGATTCCCCGCCTCTGATTCCCCGCATCCGATTCCCCATATCTGATTCCCCGCCTCTGTTTCCCCGCCTCTGATTCCCCGCCTCTGTTTCCCCATATCTGATTCCCCGCCTCTGATTCCCAACTATGATTCCCCGCCTCTGATTCCCCAGCTCTGATTCCCTGCCTCTGATTCCCTGCGTTCTATTCCCTGCCTCTGATTCCCCGCCTGTGATTCCCCATCACTGATTCACCACCTCTGATTCCCCACATCTGATTCCCCATATCTAATTCCCCGCCTCTGTTTGCCCGCCTCTGATTCCCCGCCTCTGTTTCCCCATATCTGATTCCCCGTCTCTGAATCCCCAACTCTGATTCCCTGCCTCTGATTCCCCAGCTCTGATTCCCCGCCTTTGAATCCCCCCGTCTGATTCCCAGCCTCTGAATCCCCGTGTCTGATTTCCTGCCTCTGATTCCCCGCCTCTGATTCCCCATCTCTGATTCACCGCCTCTGATTCCCCACCTCTGATTCCCCATCTCTGATTCCGCACATCCGATTCCCTGCCTCTGATTCCCCAACTCTGATTCCCCGCCTCTGATTCCCCATCTCTGATTCCCCACCTCTGATTCCCCGTGTCTGATTCCCTGCCTCTGATTCCCCGCCTCTGAATACCAGCCTCTGATTCCCCATATCTGATTCCCCGCCTCTGATTCCCTGCCTCTGATTCCCCAGCTCTGATTCCCCGCGTTTGATTCCCCCCGTCTGATTCCCAGCCTCTGAATCCCCGTGTCTGATTTCCTGCCTCTGATTCCCCGCCTCTGATTCCCCATCTCTGATTCACCGCCTCTGATTCCCCATCTCTGATTCCCCGTGTCTGATTCCCCGTGTCTGATTCCCTGCCTCTGATTCCACGCCTCTGATTCCCCATATCTGATTCCCTGCCACTGATTCCCCGCCTCTGATTCCCCATCTCTGATTCACCACCTCTGATTCCCGGCCTCTGATTGCCCACCTCTGATTCCCCGCCTCTGATTCGCCAGCTATGATTCCCCCCCTCTGATTCCCCGCGTCTGATTCCCCGCCTCTGATTCCCCAACTCTAATACCCCGCCTCTGATTCCCCAGCTCTGATTCCCCTCCTCTTATTCCCCGCATCTGAATCCCTGCCTCTGATTCCCCGCCTCTGATTCCAGGCCTCTGATTCCCAACCTCTGATTCCCCATCTCTGATTCCCAATATCTGATTCCCCGCCTCTGTTTCACCGCCTCTGATTCCCCGCCTCTGTTTCCCCATATCTGATTCCCCGCCTCTGATTCCCCAACTCTGATTCCCCGCCTGTGATTCCCCAGCTCTGATTCCCCGCCTCTGATTCCCCATATCTGATTCCCATCCTCTGATTGCCCACCTCTGATTCCCCGCCTCTGATTCGCCAGCTATGATTCCCCGCCTCTGATTCCCCGCATCTGATTCCCTGCCTCTGATTCCCCGCCTCTGATTCCCCATCTCTGATTCCCCGCCTGTGATTCCCCAGCTCTGATTCCCCGCCTCTGATTCCCCAGCTCTGATTCCCAGCCTCTGATTCCCCGTGTTTGATCCCCTGCCTCTGATTACCTTCCTCTGATTCCCGGCCACTGATACCCCACTTCTGATTGTGATTCCCTGCCTCTGATTCCCCATCTCTGATTCACCACATCTAATTCCCTGCCTCTGATTCCACGCCCCTGATTCCCCACCTCTGATTCCCCATATCTGAATCCCCGCCTCTGTTTCCACGCCTCTGATTCCCTGCCTCTGATTCCCAACCTCTGATTCCCCACCCCTGATTCCCCATATCTGATTCCCCGCCTCTGTTTCTCTGCCTCTGATTCCCCGCCCCTGTTTCCCCATATCTGATTCCCCGCCTCTGATTCCCCAACTCTGATTCCCCGCCTCTGATTCCCCAGCTCTGATTCCCCGCCTCTGATTCCCCGTGTTTGATTCCCTGCCTCTGATTCCCCGCCTCTGATTCCCCATCTCTGATTCACCGCCTTTGATTCGCCACCTCTTATTCCCCATACCTGATTCCCCACCTCTGTTACCCCGCCTCTGATTCCCCGCCTCTGATTCCCCATATATCATTCCCCGCCTCTGAATCCCCATCTCTGATTCCCGGACTCTGATTCCCCACCTCTGATTCCCGGCCTCTTATTCCCGGCATCTGAATCCCGGCCTCTGATTCCCGGCCTCTGATTCCCCGCTTCTGATTCTGATTCCCTGCCTCTGATTCCCCATCTCTGATTCCGCACATCTGATTCCCTGCCTCTGATTCCCCACCTCTGATTCCCCATATCTGATTCCTCGCCTCTGTTTCCCCGCCTCTGATTCCCCGCCTCTGTTTCCCCATATCTAATTCCCCACCTCAGATGCCCCAACTCTGATACCCCGCCTCTGATTCCCCAGCTCTGATTCCCCGCCTCTGATTCCCCGCATCCGATTCCCCGTATCTGATTCCCCGCCTCTGTTTCCCCGCCTTTGATTCCCCGCCTCTGTTTCCCCATATCTGATTCCCCGCCTCTGATTCCCAACTATGATTCCCCGCCTCTGATTCCCCAGCTCTGATTCCCCGCCTCTGATTCCCCGCCTCTGTTTCCCCATATCTGATTCCCGCCTCTGATTCCCAACTATGAATCCCCTCCTCTGATTCCCCAGCTCTGATTCCCTGCCTCTGATTCCCCGCGTTCTATTCCCTGCCTCTGATTCCCCGCCTCTTATTCTCCATATCTCATTCCCCGCCTCTGAATCCCCATCTCTGATTCCCGGACTCTGATTCCCCACCTCTGATTCCCGGCCTCTTATTCCCAGCATCTGATTCCCGGCCTCTGATTCCCGGCCTCTGATTCCCCGCTTCTGATTCTGATTCCCTGCCTCTGATTCCACATCTCTGATTCCGCACATCTGATTCCCTGCCTCTGATTCCCCACCTCTGATTCCCCATATCTGATTCCCCGCCTCTGTTTCCCCGCCTCTGATTCTCTGCCTCTGTTTCCCTATATCTAATTCCCCACCTCTGATGCCCCAACTCTGATTCCCCGCCTCTGATTCCCAAGCTCTGATTCCCCGCCTCTGATTCCCCGCATCCGATTCCCCATATCTGATTCCCCGCCTCTGTTTCCCCGCCTCTGATTCCCCGCCTCTGTTTCCCCATATCTGATTCCCCGCCTCTGATTCCCAACTATGATTCCCCGCCTCTGATTCCCCAGCTCTGATTCCCTGCCTCTGATTCCCTGCGTTCTATTCCCTGCCTCTGATTCCCCGCCTGTGATTCCCCATCACTGATTCACCACCTCTGATTCCCCACATCTGATTCCCCATATCTAATTCCCCGCCTCTGTTTGCCCGCCTCTGATTCCCCGCCTCTGTTTCCCCATATCTGATTCCCCGTCTCTGAATCCCCAACTCTGATTCCCTGCCTCTGATTCCCCAGCTCTGATTCCCCGCCTTTGAATCCCCCCG
Source organism: Narcine bancroftii (assembly GCF_036971445.1). Classification (NCBI taxonomy): domain Eukaryota; kingdom Metazoa; phylum Chordata; class Chondrichthyes; order Torpediniformes; family Narcinidae; genus Narcine; species Narcine bancroftii. The sequence goes on from NC_091470.1 coordinate 272,410,627, forward strand.
TCTGATTCCCAGCCTCTGAATCCCCGTGTCTGATTTCCTGCCTCTGATTCCCCGCCTCTGATTCCCCATCTCTGATTCACCGCCTCTGATTCCCCACCTCTGATTCCCCATCTCTGATTCCGCACATCCGATTCCCTGCCTCTGATTCCCCAACTCTGATTCCCCGCCTCTGATTCCCCATCTCTGATTCCCCACCTCAGATTCCCCGTGTCTGATTCCCTGCCTCTGATTCCCCGCCTCTGAATACCAGCCTCTGATTCCCCATATCTGATTCCCCGCCTCTGATTCCCTGCCTCTGATTCCCCAGCTCTGATTCCCCGCCTTTGATTCCCCCCGTCTGATTCCCAGCCTCTGAATCCCCGTGTCTGATTTCCTGCCTCTGATTCCCCGCCTCTGATTCCCCATCTCTGATTCACCGCCTCTGATTCCCCATCTCTGATTCCCCACCTCTGATTCCCCGTGTCTGATTCCCCGTGTCTGATTCCCTGCCTCTGATTCCACGCCTCTGATTCCCCATATCTGATTCCCTGCCACTGATTCCCCGCCTCTGATTCCCCATCTCTGATTCACCACCTCTGATTCCCGGCCTCTGATTGCCCACCTCTGATTCCCCGCCTCTTATTCGCCAGCTATGATTCCCCCCCTCTGATTCCCCGCGTCTGATTCCCCGCCTCTGATTCCCCAACTCTAATACCCCGCCTCTGATTCCCCAGCTCTGATTCCCCTCCTCTGATTCCCCGCATCTGAATCCCTGCCTCTGATTCCCCGCCTCTGATTCCAGGCCTCTGATTCCCAACCTCTGATTCCCCACCTCTGATTCCCAATATCTGATTCCCCGCCTCTGTTTCACCGCCTATGATTCCCCGCCTCTGTTTCCCCATATCTGATTCCCCGCCTCTGATTCCCCAACTCTGATTCCCCGCCTGTGATTCCCCAGCTCTGATTCCCCGCCTCTGATTCCCCATATCTGATTCCCATCCTCTGATTGCCCACCTCTGATTCCCCACCTCTGATTCGCCAGCTATGATTCCCCGCCTCTGATTCCCCGCATCTGATTCCCTGCCTCTGATTCCCCGCCTCTGATTCCCCATCTCTGATTCCCCGCCTGTGATTCCCCAGCTCTGATTCCCCGCCTCTGATTCCCCAGCTCTGATTCCCAGCCTCTGATTCCCCGTGTTTGATCCCCTGCCTCTGATTACCTTCCTCTGATTCCCGGCCACTGATACCCCGCTTCTGATTGTGATTCCCTGCCTCTGATTCCCCATCTCTGATTCACCACATCTAATTCCCTGCCTCTGATTCCACGCCCCGGATTCCCCACCTCTGATTCCCCATATCTGAATCCCCGCCTCTGTTTCCACGCCTCTGATTCCCTGCCTCTGATTCCCAACCTCTGATTCCCCACCCCTGATTCCCCATATCTGATTCCCCGCCTCTGTTTCTCTGCCTCTGTTTCCCCGCCCCTGTTTCCCCATATCTGATTCCCCGCCTCTGATTCCCCAACTCTGATTCCCCGCTTCTGATTCCCCAGCTCTGATTCCCCGCCTCTGATTCACCGTGTTTGATTCCCTGCCTCTGATTCCCCGCCTCTAATTCCCCATCTCTGATTCACCGCCTTTGATTCGCCACCTCTGATTCCCCATATCTGATTCCCCACCTCTGTTACCCCGCCTCTGATTCCCCGCCTCTGATTCCCCATATATCATTCCCCGCCTCTGAATCCCCATCTCTGATTCCCGGACTCTGATTCCCCACCTCTGATTCCCGGCCTCTTATTCCCGGCATCTGAATCCCGGCCTCTGATTCCCGGCCTCTGATTCCCCGCTTCTGATTCTGATTCCCTGCCTCTGATTCCCCATCTCTGATTCCGCACATCTGATACCCTGCCTCTGATTCCCCACCTCTGATTCCCCATATCTGATTCCTCGCCTCTGTTTCCCCGCCTCT